>NW_008360332.1:247360-280030 GCF_000622305.1 Nannospalax galili | reverse complement strand
TGACTAAGGGCTTGAATGGTCCTCAGAGTGGCAGTATCTGGAATGGGACCTAGTGGGGGATCCTTAGGCCACTGAGAGTGTGCCCTTGGAGAAACTGGAGACTAGTCTTTTGCTGACTCCTGTACATCCTCGTATGCCTGAAGTCAGGAAGCCAAAGCCAGAACTGATCTGCTGCAAAAACCATGCTCTAAAGCCTCCAGACTGTGTGCTCAGAAGGACTTAACTCTTATAAAATTAATTGCTTTAGACATTTTGTGCTAATGCAAGGTCCACTAATAATATAGGAAGCTTTCCAATAAAAATGATTGGGACATCCAAATGTAAATACCTTAAAAGTGGAAAGGTAACCTTTTAATTTGTATCTTTATTTTTATTTTAAAACATTTTGTCAGCACTGCTTTCTTTAAACAATAACATAATTACATTGAAAATTTTTATAGGTTGGAGAATTTGGAAAGTGAATGTAAGACTCACTTTACAGCAACAATGACAAATTTCACATTATTGTTGGAGCTTGGGAGTACAGGTTTTTCCATAAATAATACTCAAAAATTATAATAAACATATAGAATTGCTGGATTTTTGTTTGCTTACTTTGTTTCTAACACAGAGTCTCGCTGTGTAGCCCATACTAGCTTTGAACTCCTGATAATCCTTTCTCTGCCTCTGAAGTCCAGGGATTGCAGGAGTTCACAATCATACCCAGTTCAATTTCATATTTTTAACATGTTGGAACAGGTGTCTAAACTTTTGGCCAGCACTAGAAACTGCCATGAGATTTCCCCTATGTCTAAATTTCCTATGATCTATTTCATTTTGACTTTTCAAAAGTATTGCCACAGTGCTAATGAAAAATTTAACTTTCCTAAACTCTTCTGATTTAAAATATTGAAACTCTTAATGTGATGACATTTGATCTTCACTACTTTCTTTTTCTTATGTGTCAGAAAAGAACAGGAATGAGCTTTTGCTTTAAATCTCACTACTTTAAAGTTGTTAGTTATAACTCTAATGTATTATTTAGATTTCATTCTAATTTGTCAATATTCCTAAATTATAGCAATAATAACTGTGGTTTCCATATAAAATGCTTTAAATAATAACATGATAAATAATTCTGTACTATAAGTCTAAATGCCATTCAATCATTAATGTGGCCTATACTTTTTAAAGCAGCAAAGTTGAATCAAATTGGAAACTCCCACAGACAATTTATCATTCCTTAAATCATGCCTCATTCATTCAATAGCATCCACAATATATTTAGCATTTTGCTAAGTTAAATATAAATCAAGAAACAAGAACATGTGTCCTTCCCTGTAGCTGATTCTAGAACAAGGAAAGCTAGCTTATCACAGTGATCTTTGTGACTTGAGTGGTCTGAATGAGAAGCGAATGTTCACAAGGGTACAGTGTTTAAGCTGAGTGTTGAGCTAGAATTGGCTCCATTAACCATGTGTTTGCAGACAAGAGTCGGTGGGAGAGAATGGTTGTTCCATAGCTGACTGAATGAATGGAAGAAGTACAAATTCTAGGAATGAAAAGGGGTTGTTAAAGTATAGCAGGCAAAGTACTGCAATCAAAGAGCCAGTCATCTGTCATATTATGTAGGGACCTGGTGTGATGCACTGGCAACTGCATTTTTTTTAAATTTTTGAGGGTCACATTGGTTTCTACAAAAGAAAATGACTTGGAAATCAGCAAAGTATTCGTGCTGGCTGGCTCCATGTGTAGATATTCCATTAGTCAGGAAGAAATAACAATAGATTTTGTCATTTGTTTTGTTGGATGGTTGGTTGGTTGGTTGGTTTTTTGAGACAGGGTCTCATTATATAGCACAGGTCGGCCACAACCTCAATATGTAGCTCAGAGTGGCATAAAACAAAAGGTGCTGTCATGCTATCATGCTTGCCTTGAGTCAATAATAGTTTGCTAAAGATTGATATGTAAAAGATAGAAGGAAATAAACAGGAAGAATGTGCTAAAAAGAGGCTAGAAGTCCTGGGATTGGACTATTCCATGCATGAGAGAATTGGATGTGAAGGAATTTTCCTTGACTTGTGTTGTCAGCAACTGGGTGGATATTGACACCATTTTATTACAAAAGGGAATGTATATGGCGAGAAATGGTGACCAGTTAGTAATGTCAGGATTTGGTAAAGCTTAGTGCAAACAATGTATATATTAGTTTAAAATCAGAAAGGGCTTATATAAGTTAATTACTGTTAGAGTCATTAGCAGAATATTAGAAGTAACCTTAGCCAGGAAAACAAATATGATTGTCTATTAGGAGACAGCAGAGAGAAACTTAGAATGATAATTTAAATAATAGAAGCTCAAATTCGAAGATGTCAACCTTTCATCAGTAGAAGCAGAAAGGAACACGGACTGGGAGGATCTGGAAGTATAAACTTAAAAGTGGGGAAGAATATTTGTTTTATACCCGAACTATTAAATAGGTTTGTCAAGAGACAGAATCCACAATTTCAAGCACAACCAAGAAGCACAAGGAAAAATGAAGGACACACAGCATCTTGATTACTGAAGAGCCCAGCAGTGATAACAGCAAGAATTTCAGTTCCTGAATCCAGTCTACAATGGATGAATTATTGAGGAGCAAATAAATGCAACTATCAAGGGTCATTCATTCTATTGGTAGTCTGTGAAAAAAAGTAAGAAAAGTAAAAACAGAAATTGACTTAGTTTAAAGGTTGTTACAAAACTCTTAGCTAGAATACAAGATTAGAGAACAAGGAGAAAAGAAAAGAGGGCTGGGACACAAAGTCAGACAGGTTCACTGGACTCCTGCCCAGGGCTAGGTAAAGACCCAGAGCAGCGGATGCTCCAGTGTTCTTGTGGGCAGTAGCACTGACATGGAAATGGATATGCCCACATGCTCTTCTAATTCTTCAGTGGTGAAGAAAAAAAGAGAGAGGTGGAGAGATGGCTCAGAGGTTAAGAGAACTGGCTGCTCTTTCAGAGGACTTGGGTCTGGTTCCCAGCACCCACGTGACAGCTAACAACTGTCCATAACTCCAGTTCCACGGGAATCCAACTCCCTCTTCTGACCTCCACAGGCATTGCCTGACATAAGTGCACTTACATATGTGCAGGCAATACACACATACACATAAGATAAAAATAATAAATAAAAGTTCCACAGCTCCCAGAAAAGTGCCACCAGTGGAGATCAGGCTTTCATACAAGAGCCCAAGACAGGGGCTGGAGAGATGGCTCAGAGGTTAAGAACACTGGTTTTTCTTGCAGAAGACCCAGGTTCAAATCCCAGCACCCATATGGCAGCTAACAACTGTCCATAACTACAGTTCCACGGGATCTGACAGTCTCTTCTGTCCTCCGTGGGCATTGCACAACATGTGTGCACTTACCTCCATGCAGGCAATACATGCATACACACAAAATAATAAAATCTTTAAAAAAAGAATTTATTTAAAAAAAGAGGAAAGAAATGTGGGATGCCTGAAAGAATAGTAGATTTATGCAATATCAAACACAAAATGTTATTGAAAAAATCTTTAAAATAACCAAGCAGTACTTGCCAGTGTTGACCATAGGATGCCTTATGAAGGGCTCCAGAGATGCTGAACATTCTCCACAGATGTCCACCATGCTACTCCTGTCTAGAGTGGGCCGAACACTGCCTTAGGGGCATTTTCTGCACAGTGTATTGAGCAATCACTACATACATGTTAGAATTATTGTGGAAATAATATTCTTAACAATAATAGTACATTTTATACTGATATACTGATTTATTAGAATTTCTAAACTAAACATATAATATGAATATATTTATTTATTAGTTATATTTATATCAATCTACATTATCAAACACCTCAAAGCAAAAATTTTTTAAGTGTAAATAAATTAAGAAATATAAACATTTTTCCTGCATATCAATGGAACTCTTATATTTTGGGGTGTATTTCTCCACTGTAATAAAAAGCTGGAACTATTGAGGCACTCTGACAGGTACCATGGTTTCTTTAATTTCTATACTATGTTGATGTCTTCAAGTGTGTATTGAAATTATTTTTGCTTTCTGCTAGACAAAGATTTAGTTATTGAGATTTGCAGTTACTTTTAACTAATGTTCCTGGTGTGAAACAAAAAATGTGAAACTGGAATTTTAAAACAGTACTTATATCTGTTTGAAAAATATCCTGTCATAAGGACATTGTCATGCCATGATTTATCTATTTCTGTTCCATGAGACACATGTTGAGATTGAAGAGCCTTTGAAGCATCTTATTGCTACAGAACAGCTGTAGCAGTTGAATGACCAAATTCAATTTTAGATTCTCTATCCAATGGCTTGTCCATGATACACTTCTTTCCATCTTGGATAATCTTCTGGGGCTTTAACTCAGATTGTTTACAATTATTTCAAATAGGACACCAGCTACTCTTAGTTTTGATGAGTCAACATTTTGGAAAATATTTGAATATGAATAGCCACTGTTTGCATTTGGATTCCAATTTCATTCTATTAGTTGCAAAATTACATATCCCAACATCGGAAAGTCTGAATTAGAGAATAAAAATTAATGTATGCTTATTCTTTTTTCTAATTGTCAGCTTCATTGAAGATCGTGTTACACAAATAACAGTCAACTAATCACAATTTTTCTGTATAAAAATATGAACCACGCCTTTCTTACACTGCTTACCCTTTGCCCTTCTTTCTTGTATTCTGTCTTTAAGAGTAGGTTTTGGGGACTGTAGGGATGGCTCAGCAGTTGAGAGCACTTGATCTTGCAGAGGAGTGGAATTTGGTTCCCAACACACATATGATGGCTAATAACTCTCTGTAACTCCAGTTCCAATGAATCTGACACCTTCAGCCTCCACAGGCACCAGGCATACATGTGGTACACATACTTATCTATAGAATATATATAGACCCATACTTATATATAGAATAAATATAAGTAAATTCTTTAATAGAGTGTGGTTCATGTATTATATTTGATTTCCTATCTAATTAAGATGGGACTTGAGACTATATGTTCTGTCAAAGAGATTACACTATTCTAGTTGTGCAGAGACAACTAAAAGACCATTACTGGAATATTGCTTTTAAATTGATCAAAGCAAAATGAACTCTTTTTATTATAATTTATTCTATAAAGAATATTTTATTTGTTAGATTAATGTGTACTTATCATACAAATTTCATGGCATTTGAAAAGTGAAAAGAAGACACAATCCATCACCTGAATCCAAAATAATTAAGCATCCTTTTAAAAATTAAATAAAATTGTTCAGTCTATCTTTCTATGCATAGAAACATAGAAAAGAATATTCCAGTAATGTAGACAATAGGTGATAGATAATCAATAGATGATTAATAGATGATTGGTAGATGATAGATAGATAGGACCGGGAATCACCCTTTGTGGGCTTCAGTTTCTTGACTGACATAGGTAGATAGATGATAGATAGATTAGATAGATGATGATGATGATAGATGATGATAGATGATAGACAGATAATAGATAGAGGAAGAGAGAGACAGACAGACAAATACTATTATAATAGTTGAATTGTTATTTATAGCTTATTTAGCTGAAATTTGGCCACTCACAGTTTATTGGACATTATTAGAAGAAAAAGAATATGAAATGAAAGGAATTATGATTGCAGATTTCTACTTTTAGGAACAAGAAAAGATTATTTTAAAGTATCTAAGCAAATATAAAGAGATGTAAGTTTCTAATCACTCATTTTGATATCGAATAATACTGTGTGATCAGTTCCTACAAGAGAATTCAATTTTCTTGTAGTATACTTTCCCCTCTATTAGCTTTCCTTTTTGTATTGCCTATACTAGTTTTATTCTTTGTGGTGGGTTATAGTTTTGATATAATGCAATCTGTTGGTTGAATTCTTCAAGACATTTTCTCCATGACACTGGGGATAAAATCAGGACCTAAGACATACTAGACATTTGCTCTACTACTGATCTACACACTAGCATCAAGGAAACTCATTGGCCATGCCTTACCTTTGCTTAGCTGTGTTCTCTCTCCATTTTTATCTATATTTTAAAAATATCTTGCTTTCCATTTCTGTTTTTGAGAATTTCAAAAGTCTGTGAAGCAATTATTTTTCCCAGTTTTAGTGTGGTCTAAATGACAAAGCTGTATATATTTACAATAGATCATGAGGTTTTAGTGCATTTACCCAGTGTGATTGCTTACCAATGAGCCGTTTTACTGTCTCAGTTATGAATTCTTGAAGTTGGAATTTTTGTGTTATTTTGGTTTTCTGTGTGTGTTATTGGTTTGTTTTGAGATGGGATCTCCTGCGGCCCCATCTGGGCTGGAATTTGTTATGTAAACCAGGTTGATTTCTAGATCACAGAGACCCATCTACCTCTGCCTACTAACCACTAGGATTAAAGGCATGCACCATCACATACAGTCTTTTTAATTTTTAATTTTAATTTTATATATGAGAGTTTTGCTTGTATTTAAGTGCACTGTGACACGCAGTACCTGCTGAGTCCCCTCTATAACCCCTGGATGTAGAGTTTTAAAGTCCAACTATTTTCTATAAGCCATGCTTTGGTCCTGACTACTATTTTTTGAAAGACTGAGGCTTATCTGGCATAATCTCATCAGTGATATCACTTTTCTGCCTACATGGTTATTTCCAAAATTGATACAGACTGGGTTCCGTGAGCTATTTCCCTTTGCCATATCTTTTAAAATCACTCTCAATTTTTATCTTACTTATTTACTAAATAAAGTGAAAACAAATCAGTAGCTTTATATACCTCAAAAACACCCACGTTTCAGCACCTTTCTCCAATTTGTTGCTATTGTAGTCTAGTGGGCTTTGTTTTCTCTAAAATTATCTTTCAATTACAGTAATAACAGGATTGGGCAAGATGGCTCAGTCCCTAAAATGCTTGTCTTGAACACGTGAGGACCTGAGTTCTATCTCCAGCACCCATGTGGAATGTGGTGGAGTGCTTGCAACCCTAACACAGGGGAGACTAGAAACAGGCAGAGCCCTAGGGCTCATGAGTCATCCTACCTAGACTAATTGGCTCCATATTCCAAGAGACCCTGTCTAAAAAATAAGGTGGACGGCCCCGGGGAACAAACCTGAGGTTGACTTCTGGCCTGCACTTACACACAGACACACACCTTCACCCATATGGATAGGTACGCACAAAACATAAATGAATGCATAAATGTAATAATAAAAGCATTAAGAACTACAATAAAGCGCTTATTTGTGACAGGAACTGTTCTGGCACCTCACTTACAACTCACAGATCTGTTTTCTGATGTGGCAACTCATAAACTTCCTAAGATTGGTGACATCCTGGTAGCTGGGTAGTGCTCTAGACACCTGGCAGGCTCCTGAATGTGCTCTGAGTCAACCCATGCTAATGGCCCTTTCCATGTACCATGTGTGCACCTCTGCAGCATATTTAACTGGACACGTATGCATCTCTGCTCTCCGTTCCTTCAGGCTTGTCTTTACTTTCCAGTTCAGGATTCTTTGTCCTGAAACTCATGGTGAGTTTAATCTGAAACTGTCCGTACTTTTTCTTCTTCCTTACTACACTATCCTGAGTTCACAGGTAACTTTACAGAGAACTCTGAAGGCATATGGTGCATTGCACTCCAGCCGTTGCTGTTTCAAAAATGTCTTCTCTCCCGTCTTTCCCTTTGTAAGTCATCTGTCATCGTAGTTGCTTAAAATGTCATCAGTGATTTCAGTTTTAATTGCCCCGAGTTGTCTCCATGTTTAGAGCTCTTTTTAATCTTGCTTAGAGTTGTTCCCTCAGTATAAGCATCTGCGCAAGGAGGGTTCATGTTGAAGCTACAAGAGGAGCCCGAGCCCAGAAGTCGTTCTCCACACTTGACTCTCTTGAACTCCTTGTATCTTTTGTAATCGAATCTCTGTTCCATTCATATATTCAGTCCCACCTCTCCTTGGTGTTTAGACAGTTTATATTGTGAACCCAAAGGTCTCTAAATTTGCTAATTGTTGTTTCTTTCTATTTTCAGTACTGATGTTTTGTGTGTGTATTTACTTTTAATTTTAATTATGGGCTTTAGCCTTTATGTTTGGGAATTCTGTGGTGCCGGTACCAATGTAGTTATACATAGGAGGAATATTCATTTCCATCTCTCAGTGGCTGGACCAGCTGTTTCCATACCTAAGACCCACCATCTGCTGTTTGCAAGTTTGAAGTTCATACAGCCATTGCCATATGATTATTAATTCTTTTGTATTTTTTAAGCTATTTTTTATTTTATGCATATGAGTGTTTCATCTGTATGTATGTAAGTGTACCCATGTTCTACAATGCCTTCTACCCTGAATGTAACCTTTTTTTTGGATGAATTAGTTGTTTGATAAATTGACACATGGTAATTTGGAATATAAAGCAAATGGACTTGTCAAAAATTATGATGTCATAAACAACCAGCATTTTTTCCAATTGCCTTCATCCCACTGGGGCAAACACCTCACATGAGCTAATCTGTGTACATTAAAATACTGAACTTTTGATCTCCTTTGCTCTGGTGATTTTTATTTGAGCTTATTGGCCAGTTGGTCTCTTTTACTCTGTTTCTTCCTGCTTTGCAGAGGAGTTTGTGATATAGAGAAAAGAGTAGAAATTAGAAACTTGCTTTGCAGAGAGGCTGATGGCTTCTGCTAGAATACCCAGATGTCACAAAGATTAATACTGTTTTAGAAAATGACATATAGCCTGAGACAAAAGAAGTATCCAGGGGTTCAACAAAAGGCCACACTGTGCAAGTAAGTGGTGGCCTTTCATTCAGAAAGGAGCTTCCATGACACTCATGCTGAAGGAACAGGATGAAACCAAGGCCCTAGAAACCCAGATCACATTCAGGAAAGGACTTTGGGTGTGAAAGGTGTTAAGTGCTGAAATGAGTTAAAGAGACTCATCGTATCTCCTTTCTGGAGGTTTTTATAGATAGCATGGCTTCTCGTTTCCACACGATGATTTAAACATGAGTGGTGTGCAGTATGACCTTTCCACTTCATTT
The DNA here is from genome assembly GCF_000622305.1 of Nannospalax galili. Classification (NCBI taxonomy): domain Eukaryota; kingdom Metazoa; phylum Chordata; class Mammalia; order Rodentia; family Spalacidae; genus Nannospalax; species Nannospalax galili. The sequence goes on along the minus strand of NW_008360332.1, from coordinate 270,965 downwards.
CCAGTCTTGAAATTCTTTGAAGAAATAAAATATTTCTTCAGAGCTGCACATAAGTTCCATTAAGCTGCACTTAGTAGTCTCAATGGCAAACTAGTGGCTGAAGATTTCTACCAAATCTTCTGACTTTATAAACTTTCAACTCCTCAGCAGCTGTAAAATGTTCTCTTTCAAGAATATTTAGTAAACCTCTCCTGATTGTGGAAGTCATCACTGTCTTACAATAAAACTCAAAAGTGGGCTCTGTTTACAGGTCTCAGGAGGAAATACTGTAAACAGCAGTATCTTGGCGTCTTGCTTTTCATTCAGTACATGTGTGCTCTTCAGAATGTTTCAGGTTTGAAACAGCATCCGAACTATTCCAGAGAAATAACCATTGAAAATGTCAACTGTGGGGCTGGAGAGGTAGTTCAGCAGTTAAGAGCACTGACTGCTCTTACAGAGGACCCACCTTCAATTCCCAGCACCCACAAAGCAGCTAACAATGTCCATAACTCCAGTTCCTTGGGATCCAGCGCCACCTTCTGATCTCTGTGGGCATTGCACAACATGGGTGCATGTACACACATGCAAGCAATACATTCATATACAAAAGTATAAAAATAATGGATAAAATATTTCTTTTAAAAAAGAAAATGTAAAACGTAAATAAAAATATCTGGGCCTCAGCATGAGTGAATAAGAGCAGTGAGAAGTCATAGGAGTCAAGGAAGGCAGAGCTGCTGCCAGCAGAGTAGGATGTGGGGTATGTGTGTGTGTACACGTGTGCATGCATGTGCATGTGTGTGCAGGTATGAGTGTGTATATGTGTGTGTTTGGGTATGTATGAGTGTGTGTGTGTGTATCGGAGCATGTACACGTGTGGATACACTAGGCATATGTGTATATAAATGAATGTGCATATGCATATGTATGTGCATGTGTGTATATGTGCATGTGTGCATATGTACATGTGTGCATGTACATGTGTGTATGAATATACATGCCTGTGCATGTGCACGTATTTGAGTATGCATGCCTGTATGTGTATGTATGTGCATTGTGCACATGCATGTGTATACTTAGGTGTGCATGTCTTGCATGTGTGTGCATGTGTGTGTACTTGTGTACAGATAGGCAGGTAGGGCAGCCACAGCCTGAGATATACTATAAGACATTAGCACTCTTTATTAAAGTGAGGTCAGGAGAGAATGACTTAAAAACTACGTTTAATTATTCTGATGAAGAGCAATAGAGCTGTTCAAAAATCTCCATTCTTAGACCTAAAATATTAGTCATAAGGGTAGAGACAGAAGAGAGGTAGCACTGAGGACTGGATTGGGAAGTGATTTTTAAGATCAATACTATATAGAACATAAGCTTTGAAAACAAAGGCTGTTTAAGACGCGCAAAGACAGATTGTTGTTGTCACGACTGAAACATTTGGTTTTGAGGGTTTGGTCCATCATTCACAAACTGTCAAACAATGTTGTGTTGACTTTGTTAGGAAAACCAGGTTCAGGGGGAGGATAAACTCCTGGAGTCTAGGTGCTGGTTCTGGTGCTCTTTGTTCTTATTTAGACATACTTGGTGATGCATGTTTGCAAAATATAACTTTCACCTAACCCTAAAATTACCCTGAAATTTTGAAGACAGTACTATTGCACATTCTAAGCATGTGCCCTATCACTGACCTGTGTCCACAGTCCCTTTTATTCCTTCTAAATTCTAAGGCAGCGTCTTACTGTGTTGCCTAGACTATCCTTGAGTGTGGTCTGTAGAGCAGGAAGGTCTTGAATTTCAAATCCTCCTGCATCAGCCTCCAGAGCAGCTGGAATTACAGGCCCTGCCGGGATTAGAACACTAGCTCCATTTACAGGTATGATAATCAGATAAAGAAAAGTTAAAGTACGTTTTTTTGTATCTTATCTTGCATTTCAGACTTTCCATTTTCCAAGTAGAGAAACAACTAATAAAATGTAATGTGCTTGAATTTTAAAGAGAACCAGTTGAAATACTGTGTGTAAACCCACACAGATGTCAGCACTATGATGGACAGAGATTGTAGCTATGGCAATCTTCTGTATTTGTAAAGACAAGTAAGAGTTCTTGAGGAATATTCAAATAAAAGTATATTCCATATAAGTTAAAGAGTATTATTATGAAGAGTATACAATAAGTAAGAGCAGAAATACCAGCAACAATTACCTGAGGAGCTGCACAGAGAAGTGAAACACTGGGAATTGCATTTCTATCTGTAGACACAGCTTTCGTCTCCCAGGTTTTGAACCAAGATACATGACATCATTTTCATTCTAGAGGCTATGTGGTAAGCAAGAAACAGCCCATTAAAAACAATATTGTGATAAATTGTTAAATAGCATGGTTAGTTCTAGAGGGCTAGATAGTCCCCCAAGTTCTTGAAATCTAAAATCTTACAATAAACTGAGAGATCAAATAGTCAGAAATGTTTTAAACAGAAAGAAAAGTGGGATGTTGGAATAAATTGGCTCATGTTCAAGGTCCTCAAACTAAGGGGTGGGTGTCCTCTCACATCACATCTCAAAGAGCTGATCCCCAAACCTTTTCCACATGCTCAAAGTAAACACAGACGCATCTAGATATTGACATGGGTACAAAACTCATTTTACAGTACTACAAAACTGAATGTTAGTTTAGAAAACCATACTTAATGAAATTATTTTCATATATACAGGTCTATATTTATTTCCTAGTTTTTTTCTACCTCAAACACTTAGAGAACTGAGTCTCTGTTGTTTTGACTGTTTTGGAAACGACACTTCCTATTAAATTCAGATGTGGTAGTTTGAATGAGAAACATCCTTCACAGGTTCAAACTACTTGAATATTTGTTCCCAATAGGTTGTGCTGTTTGTGGAAGTTTAGGAGGGTCAGCATTGCTGGAAGAAGTGCATCAGCAGGGGTGGTCTTGAGAGAGAAATTGAAAGTGAAACAAGGCTTCACTTTAAGATGTAAGATCTCTGATCTAGTTGTGTATAATTTGTCAGTAGGTTGTTGGACTAATATGGTTCCCTCTAGTTTTTTAAAAACTAGCTAGGCATTGTTTGTCTCTCGCATTGTCTAACCCTTCCACCATGGTTCCCATTTAAGGTGACCCCATTTGTTAATTTGTTGCTTTTTGTGAGTGTATATCATATAGAACATACCAAACAATCTTATTCATCTATATACCCATTTCCCAAATGGCACCCTCCCCCCAGCTGTTCCCCAGTGCTTGTCCATCCACTGAATCTAGTCAGCCTATCTAGAGTTCCTTGTTTTAGGAAGATCAGCTGTTCCTCATTTAGTAGCAATCAGTTGTCAATATTCCTTTAGATAAGATTGGGGTCTGATGTTCATTTTCCCAGTTCTGTGCTGGGTTACTGTCTGGGAGTTTTGGGGCCACCCCAGCCAGTAACTCAAAGGAAGGTATCTCCTGTCTGGCGCTGTTTCTTGTTATGTAGCCTTTAGCTATACATATGGATTCTTAAAAAATTATATTGACCCATTAATCTTTGGTTATAGTTTCCTTTTGGGTGTTTAAGACCCTACAGTTGGCCCAGATAAGCCAATTTATTTTTACTCTTAAGGTTGTTTGAGGATGTGTTCCTCAGGGGTAACATGGACTTGGAAGGAGCCCCTGGCTCCTTTCTTTTACCAGTTTTGTCTATGTGAAGATAAGTCAAGGGGCCTACTCGATCATGACTGGCTTCACTTGGAAGCATGGAGGAACTGTTTCCTCTGTGTTGACCCTCCTCTTTGTAGACTGGACACTGGTTCAAGTCCATCTAGAGGGGTCTCCATGGTCGAGGTGTTTTTTTTTTTTCACAGCAACAGAAAAGCAACTAGTACACCAGGTGAGGATTACATAAAATGTGTGTTCAAAACTTCATTTGCTAGTGTAAGTGTTTTACACCAGGATCTGTTAGTACGATTTGAAATGGCTCATATTATCCAAACTACCCCCCAAACACTAATGCAACTTTGGCATGTGGATTTGTGTCTGGGTTCCCTATTCTATGTCATCAATCCATTTCTGTCCTTATAAAAGCATCACATGGATGATGGGAACTCTGAATTAACTTGTTATTGATGATGCAGTCATCCTGTTTTCCTCTAGTCGAGATTAGATTAGAAGAACTAGAGAGATGGCTCAGCAGTTAAGAGTACTTACTGCCCTTGTCAAGCACCCAGCTTCAGTTCCCAGCACCCACGGGGTGGCTCACAACTGTCTGTAATTCCAGTTCCAAGAGATATGATGACCTCGTCTGGCTTACATGGCAACCATGCACACAGGTGATACACATACATACATGCATGTAGGTGAAATACTCATGCACATAAAATAAATTTTTTTAAGTTTTTATCAGAAAGCATCTCTTTATTTATTATTTAATTAATTTATTTATTTATTTGGATTTTTGAGACAAGGTCTCTGTGTAGGCCCAGGGAAGTCACTATATAGACCAGGCTGACCACCTCACAGAGATTCACCTGCCTCTGCCTCCCCAGTGCTGGGACTAACAGTGTGTGCCACCACCCCAGCCCTCTTTGTGTTTTGAAAATTTAACTATCAAAGTACAATTTGTATACAATATTAACTCACCTTAAATGTGTTCTTTTTTAAAAGTATATGTATGTGAGTCTTTTGCCTGCATGTATGCAAGAACACCTATGTCATGCAATGCCAACAGAGGCCAGAGAAGGGCATCAGATTCCCTCAAACTGGAGTTACGGACAGTTGTTAACCACCATGTGGGTGCTGGAAACCGAATTTGGCTCCTCTGCAAGAGCAGTTAGTGCTCTTAACTGCTGAGCTATCTCTCTAGCCCCTTAAATTTATTCTTTAATGAGCATTTGTAAAAATTTTAAGTCATTTATCCAACATTACAAGCAATATCTAGAACATCTCATCACCCCCCAAGTTCCTGTATCATCCGATATCAGCAGTCTTTTCCTGAATCTCAAGCCAGACCTGAGGCTTTCTATCCCTAGACTGCATCTACACGAAATACATGAATCACAAAATACATACTTTCAAAAGTCCAGCAACTCTTTCTTGGTATAATTACTTATGGATTTGGGATAGACATTCAGGTTGTTTCTCGTTTGGTACTACTCTGAAGGCAACTGCCGTGAGACTCTATTCAGGTGTTTCAGTGTAGCTGTGTATTTGTGCTTCCCTCCAGCAGAGTCTTGGAAGTGCAATTGCCATTGCACTAGATAAGTGCATCTTACATTGTATCACAAAGTGGCAAAGAGTAAAGCATTGTACTTTCTCATAATCAGTGTGTGAGATGTGCTAATTCTGTTTTCACCAACATTTAGTATGGTCCAGCATTTGGAGGGTGTGGGGTCTTGAGGACCAATCTCAAGAACTTGTGCATACTGGGCAAATCTAACACTGAGACACATCCTCAGACTTATCATCCATGATTCCAATTTTGGCTTATGTTTATGTATTAACTTTCAAAATAACATTTTGAGTTAGAAGCAGAAAAATCATAATTCTTCAGAATTAAAGGCAGTTTCTGTGTCTAATATATGTGGACATTCATAAACACACAATGCTTATGCACATATCTTATTACACAATATGTAAGTTTGTGGACATATACATTTGCCATGTTATATGGAGCTAAAATAAGCTCATTTTAAAAAGACACAGAAATGATCTGGAGAGATGGCTCAGCAGTTAAGAACACTTGAGAGATCTGCAGAGTTCAGTTCAAAGCACCCTCATCAGGAAATTCACAACAAACTCTACCTTTGGCTCTAGGAGACGCAATGCCATCTTCTGTTTCTGTGGGTACACACAACACACACACACACACACACACACACACACAAATAAAAATAAATGCTTAAAAATAAATAAATTTGATTCCCAGCACCCACATGGCAGCTACGAACCGTCCTTAACTCCAGTTCCAGGGGAATCCAAAGCCCTCTGCTGATCTCTGCAGCATTGCATGACATGGGTGCACTCACATACACGCAGGCAATACACTCATGCATATAAAATAAAAATAATAATATATATTTTAAAAAGTAATAAAAATAAATACATAAAAGATACACAAATTAGACAGTAAAAGTGGTTTCTTGTTTAATTCTAAACTAGAAACCAAAATTATGAAGCTTCTTAAAAAATGTTTTGAAACCAGCTACTAAGGGGGAAGGAATTGCTAAATCAGGAAGGAAAACAGAGGGGAAAAGCAGAGGAAATGATATTTGAGAAAAAATGCAAATGCAAAACTCTAAGGGTACCACCTGTCTGGCTTCCCTTAAAAATCACAGAAATATGTGCTCTGGCATTGAATTCAGTCTGGCATCCTCGCTGAGATGCCTGCACCTGGTAAGAGCTGCGTCCGCTGGCAATCATATCTGTCAACCAAACTTCCCACCCTCTTCTGCACACTGGGATAGACGGCAACAACAGATGGAGTGCTGCCGCAGCATAAAAAACATTTGCTGGGAACCAGTCACAGATGTATGTTGGCCATGAAGTTGTGTGAAAGGTTTTACAATTTTAGAAATTAATCATAAAATAGAAGCATTGCTGAATCAGGAAATGGATAGAATTGAGAAGAGCTTCGCTAATGAGCAGATGACATTTACAAACCTACATAGTCAATGCCTTTTTCCACATTTTTCAAACAATAAAATTTATTGCCCAACCTGTTCCTTTTGGTAGATAAATGCATTTCAGTGTACTAATATGAATATATACTACAATTAAATTTTAAAGACTGCTACAGGAATAAACCTATTGCCTCTCTTTTTCTTTTTTAATGAATCTTCTTTATGTTTTCAGGTTTTATTCTTTTAATACATTTGTAATTTCGTTTTGTTAAACATATAACAAAATTCTTATGAATCAATAAAATTTATTAATTATAATTTAGAACAATCTAATAAATTGCAAATCTCTCTTTACTGCGTTAGTGAAGATTCTCCATGAATGTAAGCATTAATATTTACATCAAATTCAGTTAGAATTTTCTGTTATGGTGATAGGAAACTGATAAACACATTTACATTGACTGAGGTTGGATTCTGTGGCCTAGCAATAAGTTAAAAATTTATGCATGAGCACCACTAAACGGAATCAGTGCATTACACACACACACACACACACACACACACACACATATATATATTTTATATATAATTCTAAACACAGACACAATTAGAACTAAGTCACTTGCTAGAAATTTTTTTTTTAAAAAAGATAATCCCAGGGCTGGGCTGGGGTTTATCTTCCAATTTAAAGTCTTCATAGTTTTTATCACCCTAATAATTAGAGTTGCATTCTGATTACATATCTTTCTTCTTCTAAACATATTTAACATGGGTCATTTCACCAGAACTGAAGAGGTGCTGTTTCAATAATTCTATACCCAATGTCATCACCAATAGCTGACTGCTATCACAACTGTCTTTTAACAAGCATTTTAAAGAACCAGCTTTGATTCCATAACAGAAAATATCATAGAGGAAGAACGCACCATAGTATTTGATGAGTTTAACAATGTTACCCTTGCCCAGCATGAAGGTGAGGAAGATGAGCATGCAGATGCCCTTTTAGCTTGCCAACTTGCACTCTCTCCATGACAGAGCAGTTTTGCTATGATTGATGAAGCTCTGTAAGAAGAAAGGGCTTAAGTGAAAGTATTTTATTAGTTTTGAAATGACAGGACTAACAGTAGTGCTAAGGGAAAAATAAACACAAAAACATTTTAAGCAGATAGTCCAAACACAGACTAATCCAAGCTGCTGTCAATGCCCTTCCTGTTTCCCCTCGCCGTTTCATCATACACAGGGATGAAAACAATTTATTTCTAAGGTTATTTTGTGACCTTTCATGCTTTTTACTCTCATCAAAAATAGCATCTGGAATAAAAAACAAGATACCTTTAAGATTTCAGTGGCTTGTCATTAAATTCTGTTATCAAATATCAAAAAAAAAATTACCGCATACTCTGAGCCACAAAAGCAGCCTAGTGATAAAGGTATGGGCAGTTTACGGTACTATCATAATCACGCTGATCTTGAACATTCCTTTCTGAGTTGTACAGTGTTTCTGAATCGGTCTCTTTTTGCACTTAATATTCATATCTCAAGGTACGGAAGTGGTTTTACCACCCCATGTTGGGTCAGATCAGTGGTCCAGAAAATAAGGCTTGTGTCTTTTTCTAGCATCTGAGCTATTAGTTACATAATGTCCACAGCTCAGGCTCCTGGCCAGTGGTACAGGCTGAAGAACTGTTGGAGGGAAACAATTTCCCACTGACCCTTAGGCAATTATTTTGAGGACTGGAAACTTGATGTTTATCTAAATCTGTACCATATTCGGTTTAAATAGCTGTAAATTACTAATGCTGCTTTTGAAACCTAACTTTTTTTTAATCAATGGACTTTCCTGAAATTAATGAAATGTCATATATATATATATATGTATACATATATATGCATATATATGTGTATATACATATATATACATCCAGTAAGACAGTGCTTCTTTTCATCACTTAATTACTTCTTAGCATTTTGGTTTCATATTAAATGAAACAATAATTTTATGAAGAAATCATATCAGGCTGTCACATGATAGATGATTTGAGATCAGCCAGGCATAAAAAATAATATTTTTGTGTGTGCTTTAAGGATAGGAGCATATTTATCTTTAATTCTGGTAGCATGAAAATGAGGACTTCATTGTTTTCCATTGTCCCAGAATAATTTTAAAATGCACAACACCAATGAGGTAGTTCCCTCTCTCTAAGGAGTCTTCAAAGGCAGAGACGGCCAATCTTCACTGTACCCTGGAATGAGAATACCCTGCCTCAGCAGTTTCTCTTCTGTTTCTTTCTGGGGCCAGTGGAATTGGGGTCAGGTGAGACAGTCAGCACGTAGGGGGTTGAGGATAAAATGACATGGACTTCTGGGTTGCTTATTGAACAGCACAACCTCAGTGCTGGAAGTGAAACATTCCATGGATTTATGCCTCTAACAAATTTCATGCCAAGTTTACGACAGCTCATTGATAATATAAATTTGACACATCATCTGTATGAAAGAGGACTCAACACTGATCTGGTTGTACAAGAATTGGTTGTGTATCTGCATGTGGAAGCTGTGTATTTGTTTCTGAAAACACAGATCATAAGACCTTTTTAATTAAGAATATCACAGTTTAAGACAGGATAAATATACAAATATTCACTAACTTACAAGCTAAAGAAATGACATCAAAGTCCTTTAAAAATATATGGGGATGTCCCCAGTGATAGTGGTTGAACACAAGGGAGTCAAATTGTTTTTTAAGGACTCAGGACTGCAAAGGGGGCATTTAGTGGTCCTCTCGGTATTGTTGAATTATAGCCTGAAGCCGTGCGATGCTCTACTCCAACTCCTATACAATTCCTGTACAAAATGCAAGACTTTCTCTGCTCAGAGGAGGGGCACAAAGTCTCCCTGTACTTCTCCAGTCTGGATAAAGTTGGCCAATGGGTATGTCTACGGGGGAGTGTCTTGATTGCCTTAGTTGATGTAAGAAGACTGAGCTTAGGAGTGGGCGGAACCACCTGCTGCGTTGGGGCCCTAGACTGTACAGAGCAGAGGAAGCTAGCTGACAACAGGCAGACTTGCATTTGATTCTCTCTGCTCTTAACTGAATAAATATCCTGTGATGAGCTGCTTCGAGGTCCTGCTTTGAGAGATGGTCACCTGCAATTGTGAACTAAAATAAACTTAACACATGAGCTGATTTTTGTCAGGGTGTTATTACAGCAACAGAAACAAAACTAAAACAGCAGCTATGGAGAATGAGAAATTCACTATCAGCGTTGACTGAGTTACTGTCTTTGGAGTCTTCTTTCTGGTTCCATCTCATTGAACCTTTGAATGGTAGAAGGGGCCGTCTCTACAAAGGCCCATCCACCTCCTGAAAGCCCTACAAACTAATACTACCATCTTAGGGTTAGAATTTCCACATAGGAAACTTGCTGAATTCATACTAAAAATAGTATGCAGATGCATTTAAACCATTACAAGACTCTGAAAAGACTTGTTAAGCATAATCTAAGGACACACACAATAAAGTAGAAGAATGGAAATAGTTACCTCATGTCTCCTTACAGCATACTTTAGATACAGTTTGCCCTGGTCTTGGGGCTGGAGAGATGGCTCCAGGATTAAAGGCACTTGCTGCTCTTGCAGAGGACCCAGGTTTGGTTCTCAGCACCCAGAAGGTGGCTAACAATGGTTAATAATTATAGTTCCAGGGGATATGACACCCTCTTCTAGCCTCCATAGGCATTGCATGCACATGGTGTAACTACTTGCAGGCCAAACACTCATAAACATGAAATAAAAATAAATTCTTTCTAAAAATTAGAAAAATAAGTGGTCTGAACACAATTGCAATAATGGAGTTTCTCATTTTGTCAATCAGATTGTATCCTATAGCCTCGTGCCTCGGCCTGGTCCACTGAGGCTGCCATAGAGTGCCTGAGTAGGTAGGGTTAGCCACCCAAATCCCGCCATGCCCATCTCCCTGCTTTGGGACCAGTGCCAGTCCCTCCCACTGCTCCAGAGCTCAAGTCCTCTCTGCTGAGTAGTAAGAACCAGCCAATCCTGTTCCCAATGACTCTGGGCCTTGGCCCTGAACCACTGAGGGTGCCAGAGAGCACCTCACTAGCTGGGGGAAATCGCCAGATCCTGTCCCATGCTTTGAGACCAGCCCTAGTTACTTGGTTCCAAGGCTCATACCTTCTTTGCTTAGCTAGTGACAACCAGCTCAGTTAATACTGTTCACCTGAATTTAGGCCTAGGCTCTTTCACCCTCCTGGAGAGCTCCTGACTCACCTGCCTGGATCCATCACTTCCTCCAATTAAGAAAAAAACAAGAGAAAGAACCTGAAACCCAGACCAACTGACTATTCATACTGGATCAGTAAGCAACCAAACTGCATCAACAATATAAACAAAATCAAACTTCGTCTCAACAAAGGCAAGCTTGAGTTTCATAACAGACACACAGCAACAAAAGAAATCCACATGCACAGACCACAACAAAAAAATACAAATAATATGGAAAAACCAAAATATGGCCCCACCAAACCCCACCAGGTCTATACAAGTGTTCTACAATGAGAACTACCTAGAGGAGACCCAGGAGACAGAATTTAAAAGGACAATCATAAATGTGACCAAAGATTTCAAGACATTAAAGAACACACAACTCAAAGAACTCAGCCTGAATGCTATGCAAAGTGTTTGGAAAATAGGTATATCTCAGCAGCTCACAATGCCGGGTCCCCACAAGCCTCTGTAAGCCGTAACAATTAAAAGTTCTGTCATTTGGAATACCTGTGTTTTTTTTCTCAGTATAGCTTATTAAAGAGTTTTTATATTATTGACATCCACTCATTATTTTGATACTTATTGATATAGTCACACAATTTAGTGAATTCCTAAATTCAATAATTTAGCAAACTTTGAAAATTCAGAAAAAGGCAAGTAATAATATCTTTGAATTTCCTGTAATTCGTTTCTCTCTAAGCTATTCATTTTAGGCTTTATATTTATAAATGTCTATTTCTCATAAATGAACTTGTCTGTGATATAATACCCTTGTTCTAGTTTAATAACTTTAACGATAAATTCTATTTAATGTATCTATAATACCTATTTCCTTTATTTAACATTTTATTTTCAAATTACCTTACACTTTCAATGTGTTATTAATAAGTAATATCCCAAGTTCATTGAGAATTTTAAAATATATGTTACACATAATCAAATATCAGTATATAATTACCAAATTTGGAAACGTTAAAGAATCATAGAAAGAAATAACAGAGAAAAGGAGATCTAGGAATCTCGTGTTTTCCATAGATACAAAACCTCAGCTGCCAGTTTGGAAAGTATTCTGGAAGGGCATGAATAAACTAATAGTTCAGATGTCTTTAACCCAATGATCGCATTGCTTCTTCTATGGTTCCTGAAAGATGTTCATAGTGGGTCCTTCGGACATGGTGTAGAAACTTCACTCCAGCATTATTTGAGATCATGGAAGCATCTAGCTCCTCCCACTAGAAAAATGAAATATAAATTATGTTGGATGCAGTCTGTGGGGTATCATGTAGCATCAGGAAGGAACTTGGAAAATGCACATAGAGAAATACAAACAGCCTCTAAAATGTGACAGTGCAGCAGTATTTATGCAAATTAATGCAGACAAAAAGAACTCTTCTCTTATCAAATCAAATATCTATCTCATCATGACAAATTAAACTTTTCTCTATTTAGTTTGATACTTGGCATACTTGATTGATACTTTTAGTCCAACAAAAATATTTCATAATAGCCATTTTATTTTTACTTTGACATTTTCTTTAATTTCTTTTAAATTTTCCCTTACACGTTTTTATTTTTTTCATCTCTGAATATTTTTTAAAAGTTCAATTGTAAAATTTAGTTAATTTTCCATTCCTTTCTGACATATATTTTTCAAAAATAAATCTAAGTCAGAATATTTCCTCCCCCAGTATCTTTTATGAATCCATTTGTTCACCCTGACCAAAGAAATATGAACCCCAGAACCTATTCTTTCTAGGCTATTTAGTACTTTCCTCTTTCTGTGTATAGTTCGTAAGATTTTTAATAAACACCTCTGAACTCGCTCCCTTTCCCCTTTACTGTCAGCTAACAATGGCCCAGAGATATTAATGGGAAGTTCTACTTAAGTTTTAAACATAAGTTTTAAACTAAGCAGGAATCTGAGTATTTAGTGAAACTTGCATCATCTCCCTGCAGGTGCTGACCGTCCTGTGTACCCTGCACACCTTATTTACTTACCATCTAGATTACCTGGTCAGGATGGAAGGGCACAGTAGACCTTGTGTTCAAGAAGTCCTTATTTTGCTTTCTGATGAACCTAAAGGGCAAAGACAGTGATGCTAGATAGTCAAGAAGAATCGTGAATATAGAGCTTCCTATAAGCGGGAAGGCAAAAATTCATACCTTAAGGAGAAATAATAATTATATATGTTCATATGAAATATGAAAGATTTTATTATGAAGTTGCTTAAAATCATTATATTTTGACAGATAATATTCCCACAACTTTCAATACAAGATATTGTTGTAACTGTCTTGTTCTATTGGTAATTATTGTTAACATCTCAGTGTGCCTATTTACAAATTTAGCTTTGTCAAGGGACTGTACATATAGGACAGAGCACAACACATGCTGTGTTCCATACTACTCGTGGTTTCCGGCATCCAGTGGTGGCCCTTGGTGGTGCATATTCCCTGCAGAAAAGGAGGAATTGCCAAATTTTGTGTTTACAATTACATAGCTGTTATCAATTTGACATTTCACATGCAAAGTGCACTGTTTGGCATGCATTTCTGTCTAACCTTCACCAGTGTGGAGGTCTGTCTTCTGAAATCATTGGTATTTGGCTGGAATACTGTCATTTGTGATTTGGGACACAATTCATGAATGATCTGCTGTGTGAACCCCATATTTCTGTAAAGAGTTTTTACCCTGATGAAAGTTTTCTTCAGCTAATTAGTGGATGACAGGAGGAGACTCGTTTTAGCTCAGTAACTTGCACCTCTCACTCCACTCTCTCTCCTCTGTGCAAAATCTGAAGCTCTTGTTCATTTTTCCTTTGTAAACAAGCAAGGCTTTTGCAACCGAGGGCTTGTATGATCTTTCTACCAATGATTTGATTTTCCCTGTTTCATATGTATCACTTTACTGATTAGAAACAAAAGTCAATAAAACGAGTTTCTTAGAAGCGACTTCATAACCGTCATTCGAGTCCCAGAGAGATTATAAGACTATTACTCATCTTTACTATCACAGCTGATGGGTTCAGGGGAATTGATTGATAGTTTGAAATAAATGTGTCAGGAGTTTGTTCTAGCTCCTGCATCCATTGAGAAAGAGGAGTGCTTTCTAGTACGTAGAAAAATATGGCTGCCTCTCCCCTTCCGCTTGCCCCCGTTACCTGTATTCATTGTGCTTGTTTACATGATATGTGTGCATTAATAATTCTGACAAAGAGAAGACCAAAAAATGACAGTAGTATAAAATGGGAACATTTTCTTAAGTGCTACGTTTTCCTTAGAAAATAAGTGATTTAAACAGCAGCAGAGACGGCTCTGTGTATGTGTGCTTTGTCGCCCACCCCCACCCCTGGCTTCCACATCGCATTCAAAGTTTGATCCATAGTCAAAGGCATATTTTTCCCTTCAAAAAATATCTTGAACGAACACTGTTTTGAACAGTTTTAAAAATCACAAAGCAGCTCAAAAACATTAACAAATACCCAGCACAGGCATTTCATTCTTATATGACTCCATGCTGTTTACCTTGAAAATTGTAACTTTTTTTTCGTGTTGTATTTGAATTTTTCTTTGGAAAATGAACTTAATCAAACTCCATGGTCAAGGAAATGTGAATTCACACTACTGCTTTACATCAGTAATGGGAAAGGAGGGTTATATTATCTTCAGTATTGGATTTATGTTTCCATCTGTCTTGTTAATCAATAATTCTGCAGGCATGAGTTTATTTTCGTGGAGGGTTAGACTTTATGTGTATTGTACTTGTGTTTTTTCCTTACTTTAAATATTCAGGTATTGAATACATACCCAGTGCAAAAGAAAATTGGATTTAATTTTGTATCTTTCCTCTGAACCTTTCCTTACTTTTTATAGAGGAGAGTGATGACATCAGTTGTCGTGTGGACACAATAACACTATTATTTTTCTTGACTGATTGAACCCATTCTAGTTTTATTGTAGTTCTTCTTTCTCTGACTTCAGTTGACCTTTCCTTCCCCCCTTATCTCTTTACCTATATGTTTGGTGGTCACCAGAAGAATACAGTCTATGGAATGTACAAAAGTGAGAAGGCCGAGTGGTGATGATTTTTCTAAGTTCATTACAGGTCTGGATTTAAGAGATTTTTCCAGTGCCACTAGAAACAAATCAGCCAGCAAGATGCACTGGGGAGGAAAATAGGGGGAACGTTTTCTTCATCGGTCCACCTTTGACACAGAGGGCCGGTTTCACACAGAATCACATAATGGTTACGGTCATTTTCATGTTTAGATTTACAGAGCAATACTAGCAGTTGTGTCCAGAGGGAAGATGTGTACAAGAGGAAGCTGCTGTTCAAGTGCTACACCTTTCACGTTGCTATAATCAATTTGAGCCTCGCCAGTAAGAGCATAAGCTTTAGGAAAAGGAAAGGGATTATTTGTTTTCTCTTTTAAACATTTTTCCTTATTGCCAGTCAATAGATTTAAAAATAGAGTACAAAATAAAATCATGTTCATACTCTAGAATACTCGTCAAATAAAAGCTGTAAAATTTTGTTGTTTCTACAGGAAGCATTGTAGTTACCTGGTTTGTGGTTCAAAATCTGCCATTACTAGAGTATGCAGTACTTCTGGATTTAAAGATTTAGATTCACATTATTTTGTCTCATTTAGAATAGAAACATTTATGATAAAGTATATTTACCTCAACAATGCAGAAACAAATTAACATTGTCTTTGAAGTAAGGCATTCTAGGCATAAAAACTGTGTCCGCCTGATTCTGCCTCTGTGCTGGTATTTAAGCTATGCTAGGTATAGTTTCCTCATAGATGAAGTGGAGATACTATCAGGTATTTTGTTATTGCTACAATTAATTAAAATGTGTCAGTTAATAGAATAACTGAAACATATGTTCATTCCTTCCTTTGGATTATTGCTGTAAATCATGCTGATCTAGTTGTTTATCTGAACCCAAGATAACTAAGTGAATAACTTATCAACAACTACAGAAACATGCTTCTCAGAATACACTGGGAAAGAAACTTTCAGACACAGACATCTGTTTATTATTTTCAATGCCCATATGGCTTTCTGACAAGCTGAGCTGAGCCAGGTAGAACCTCCAAAATTCTTCGAGTTAGTGCTGAAAACAAAAAATAGATGAAGAGATCCTTTTACTCTCTACCCTCATATCTTTAACTCAGTCTTCTGGACTCCTTGCTTGGTTGCTTGAAAAGAGTCGAGCCCAACCGAACAACAGCAGCAAAAGGACACAGAAAGACAAACATCAAGATGCATTATACACACATGTTCCAGTTTGCCTTCCATGGCTGTGACTAAACACTGACCAACACCAACTTGGGGAGGAAAGGATTTATTTGTCTTACATCTCCCAGGTCACAGTTCATCACTGAGGGAGCCCAAGGAAGGAACTCAGGGCAGGAACCTGGAGTCAGGAGCTGAAGTACAGGCCATGGAGGAATCCTGCTTATTGACTTGCTCCTCTGGCCCCTGCTCAACCTGCTTTCTTATACAACACAGGCCCACCTACCCAGGAGCAACACCACCCACAGAGGGCTGGACCCTCTCACATCACTCAATAATGAAGAAATTGCCCCACAGACATGGCCACAGGCCAGTCCAATGAAGGATGTTCCCCAATTGAGGCTCCCTCTATCCAGGTTTATCAAGTTGACAGCTAAAACCAGCACACCACAGTTACATCCACTTCAACTGAGACAGGAGCAAGAGTTAGGAGAGCAAGCAGGTCCTTCCAGTGATGAATGCAAAGCAAACGAGAAGGCTTCCCTCTGGCTCTGGAGCCAGAGAATACTTTGTTCCTAAATATGATATATTCTGAAAGGGAACAAGGTAGTCTTGGGCTCTCCCTCAGGAGCAAAAAGTTTATAGCTTTACGGTTACTCTTTAAATAGCACTGTCCCTGTCTTCCTGAATAGCCTCAATTAATTAACACCCCTCATCTTCTCATGTATAAGAATTCACCACGTTAATGTGTGAGAAGGGTCTTCCTCTACTTTGCTCACCCTTGTAACTGGTTCAATGATTGCCTTCATACCTCCATGTTGGAAAGGCAGTTTCTATTCACCCCTCTCTAGCTGACTGAAATATCCAGTTAATCTCTAAGACATAATGTTACTTCACTACCAAATTTTCAAATAGAAAAAAAGTAAAAAACAAATGTGCATTTACTCATCCACCAGATAACAATTTTTTTCTCTTTTCTTTTTAAATTTTTTTAGTTGAATTTTTGTGTATCTCATACAAAATATCTTTATCTTCACCATCGGCATCCTACCATACCCATCCCCCACTGGATTTCATGCAGTCTGTCATTTTGATTAAGGCCTATCAGGTCAGGTTAGTGTACTCAGACATCCCTCAGTGCAAGTTCATCTATTGGCATCTAGTCAGCCTATCTAGAGTCTTTCCCTTAAAGAAGATCAGCCCTCCCTCACCCAGCAGTAATCAGCTTCCCAATAGTTCTTTGGCTGAGGTTGGGGCCTCTTGCTCATTTCCACAGTTCTATGCTGGGTTTTTGTCTGATTGTGTTTGCATGGATCTTGTGCATGCTGACACCATTGCTATAAGTTCATATGTGCAAAGTCCCAGGAGTCTGTAAGACGCTATTTCCAAATGGCCATGCACCTCCTCCCCTGGTTCTTACAGCTATCACAATTATTAACTTATTTTTATCTTATGCATATGAGTGTTTTGACTGCACATCTTTGAGTGCACCATGCGCAGACACACTGAGGTCAGAAGAAGGTGTTGGATCCCATGGAACTGGAGTTCAGAATGGTTGTTATCCCCCATGTGGGTGCTGGGAACCTAGCCTGGGTTCTCTGCTGAGTCATCTCTCCAGTCCCACAGATAATAGTTTTCAATTCACATCTGATATGCTGGGATTATAGGCATGTGCCACCACGCCCAGCTATTTTACTTCATTTTTTAAGATAAGAACTCATTAAATACACCAGGCTGGCCTTGAACTTGCAAAGATCCACCTACCTCTGGTTTCCAAATGAGGTTATTTTTTCAAAAAGCAGTCTAAAATTTATCTCCAGTTTAACTATATCACAATGGATTTTTCAAGGAATCAATATTTAGATGTATTTAATACATCAGCAGTAGGCTGATAAGTTGACTTGAGCATTAGAAGTTTTTATTTTTCCACAGCATACTCATCTAAAGGAAATTTCTCCTTGAAGGTTAATTATTATAAAGTTAGATACTGGAAAGTTTAAAGCTATTTAAATAATTCATCTTTATATATTACTTCTGAAAAATAATTTCTTGCCTATCCACTATCTTGAGGTTACTTTCAGGTAAGTGGTATTTTATTGGACAAGATCTGCATGGCCACTTTGGGGACTATGTCCATATTATATACCCAGTCCAGAAGACTGAGACATAGGAAATGTTTTAATTTCCTAATTCTTGATAAGAAAGCTCAGAGGTCAAGTATCCAAAACTATGCTACAAAGAACAATACAAAAATCAATGTCAACCTTTATTCCTGGTAATATGTTGTATTCAACTAATAAAGGTATGTTGGAATTAAATAGCATATTGATATGTTAATTTATTTTTGAAACCAATCAGTTAGCTGAGATAGAAGGTGGATCATTTTCATGGACTTGGCCAATAACTCAGATCTAAGAAGTCCTTTTTCTATGCATTTTTGCATATCATTTTTGTTGCTTGATGTCACATGGGATGAAATCTTCATCGTTTTTATATTACCAATAACTGATCTGAGAGGCCAATTTCTTTAAAAGTTTAATACAAACTTCTCCCAATATGCTGGGACCAGATTCAAATTTAGAGTTATAAATGAAAACTTTTATTTTAATAAAAACTCAATTATCTCTTTGTGTGGTAAGTTGCCTTTAGCATGTGAACTCTGACAGAAGGGCACAGATCCTGACTTTTTGATTAACTTTACTTATTTCCCAATATAGATAGTCACAGTTGGGAATCCAAAAACTCCATAAATATTTGAGTAACTAGATGATTGACTCAAACCCAGTGTGGGTAAAATATTTTTCTTAACCTAATTTAGATGCTTATGTTCAGTTTGTGAACCACTCTGAGTTAATTTTTATGCAGTAATTTAATTTCTGTTTATGCATATATTGCTTTATTTATATTATGTGGGTACATAGATATATATATATATATTTATACTTTCTTGGTATGTATGTATGTGTATATATATCCATATACAGTTGAATAATTATTTATATAGAGATATACAAATGAATAGATACAGATCAGCAAAGTTTTAACTTTTCAACATGCTAAGTATTACCAGTCACAATTTCTTAGTCCACTGTCATTGTTCAGAAAATACCCTCAGTTTCCCCAGCATCCATATATTGTAGTGAGGAAAGAGAGAAATACCTGTCCAGGTGCTAACTATATACAAAATGTTGATATTTTGAAAATTCTCCTTAAACACAAACATCGTAAGTGCTTCCTCTGCGGTGAGCACACCTTTGTCTCACCAGTATTGCCTTCTAGTGAGGCTGATGCCTATGTAGCCACAATTTCAAAGTATCTGCCTGGACTGTTCTGTGTAAAAAGGTAAGGATTTGAACATAACTATAAAATTTGAAAATTCTCCTTAAACACAAACATCGTAAGTGCTTCCTCTGCGGTGAGTACACCTTTGTCTCACCAGTATTGCCTGCTAGTGAGGCTGACGCCTATGTAGCCACAATTTCAAAGTATCTGCCTGGCCTGTTCTGTGTAAAAAGGTAAGGATTTGAACACAACTATAAAATTATTTTTGATTTATTTATTTTTATTTTATGTGTATGACTGTTTTGCCTGCATGTTTGTAAGTGCACTCATGTCATGCAGTACCCACGGAGGTTAGAAGAGGGCACTGGATTCCCCAGAACTGGAGTTATGGGTGGTTGTTAGCCATTATGGATACTTCAAACTGAACCAAGGTCCTCTGAGAGAGCATCGTGCTCCTAACTTCTGGGTTATCTCTCCAACCCCTAAATCCACTCTCTTTTTTTTTCATTTTAAATATTTTTATTGAGTTTTTGTGCATTTTGTGTAATACATTTTAATCAAATTTAGTCCCCTCCCTCTCTTCTCCTAGTCCTCCCCATCAGATTTCAGGTATTCTGTCATATATGTTAAATCCTATGCAATCAAACATTTCTATTCAGTGTGTCCCTTGTGTGCAAGTTCATTCACTGGAATCTGGTCAGCTTATCTAGAGTCACTCCATTAAAGAAGATCTATTCTCCCTCACCCCACAATAATCTAGTCGTTCTTTGTCTGGGGTTGAACAGGGTAAATGGGCAGCAGGCTCTAAATCCATTCTTAAGAGCAGAAAAGAGCTGTTCTTCTCCCTGAGAGTGCTCTTAACTGCTGAGCCATCTCTCAAGCCCCTTGAACATAATATTTTAAGAGACACATTTTAACCAGATTTTTGGTCTTCAGAAAATCATCTCTGTATCCTTGTGATCACTGCTGAAAACTATTTTCTAATCTATTTATTTGACGGGTGATATAATGATGCTTTCCAGGATTTTTAAGAAATATTTTATGAGTGTTTGCTTGCATGAATGTGTATGTGCACCAAGTTCATGCAATGCCCAAAGAAGCCAGAAGAGGGCACAGGATCCCCTGGACCTGGAGTTACAGAGAGTTGCTATCCACCATGTGGGTGCTGGGAATTGAACCATGCCCTCTGCAAGAGTAGCCAGTGCTCTTAACCACTGAGCTATTATCTCTCTGTCCCTCTTTCTAGTTTTTAAAAAGGGTTTCTGAACATTTACCTTTTCTGATAAATTATGCTAAAGTAAGGTTGAAGACAATGATAATCCTTTTTGCTTTGTAAATACAAAGATGGTTTTAGATTATAAAATATACATGAAAGATGATTCTTAAACTGTTTAGCAGTAAAACTCTCAAATGTTGATGGAAAAATAAAAAAAATCATATATAAGTATTATATAAATTATATAAAATGCTTCAAATTGATATATCCACAGATGATAATGAATGTGGAAATCTAACCCAGTCCTGTGGTGAAAATGCTAACTGCACTAACACAGAGGGAAGTTATTATTGTATGTGCGCCTCTGGGTTTAGATCCAGCAGTGACCAGGACAGGTTTATCACTAATGACGGAACCATCTGCATAGGTAAGTTAAAGGGTCGATCTGCCCTGGGATCTGTGCCTGTCTCACTTCCCACTTCCTCGAAAACTTAAATAATATTTAACCAAACCTATGGCTCCTGTTTGTCTCCAAATTGTTACATAGTTTCAGAAGCTTTATTAGGTCCTTAATAAATATTCCTCTAATGTGGAATTATCCAAACTATGACATTCTTTTTCTAAAGATGTGAAAATGTGAGTTAGATTGTTCTAAAACAAATTCTCTAGATCACAAAACTTCAACTGAGAATATGTAAATATCTTAATTATGTTTCCAAATTTTATCCAGTTTACACATAGCTAGTATAATTGATCATACATGATAACCTAAAACATTAATAGATAAACTGAAATTTTAATCACATAGTCAACAATAGATATAGAATTAAAAATTAACCCTATATGTAATATAGGAGTAACATTTTCTATTTTATATAATTATATAAAAGAGAGATATTCAAGTCCATTTAAATTATTTGATTATTTTCCTAGTAGGATTTTCATCAGTAGGCTAACAATAAGCCTGATGCTATTCAGATTAACTCATCAGTTAAGAGACAATATACAAAGAAAATTTATCAACGAAATGTCTGTGTATCGATGAATCATCCAGTTTCAGGCACCAGTGCCTCAATCTTAAGAGGCTATGCGAATAGGAAATTTTATTCCCCTCATTTTATAGCCACCAACAATAGGAGACTGCTGTAAGTTCACACACTTAAGAAAAAAGGAGAAGCAGAGTCTCAAGTCTTGTGCCAAAAGTCCATTCCCTTTCCCCCCCGAGACATTAAACTCTTCCCCTGCATCCTGCTATGTAGTGGATCAAGTTCTGCAAAGGTACAAAAGTTATAAAATATCACTTTTCTTCTCAAACTCTTAATTGCTTTTCTCAAGCCTATGTTCACGTTACTAATTTCTTAGAATGTCATATAATGCATTTTACCATTAAGAGTTAATTACTGAATATGTAGCTCTGTAAACAGTAGTAGAAATGTTCCAGTGAGTGAAGAAGTCTAATTTGTAACACCCTAATCACTGCAATGTGATACGATTTTAACTGTACTGTGTTTTCTAGTGACTCTTGCCTTTTCATCTGATCAGATTCACTTTTAATATCTGTCAATTCACATAGACTGTATTTCTCTTCTCTTATTTTTTACAAGTAAGAATTTCTTCTTATTAAGAAACTGGATCACAGACAAAGAAGAAAACCTTCACACACACACACACACACACACACACACACACACACACACAAAGATGAGTGAATGCCAGCACTTTAAAGGAAATATTTGAAACTCCTTCCTTCCAATATCATTTTAATAAGACACTATAGTACTGTGATGGAGTAACTCACATTCTTTCATACAACTAGAGCCTAAAATATAAAATATTTCCATGCCCTTCATCTATCTTAAATGCTAGTGCCCCAGTATACTAATTCTACTGTTGTTACTGTTATTGGATTGCCACAATGGCACTTAGTACATTTAAAAGCTGATCCAAGATGCTGGGAATAAGCATCTGAGTGATGAGCCATGGGACACTATCAAGTAGACCAAAGGTCCCAATGGCCAGACAGGCATGTTCTCAGAGTAGCTAAGGCTGTCTGCCTAAAGCCTGCAGAAAACTGGGCCCATTTGCTTTCAGTCATGAATGGAAGAGAGGCTCATGGGACCCAGGACCTCCTCAGGAAGCTATTGGCAGTTGAAGGGTAATGGAGAAGGGGACTGCTAGCCCAGTGACTCCTAGCCCTGTGGACAGCCCTAGTCAAACTCAGTGGGTCACAAAACAAAAACAAGAAGATATGATAGTGAGCCAAAGTTGAACTTGTGTGGTGGAGGGGGTTGAGAGCAGGCAGGAGAGTGAATGTAATTGAAATATATCATGTGCATGTATGAAATTGTCAATGAGTAAATTGCAGCACTGTCAAATGCTGTCCTCTGCTCATGACAGCTGTTACAAACATCAACTCACAGCAGATGTGATTATCTACACAAGATCTGCACAAGAACAATTAGGTTAAAAATTTCAGCATGGACTGGCTTGGGGCTCCCAAGGTCCCTCCCCTAGCTGAGGAAGCTATTCGTAGTTACTGGCTGCTGGGAAAGGAAGAGATCCTTTTATTAGGAGTGTGGTCACTTATGGGTTTCCCTGCCCCAGTGGATGGCCCCATGCCAATGAGCATATCAAAATACTAATTGGATTCAGAGGGTTAAAATAAATAAGTAAATAAATAACGAGGATGTGAGGGTATAAGGAGATGTGATAGGGGGAGTCCTGGGAGACTGGGGGCGGGGGGGCAGTGAGGGATATGATTAAGATACAGTGTATATGTTCATGAAATTTTCAAATAAATACAAGTTAAAATAAAAGAAAGATACCATGAATTTTTGGAAAATCACATTCAGATCTTTGAGAAGGTCAGAACAGATTAACATATTCATGAAACATTGGAATTTCTATTTTTAGTCAATCATGTTTTAAGCATTAATGGGTTTTCTCTGTGGTCATGGGTAGAATATATAGCCATGACTCCACACCATGTTTTTTTAT
>NW_008360332.1:246819-247335 GCF_000622305.1 Nannospalax galili | reverse complement strand
ATATATATATATATGTGTGTGTGTGTGTGTGTGTGTGTGTGTGTGTGTGTGTGTCCTATAGAGTCTGATCTATGTCCCTAAATGTCCTTCAGTGTGAATCCACCCACTGGAGCCTACCAAGAGCCCTATCCTTGTAAGATACTGTCTCCCCCTCTTAGTAAAAATCAGTTGCCAAATTTCCTTAGGTTGTGTTGGAATCTCTCACCCACTTACCCATGTCTGTGTTTGCATTTTGTCTGGCTTGAGCTTGCATGGGACTCGTGCATGCTGTTACCATTGCTGTGAACTCATATGTGTAACTAATCAGCTGTCTGGAAAACTCTGTTTCCTTGTGGTCATCCACTACCTCTGGCTCTTACAATTTTTGCTCTCCTGTAATGATGCCTGAGCCCTGGGGAGGCAGAGATTTGAAACAGGTGCAGGTGCCCATTCAGGGATGAGCACTCTGCAGCCTCTTGTTCTCTGCACATTGACCAATTGTGAGTTTCTGTGTTAATCGCCATCTGTTAAAAAAAA
>NW_008360332.1:244223-246767 GCF_000622305.1 Nannospalax galili | reverse complement strand
TGAAAAATGCATTCATCTTTTGTGTAGAAGTTACATGAAAATGTGTGTCACTTAGGGCTAAGCATCTCACAGACAATAATATACCTTTTTTAAAAGGGGGGGATTAGATTATCAGCAGCACACTCTAAGAGTGTCAGAAGTGAGGCTGAATAGCATACAGCCATGCCAGTTAAAAGAAAGCATATGTTATAAAAGAGATCCAGATCCTCCTTGAATTAGAGAAAATCCCACTGATTTACATTTAACTAATTAATTAATAATGTTGTATGTTTCACTGCCTGTAGGTGGAACACAGTACTCAAGTCACGTGGTTGATAGACACATACATATTCTCTAATTCAATGCACTTCATAAAATTTACTTTTAGGGGGCTAAAGTGATGGCTTAATGGTTAAGACCATTTACTGCTCTTCCAGTGGGCCTGAGTTCACTTCCCAGTACCCACGATGAGTGATTCCCAGCCACCTGTGTCTCCACTGCCAAAAGATACAATGCCCAATTCTGGCCTGTTTAGGCACACACATGTGGTGAATATTCACACAGACACATAAAATTACACAGAAATAAAAATTTTAGAAGTCTTTAAAATATACTTTTAGACATATACATTATTTGTGAAACTTCTTTTGAATCATTGTAAAAAACAGTATTTTTAGTCATTTCTCAAACACAGAATATCATGCACTGAACAGCATTTGACTGTCTCAAATTTGTACTTCAGTTTTGTTTTGTTCCTCATCAAGGACCTTTTGCTGTGCTGTCTCTCTTTTCTTTACTGGGTAGGCTACTCAGATGCAAAATTCTGTGATATTAGCTTATATGTGACAATATGTCATTCCTTTGAAATATATCATATTACTTAGATGAGGTATATTTGACTTAGTGTGGATGCTTAAAGATTGAATACTAAAATATAAAGAGAAGTAATATCCATTATACAACCACGTTCACTAATAGAAGCGAAGGGGTTACTAAAATGCTTATTGGAGCTATAAGCCATTGTTAGCTACCATATGGGTGCTGGGAACTGAACCCAAATCATCCATATGAACGCCCAGCGCTCTCAACCATAGAGCCATCTCTCCAATCCAGAAGGGTGTTTCTTTACAGGTTGTGCCCTTGATTCTGAACAATACAGGTCATGACTAGCCAGACATCAGCAGAACAAGTGATTTCTAGTTTTCAGTCTGTTAATGAAAAATTAGAAACAGCTGAATTTAGGACAACACGCTAGTAGACATTCTAAATTAGACTTTAATAGCTGCCTTCCTTTTTATGCTGGCAAACAGTACCGTGCCACCCTCTTAGTTTCTCTAATAATTAAATTGTAAATTAAAATTGGAGGTTCATTCATTAATAACAGTATTTCTAAGATGTCAGAGCTGGGCTCAACACACAAAAATCTTTGCATTAATTTAAAGGTAATGATCTGGACTCTTCAGTTCTTTGGAATCATTCCCATACTTGGCAGAGTATTTATATTGTATTTATAACTTTAAAGCATATTTCACTGCAGTGTAGAAAATTTTAAATTAATAATAAAAATGATGAGCTTTAAAATGTGCCACTTTTATTATGGCTTCAGTATATAGCTACTGAGAGCCTCCTACTTAATTCTGTACAATTTATCACTTCATCCATATGCTGCCTGTGTTGATTGCATATTAGAATCATAGTCCAAATGTAATCTGAACAAAAGTAATCCATTGTGGTAAATTTTAAGGGAGCTGAATCACACGTTCTGCTGAACCTTTAGTTTTAGGTCAAAGTACATGCAGAAATAATGCTTTGAAAATAAAGTGAATTCATCTTTATCATCCAGATTGCTTTAAACTGAGTTGTTACCATCAGCTTAGCCTAAAACTAGCAAACAAATAATTCTCAGTGCATTTTGAAAAATGAATCTTTATTACATTTGGACTAACTGTTACATCTTCGATGATGGAAATGGATTTATTGACCTTGCTGAACTGTGCTACTCAGAAAACAGTTTGAGAGCATGGTCAATGAATAACATTTTCAGTACTCTGTCAAAATGGATTGGCCAAATTAGAGTTAAAAATATAGGCAGCTGAGTTTATGCTCCCTTTTCCTCAACGATGGGATTTTCCTTTCTTTTTTGTGCGATTTGATATGGAATCACTAACCATCTGTAATACTGTTACCGGGAAGGTAGCAAGTAAAGAAGACTAATTTTAGAAAATGGTTTTTCAAATATTTGCAGATATAGATGAGTGCAGGGAGTCAGCTGTCTGTGGCGATCATGCTGTATGTGAAAATGTGAACGGCGGATATAACTGCTTCTGCAAGGAAGGTTATCAGACAGCCACAGGGAAGTCTCAGTTCACACCTAATGATGGTTCTTACTGCCAAGGTAATTTATATTCTTCAATCTTAAACTATATAAAATATTTACTACACATTTTTGAATTATCAAAGCACTCCATTCCCAATTCATTAAGGTTAACAAAGTGAGTTAAGAAAAATGTATCATTTTGTTTAATGGGAGATGGTGAACTTGTGTGTGATGTAATTTACATTCAT
>NW_008360332.1:208029-244104 GCF_000622305.1 Nannospalax galili | reverse complement strand
AATTTACATTCATTCCCAAACCCTTCAAACTTCTGTCTTCTGTTTTCTGTGATATGTTTTTTTTTACTGTATAATGCAGATGGAAACTCAGATGTTAAAGAATGCACTTTTAATGTGAAAATGAGCAAAGTCATTTTAGTCAAAATGATCAGCTAAAGAAAAAATAATTTTTAAACTTACTGTATAGTGTTTTCTTTTTCTACAGAAAGTGTGGATGCAAATTGCCACTTGGATAATGCCTGCATTGCTGCAAGTGTTAATAAAACTTTTGAAAAAGTAAGTAGATGAGTTTGGTTAAAATTTATATTATTTTACCATTTTGAGCTCAGTTAGAAATGCAACCTAAATCAATTTCGAAAAGACCAGCAGTTGAACTTCATAGAGAATTAAAACTGTTTTTGTGCAGAGAGATATTATGTACATCACAGATAGGATTAATTCAAAACTCTCCAAAGTTTTGGAGAAGGTTTAACCTGTTTAATTTATGTTAATTTTCATTATTTGCTGTATTGGAAAATTATTTTCAACATAAAAGAAAGTTATTGAATAAAATAATAAAAACACACATTGACTCAGATCCAGCCCTACATTCTAAGAGACCTTGTTAAATGCAACTAGATTTTGTACTTCAAAGTGAGCACTTCAAAGGGCAAATAAGAGAACACTTGTAAAATTGTCCCTATGTGATTGAAAGGATGGGCCAGAACTTGAGGAGCCACTTTTGGCCAAGGCAGGTTCCCATATGATCACGTGCTGAAGAACGCTTTGGTTGATAACAATCCAATACAGGCTCTTAAGTCACAATTTCTTACTTATGATATTAATACATATAAGAATTAATGATTTTAAATATTAAAGTAATTTTACTGGCTAGAATATAATTCCTTACTGGAGAACAGGATGTTACTTTCAAAGCTATTTTTTAAATTATCCATTCAAATATGTTCTGTGTCTTTCTGAAGTAAACTCAAAGCTTTCTATATTACTCGCTAATCCTTTCTAAATAAACTCTGATTTCAGTGTTCATGATCCTATTTCAATCTGTTAAATTACTTATATATAAGACAGGAGAGCTGACCTCTGAGTAAAGTTAATATATGTCTTATTATGTTTTCTAAATGTGTCTGTAGGTGTGCCTGGTGTTCATGTGTGTTCACATGTGTGGAAACACATGTGTGAGTGCATGTGGAGGCCAGGTGCTGCCATTGGGTATCTTTCTCAGTCACTGGCTACCTTATTTATTGAGACAGGGTCTCTCACTGAACCTAGAACTCACCAATTTGACTAATCACAGCTTGCCCCTGGGCTCCTTTGCCTCCAAAGCACTGGGATTACTGGGGGACTGCCACGAAGGCCATTTTTCACACGGGTTCTGGTATCTGAACTCCAGCCCCCATCTTGTGAGGCAAGTGGGTTACCCTCCGAGCTGTTTTCCAAATCTCATAAACCATACGTATACTTAAAATTCTCCAACAGAATCTGATTCTCCTTTTCTGAACTCATTTTTGCTCAGATTGGACCCATAAAAGAACCAATGGCTTTGCTGCAAGAAATCTATAGAAATTCTGTGACTGAGCTTTCACAGACAGATATAATCACATACATAGAGATATTAGCTAAGTCATCCCCATTACTAAGCTCCATGAGCAGGAACGTTTCAGCCAAGGACATGCTTTCCAATTCAATTCTTACTGTGAGTATATTGACATTTAATTCATAATATTATTGATGTTTAAAATTTTTACATTTGTCCTCAATATCAGATCCCAATATTTTTAATGACACATTTTTTTCTTAAATAGGAATTTGTAAAAACCATCAATAATTTTGTTCAAAAGAATACATTTATAACTTGGGACAAATTGCCTACAAATCACAGAAGAATGCATCTCACAAAACTGATGCATACTGCTGAGCAAGCCACCTTAAGAATATCTCAGAATTTCCAAAAGACCACTCAGTTTGATGTGAATTCCACTGACGTAGGTAAGACAAGAGGGAAAGTTCAGTTTGGAAGCTGTAGGGTTTTCCAGAGAAACCATCCTCAAAAGACAGTAAGGGGACAGTTCCTGAAATACTAGTTAATTAAATTTGCCACCATGTTGTCATGGGAAGAAGCAATGCTGGTTCATTTACCAAAGCTATGTGGATGAAGGACCACACAGGAAGAAAGGAGGAGTATATAGTATACTTAAATAGCTCTTTAGTAATGCTTTGCCTTTTGATAATAAGCAATAGCAAATTACAAAGTTTCCTCCTTCATGCAGTTGACTGAGAAGACCCAGAATCTTGGATAGAGCTGAAAATGGTTATAAAATTGTTCTGAAGAAACAAGATATGTCTTATGAAATAGCAATTGCATATGTCTTTATTGGATATCCACCTGACATCCTGCTATGCAATTGTTGATTTACAATTATTATGTCTTTGAGATGCATCAGGTATCAAAATTAATGGTGAAAGTACTGGGATTAGTCTATAGGCACACTACAGTTCTCCTTCATAAAACACATTCTCATGCACTCAAGAATTTAATCTTTTCAGTCTTTAGATGGTACATTATATTTAAATTGCAGATGTTCTAGGAGGCATGTCCAACCTTTGGACATTGAGGCAGGACATTACCATCTATAAAGTTCACACTTGAAAACCAGTCAACTGAGTTACCAAAAAATAAAATAAAGTAAAATAAACTCTAAAAGATATCTCATAGTGCTTTACTTAAGTTTACAATTTCATGTGAGGCTGAATCATAGCTATCCTGTGGTTCACGCAGCCCCACATCTGCAAGACATTGTACTCATCTTTGTGTTCGTATTACTAATTATGTATAGATGTCCTGGAGTATATAGAGATATTATCTTTTATTTAGCTCAGTAACTATGACAGAGATAATGAAATTTGTTTTTTAAAAAAATTGAAATTTGCCAGGATTTTTGGAAAGGAATTCTTCTGCTCCAACCTCCTCAGTGGGTACTCACTCCACCTGAGCTCAGTAAGAAACCGAGATGCAATAACAGTGGATGAAACTGTCTCTAAATTTAAAAAAGACATTGGTTCAACTAATTTCAGAAAATTGATGATATTCATGGTCTTATTTCAGCTCTCAAGGTTTTCGTTTTTGATTCAAATCACATGCGGCATACTCATCCCCATATGAACGTGGACGGAGGCTATGTAAAAATATTTTCCAAGAGAAAAGCTTTATATGAGTCAACTGGTAGGATTTGAACAATCTTATACATGTTAATTAATTTCTAATAAATACTTACCATGCAATTATTTATAATATATGTACATGTGTACTTTCCTGTAAAAATTTTTAAGTTTCTATATAGAATATCTGTATTTGTATTTGAGACTATATGCTAATATAAATACCTGGTGAAAATTTAGCTGACAATGTGTGCACCTTGATTCTTCACCATTAAACCAAATTTGTGATTTTTTTGAAGACAAAAACGAGATAAGTTTTTTTAAATACTCCATTATTGCCAGGCGTGGTGGCACATGCCTTTAATCCCAGCGCTCGGGAGGCAGAGGCAGGTGGATCTCTGTTAGTCCAAGGCCAGCCTGGTCTACATAGTGAGTTCCAGGACAGCTGGGGCTACAGGGAGACCCTGTCTCAAAAAGACCAAAAGAAAAAAAATAGTCTGTTATTGTTTAGGCTTAGACTTCTTTTCCATCCATCATTCCCTAGCTTTCATAAAGTAAACTCTAAACCAAATGCAACATTTAAGAAAAATTAAAATGGGGAATGGTGGTGGCTAACAGTTTAGTGATATCTAATATCATGACCTCATTAGATGGATAATGAAACTGGGGCACAGAGTTAATGGATCTCTTTGTTATCGGCAAAGAGTTCAGAATAATACAACATGGGAAGAAGTTAACAAAGAATTCTGCCCAGCTAGGTTTTCCTTATCACTTAACTTTAATTTATGTAATCATTTCTGTCCTTTTAGAGCAATGTTTATAGAAATTCTCTCCATGATAGCATTACTTCAGTCATAATTGTTCTCACATAAGTAAACATATATTATCAAGGGAAAGTATGAAATGGAAATGTGTGGATGGTCATAAATATAAAAAGTTATACAGTAAACATGTTGCACATATAGAAACTGGTTCTTGAACAGATGAGCTTCCCTTAATTTGAATAACCATTCTGAAATCCGTCTTCGTGGTGTCTTTTCAGTTTGCTTTATTTATTAATTTTTTTGTTATTGTTGTTGTTGTTTTCTACTGCTTGGTTTTCTTTTTTCCTTGTCTATTGGGATTATCCTCTCGATTACTTATATTCCAATCAAAGTGAGAAGCATATGGTTATAAAACAAATGGTACGTAACTACCATTCAGTGTTGCCACTGACTCCTTGGCCCCTAGACTGTCATGCCATATGTATTCGATGAGACCTCCATACAACTTTTATGAGCCCATCCACAGAACCTGCTAAAGAGTTAAAATTTCAAAGACAGTTTGAAAAGTGTTTAGAAGTTGGGAGAAAAACGAGTGGAAAATATCTATTATGGAGACAGATGATGACATCATTATGTAATTAAAACCTCAACGAGGTACAGGCTGATTGTATGGTAGCTTTACTATATTAGTGATGGTGCAAACAGACAGTTGAAAGGTGCAGAATCTCAGCTCTCAAGAAGGTAGGATGAGACAATGTATTTTCCTCAAGGTTCAATGTTAAAGGTAAGGGAAAATACAATAAATTGATCACACCTTCCCAATGACATCTGCAACTGGTTTTGTTAGTGAAAATCATTAGAAAATATACACTGTATATCACTTGGGATCTGAAGGAGGACCAAGCGGCACGCAGGTTCTGAAGGTTTAACATGGGCTGTGTTTAGAAATGTACTGGGTAAAGGCTGAGCATAACAAGGTGTATGCTCTAAAACATAGTTTTATAGTAAAAGCATAATAGACTGTTGCTAAATTCTATATATTTCATTTTAATTACTTACGAAATTGGGATAATAATCAGATGCCAAAACAGACAACTGTAGAATGTCCTACTGAAAGAATGTTTTAGTTATTCTCAAAAGAAGGAGCAATGAAGCCATTTGGATGAGCCTCTGAGAAATTCATTTCTCAGTCTATGTTAGAAACTTGACCTTGGAGTTTAACATACAAGAAAATCCACTTTTTTCACCCTGATGGTTTTCTAGTACTCTAGATTGCAACTCAAGTTTGCACTACTGTGACAAAACTTGATTGATGCCATTTCAGAAAAAGAAAATAAAACCAAAGTTCACAAAACAAAGTGATCTAGAGGAGATAAATAAATCTAATGGAAAATTCTTATCAAATGGAAATTTTGACAAGTGCATATATGTATTTATTCTGAAGTGGCATCTCTATAAATTCATCACAGCTATTTGCATTAAAGAAATGCTCAAATGTTTGTTTTAGTCATGGAATTAAAGGCTGCATCTTGTTCTTTTAAAAAGATGTAGTAAAGCTAACAGATCTTAGGAAAAACACATTGTAAGCAACAGAACAAAATGGTGAGAAATAAAATATTCTTTTCAAATGAGACTATTTTTGAAGTCTCTTTTGTTAGTGAGTGAGCCCTGTTTTTTTTTTGTTGTTGTTGTTTTTGAATAAAGGTTTCTTATTTCTTTGGTGGATTGTCCAATGTTTTGTGTTAGTTAACAGGACGTCTGGCAGGAAAACTTAAGGGAGGAAAGATTTATTTGGCTCACAGTTTCAAAGGGCTTCTCTCAGTCTTTGCCTCATGATGGGGAAGGCATGGGAGGGACAGCAGGGTGAAATCACTGTGTGGCAGACGTCTCACATCCCCAGAGATTAAGCAGTAGAGAAAGCAAGATGCACTCGGGAGTGGGGATAGCCTTCAAAGCCCCAGCCCTAGGGACCTACTTCTGCCGGCCTGGTCTCCTAGAAACTCCTACAGATATCTCCACCAACTGGAGATCGAGCATTCAAAGTATGAGTGAGTAGGGGACATTTCAAATTCAAACCCTAACATTTGGTGAGAAATTTCAAAGAACAATCAGATCTAAAATCAGCAAAACATCGTGGGAACTGGAGGGGGTTCAAAATCTTAAGGATAAACAATGACAAAATGGTATTCACAATGAGATCAAAGGGGATTTCAGAGCCTGTGGTGACAATTCTTGTCCAAAATCACTAGTTGGTGCTAAACAAGCATTGAACTTTAGGTAACATAACAGAAATTAATAAACAAAATAAAGTCCAACTTATCTTCTTGATTCTTCATTTTATTTAGGGCAATTTCATACTGTGATCCTTGAAAAGGTACCATTCCTCCAAGTGGACTTCATGTTTCCTGAGAAGGTTTTCAGTCAAACCACAGCCTCATGGTCAACTCTGGGAATCACAGTTCACTAGCCCAGCTATATTTGACTAAGATTTCTTTGTTTCTTGGATAAATTTTTTTCCAAGCTAAGAGGTCAAAGAAATACTGTATATTATGTACCAATCTTAGGCAAGGCTGTTTGCAAT
Source organism: Nannospalax galili (assembly GCF_000622305.1). NCBI lineage: Eukaryota > Metazoa > Chordata > Mammalia > Rodentia > Spalacidae > Nannospalax > Nannospalax galili. The sequence goes on along the minus strand of NW_008360332.1, from coordinate 237,603 downwards.
ATCTGCTTTGATGTCTTTAAAAATTATGATGAATGGTAATACACTTAGCAACTTCAACTTAACATAATCATACTGAATGAATGTTCCTGTTCAGTTTGAGGATCACTGTCTTTTTGTTATATTATCAATATTTGTATTTAAAATTCTGCAGCATTGGACTTATACCACATTTGAGTAGTGCTAAGGGAATGAATAAACATATGCCTCTCAAAGCAAAACATTCACTCCCCTGACCCCACAGAGCTGTAGTTTTCATAAGTAGAAAGGAACTATTGCAGTGTGTACAGGGTTGAGCTTAGTGCATGTCAGAACTCATCCAACTCTCTTAGGTCTATAAGCCAGCAATAATTTCCACACAGTAGCTCTCGAATTCATGTATTTGCACTTGGGCAAAATGACTTAACTTCAAGATTTCTTTTCTTTTAAGATGAATACACTTAACACTCTGGCTCTTTGTTAGGATCACAATGTAAATTTATCTAACATTATTTATCTCCCTTCTAAATTTTATGCAAAGGTGATGTAATAATAGTCCATAAAGGTCATAGAATGTAAGAGATTAATACGCTGTGATAATGTACTATGGGATTATTGCAGCCCGCATTTTAATATATATGTTTTCCTAAGAGTATAAATTTTGACTACTCAAGTTTTATGCCTTAGGGTTTTAATATACTTTCATTTTGTAAGACTTTCACTGAATACACTTATTTGATTCATAGGCAAGGCTGCAGTTGCATTTTTGTGTTATAAGAGCATTGGCCTCCTGCTTTCCTCATCCAACAAACTCTTACTTGAACCTCAAGATTATGATCATTCTGAAGAAAAGGAAAAAGTCATTTCTTCAGTAATTTCAGCCTCAATTAGCTCAAATCCGCCAACACTGTATGAACTTGATAAAATAACATTTACACTAAGTCACGTAAAGGTAAGTTGTTTTCTAGTGTTGGTAAAGGGTGATATACGTTAAAGAACCTGGACTACTTTGGGAGATATTACTGTAATTATATGTGCATCTTAGCATGTGAAAATAGTAAACATCAAAAATTAAACTGAAAAGTTAATATGGTTTTGACTCTCCCTTCCTTCTTTCCCCCCTCCCTTCCTTCCTTCTTTCCATCCATCCTTTCAGTGATAGGTCTCAAACTCAATTCCTTTCATTCTAGGCTTATGTTCAATGAGCTAGAACCCCAACCTCCAATCAGTTATTTTATATTTCTACTTTTCCTTAGTGTTTCTAATCAATACTAGTGAATTACATAATTAGTTCTCTAGAATTAAGCTGTTTTCTAGTTTTAGTTTGCATACATCATTAACCATCCATCCTTTCAGTGATAGGTCTCAAACTCAATTCCTTTCATTCTAGGCTTATGTTCAATGAGCTAGAACCCCAACCTCCAATCAGTTATTTTATATTTCTACTTTTCCTTAGTGTTTCTAATCAATACTAGTGAATTACATAATTAGTTCTCTAGAATTAAGCTGTTTTCTAGTTTTAGTTTGCATACATCATTAATTTTGGGAACTTTTAGGCCTAGTATCTTTAAGGATGGAAAAATGTTATTTAAAAGCCAGTGAGATGGCTCAGCAGGTAAAAGTGTTTCTTGCCAATCCTGACAACCTGAGTTTGATCCTTTGGACCAAAATAATACGAGGAAACAGACTCCTATAAGCCATCCTCTAACCTCCACATGGATGTTGTGACACACCCAAAGGCATGCATGTACACACACAAATAGAATAAATGTAATAGTAATAATAATAATTAATAATAATAAATTATCTGTCTTTATCTTCCAGGAAAATATCTTCAGGCCATTTTTCCATTTTCTTCTTGTTTTGATTTAATTTTCTCGTTTTATACTTTTTCATTTCTAATTAGAATGTAAGACCAAACATGCATATACATTTTTGGCAATATTCTCTTTTAGTGCACAGACAAATGACAACTGTTCAATAAATAATAAGCATTTGTTGAGTAAAGACATATAATGAATTTATATAATACTCTGTCCTCAGTAACATGATCTTGTTTAATAAGAATTATCATAACTACATGCTACAAAACAGATCAAATAGAGCATTGTGGCACTGTGAATTTTAAGCCATCTATAAAACCACAGACTTCATTTATCAGCTGATTCTCTGTTCTAATGTTCAGGTGTTATATTAATTATATCAGTGCTATCTTAAATATGGCATGCACAATACCATAGGTGTAACATTTTCTTTTTCTCATCAGTAAAACATTTCTTTTTCAGATCTCAGAGGAGTATAGGACTCAATGTGCATTTTGGAACTACTCGCCTGACACCATGATGGGCAGCTGGTCTTCGGACGGCTGCGAGCTGACATATTCAAATGACACCCATACTTCGTGCCGCTGCAATCACCTGACACATTTTGCAATCTTGATGTCTTCTGGCACTTCCATTGTAAGCCAATGTAGCACTTCACGTTTATAAACTTGACCATCACTTTCTCTCTTCATGTCATTAAAAAGAATAATAATTTTTCATATCTTTGTCTTGGGGACCAACAGCTTGTTTAAAATCCCTGTAAAACCCAGCATTTTCTTTTAGTCTATCTTTTTCTCCTTCTAGGATGCATATAATGTGGAAATTTAAGTTATTTCTAACCAAAGGCTTATGTAGTCCATGACATCTATGTTAGAGAAAACATCTCTCCGTTTGCTCTTAGCTTTGTATGCTGTCTGTAGTATTTCACACATTTAATGCGTCATGGAACCTAAAAACCTTTTCCTTTGTAATGAATTCAGTTTTACCAGTGACAATGTGTCCAAAAATATTTGATACCTGGTAAAATCTGGCACATTTGTAGTTAATATATTTTCACAATGTTGAACTTCAAACATTCTCAAACATAAAAAGTTAAGGTAAATATCTTTGTCATATGAATTTTACCTCATTACTGTCCTCTTAGATTATTATTTGATTATTATTATATAATTGTATGTTCTATCTCTGTTATAATATTCATCAGATTACTGATTTACTTCTATGGATTCTTAGAATCCATTAAATAAATTAAGTGGCACAGTAAATTTGTCCAAAATGGTACCAGTCGTAAAGATGATTTCTTTCAAGATGTTAATTAAGGGGGAAACTTCTATTCTGCTTTCTGAACATAAAAATAAATAACTCATCTAACTAGAATAAAAAAAAAACATTTTCCATTTCAAAGTTTCAATTACACTATTTTGGTTATCCATATATTCTGTTTTTCTTTTACCTTCGTTTACTGTGTTTTAGATGAATCGCCTCACAGACCTAAGTCTTGAATTTACCATTGATATGTCTGTTTTAACTGTTTTCCCATTACAATAATGAATTACCTTTCCAATGTCATTATGCTAATGGTGATAGCGTTATTCAGGGATATACTAATATACACTGCACTTAGAGGGAAAAAATTCACCAGTTGTACTGTTAGCGTGCTACATGATTTATGTCAGATTTCTATGAATGGCAAAGGCTTTCAAAAGGAAAAGTTTTTCTCATCTAAATGTGTGCTTTAATTTTTGCATTTTGTGAGCACTTTGATTAGTGGTACACGGAGAAGCTCATTCCACATTGCAGTCCCTTTGATAAGTTACCTAAGTCATGCTCTTAACGCTTTCTTGTTATTTTCCTTTAGGGAATTAAAGATTACAATATCCTAACGAGGATCACTCAGCTCGGAATAATTATCTCACTGATTTGTCTCGCCATATGCATTTTCACCTTCTGGTTTTTCAGTGAAATTCAAAGCACCAGGACAACAATTCACAAAAACCTCTGCTGCAGCCTTTTCCTCGCTGAGCTGGTATTCCTTGTTGGGATTAATATAAGCACAAATAAGGTGTGTAGAAACGCCCCTTACCCACGTGCTTTATTCTTGTTTTCTCTTGTATTTTCCTAAATAAACATATCACATAAACACAATTACAATTAAGGTCTTAATAAGATATACATACTAGACAGTGATTCCTTAAACTATCTTTTTAAAGATTTGATAATTGTAACGTATATAAACAACCTACTCGTCAAGTTCATTAAACACAAATATCTCTCGTTATGTAAATTATTGGGAAAAGATAAATTTTATAACAAGGAATCCCCATTTTGTTTGTACCTGAGCAATAATCAAGGACTAAGGAGGGAAAGAATGATAAACAAAGCTTATTTTAGGATTGGGACCGAGCATAACTGCAGCACCAGGGATAAGTGGGCTCTACCTAGGACCTCGCCAAAGAGTTTTATATTTCATTAACCTAGGGCTGTGCAGGAGCAGGGTTAAACATGAAATATGTGCGTTAAAAACGAAGTGCTGTGAGAGGAAATCGGAATTTCAGACTGGAAGATCCAGCAGGCACGATGAGGTCCTACCCCAAGTGAAGCAAAGGAGGAAGAAAGCGTTAAACAATGATGCGGTTCTAAGAAGGCTCATCACAGTTACCATGGAGCCCTTTCATTCGTCCTTGAGCCGAAAGCACTGATCACAGGAACCTCCTTGATCTCTAGGGAGCAGGGATGTCTGTAACCCAGAGTCTGGCAGCAGCCCATGGTGGGTGGTGTGAGCAGAATGTTGGAGTTCGCACAGAGCAGAGAAGCATATTCTCGTGACCAGAGTGCCTTCTGGTTTCCGGTCCTCTTAGTCCTTCCAAGGACTGAAGCTAGCAGTAGTTACCAAGTTTCCTTTCTGAATTAGGTGCAAAGGAGCATGTATTTTAAGTAGTGTACACCAGACTATAAACATCCTATCTGTTTTGACACCTCTCCGTTTTGCACACTCCCAGTAGTCTTCTATCATTTCTTCCCACCTTCGTGCCAAAATTATTCCTTAAGTGTTTTAAGTTCTCCCCCATCAGATCTGCCCATTTTGAACTTTATCTCAACTCCCACCTCCTCAATAAGTGCCTTCCAAATTCAATTTCCAGAAATTTTTCTGTTCCTGAACTTTATACAGCACAATCCAACATATTTTAACACCTTCTTGGATTATGTGGTTTCAATAAGGAAAATAGGGATGTGAGTTGTGCAACCTCCCCAGAGATGAATTTTATTAGTTTTACTTTAAAGGTCGTGGGTAACTACTGTTAGTTCTTATAAGCCTAACTCTAGTGTTAGGTAATCAATAAATACTCAGGAATGATGTTTAACTAAAAGCCACTTCAAATTTATTTAGTAATATGACAGTTGAAAACAATTCTCCAAGAAACATTTCGGTAAAATGTACTGTTTGTTTTGTGGACTCAATTTTTTACTTAATCAAGATATTCATTTTATTTTTTATGGTATGAACAATAATTTCCATTCTTTGTGCTTGAGTAAAATGGGAAAGAGAAATATCTCCACATAGAAGTCATCATAAATCATCACACAGTCACCAAGACACTAATATTTCACATATGACCCAATTTATCCCAGAACATTGATGAATGAAATGAGAAGTCTCTGGACAGTGCTAAGCTCTATCACAAGATTAGTTCATGCTTACCATCAATGTAGTACAGTTCTGTCAAGTCAGCTATAAGTAGCACATCTTAAATAGCAAGACTGAAATATTTTATTTAAGTTCTCTCTTATTTATGTATATGCGTATGCAGTTGATTAATGAGGCCAACAGACTCCCTGGAATTGAAGTTGCAGGTGGTTGTGAGTACTGGGAACTGAACTCTGGTCTTCTGCAAGAGCAGCGAAAGCTTTTATACTGAGCCAGATCTCCAGCCCCAAGACTGGAATATTATAATGTTGTGATATAAAGTGACATTTTTCATGAAGAAAGTTGAGAGGTGTTATGAGAATACAGAGGAAATGTTGCTGATGGCTTTTCCCTTCTATCTCAGCTCTTCTGCTCCATCATAGCTGGCCTGCTGCATTATTTCTTTTTAGCTGCCTTCGCTTGGATGTGCATTGAAGGCATACACCTGTATCTCATTGTTGTGGGGGTCATCTACAACAAAGGATTTTTGCACAAGAATTTTTACATCTTTGGCTATCTCAGCCCAGCTGTGGTTGTTGGATTCTCAGCATCCTTAGGCTACAGATATTACGGCACTACCAAAATGTAAGTTAAAAGGACTATATGAGCATTCAAACACACTACTGAATATTCTTCACGTATCTTTAAAAATGCTGGTTTTTTAGAGTATATACAAAATATTTATAGATTTTTTTTGTCTTTCATTTACTTTTCAGATGCTGGCTGAGCACTGAAAACAACTTCATTTGGAGCTTTATAGGACCCGCCTGTCTCATCATTCTTGTAAGTCTATAAAAACTACTGTTAAAATTTAGGGACTATGATTCCAAACTAAATTTCCAGTAATCAGTTATTATACTTTGTAAAACCTGATTTTCTGACTCTTTGTTTGGTAATATCACATATATACATATATGTATACATATACATATGTGCATATATATATATGAATTGAGAAAATTACATAACTTACAAACACAGAACAATTATCATTCATCTTCCTTGGGGAAAAATAAACCTTTGCATAACAGGAAAAAGCATCTTGCACTAATCAGTAGGGTCTCTTCTTACTGCAATAGTGAAAGTGTGCCAACCACCTGATAATCTGGTATTTCGGATGTTTATGTTATTTAATCTCTTATCGATGATCCATCATCTTTGAAGATTAGACTGTCATCCTTTTGGTTTTATCATCTTTGTGTACCCTGTCATCATAAAGTGATTTTAAACTAAATTGCAACGTCAGGGACAAGAACCCACTATTTCTCAGGAACAGACAAGTCATCTATTGATAGTCCTATTTCAACAAGGAAGAGGGCCTTTTAATTCTTACTGAAAGTGGTTTCAAACCTACAAATTTTGCAGGTATTATATGTTCCATTCTAAATAAAGACATTTTTTATATGACTCAAGAGCATTTCTAAGTGCTGAACATTTTCAGCGCCTTTCTGAATATAATAGTCTGTCAATGAATCTGGGCAGTATGACAAGATGCTAGAATGGAATAAATTGTCAGAACAAAAAATTGTGCCAATAATTTGGACAACTTTGTTCCATGTTTTTTGGCTATAAACTAGTCATCTTTTTGTTTTTTTTGTTTCTCTCTTTTCACTTGAATGTTTTATGATTGTGAGGGAGTTGCTAAATACAGACGGACTTCATATGCAAAGCAATGAATGGGCTTTCATCAAGCTTTATTTGTTAATGATGTGGGTAAAAATCAAGTACATTCAAAAATTATACTTCATATTCATCACAGAAAATTGTTTCTAATTCTCAAAATTAATCCCGCAAATATCTTTAAAACAACTGGCTAGATTTCAGCTACAAGCCTTTGAGCTAATTCATTGCAAATCCTATCAGAATATAGACTGAACTACATCCTGTTCACATGTCTGCACTGGTAGCGTGATACGAGTATTTTATATGAAGACAGTTTACATGTTCTGTTTTACTGATCCCTCCTCTGCAGAGCAAGGCATGTCAGTATTGTTTTACAAGTGATATTCTGTGGAATAATGATTCTTAGTGTTTAGATGAAAAATGGAAGGCTAGAAATTAAGATGAAAACAGGGAGAAATGAGAGCATGTTTCTCTAAAGTAGGAGAGAAGTATTCTTCATAGAATGATTTCATATCATTCTTTAAACTTGCTTATAAATGAGGAGAGGTATCTTAATTAAACAGACTTTGATGGGCTTATAAAACAATAAGTCCTCAAAGCTTTCCAAAAGCATAAACAGACACCATCACAATATTCTCGTTTGAAATTAATGACTCATTGTTTTTCTGTAGTTCAGTTTTGACATCTGTGATTCAGTGGATGGCGTTCTTGGCAGCCCTTGTACCTCTTGCATGATTTCCACTTCATTTCCCTGTACCTCCAAACCACAACCTTAGCCTTGTGTGGATATCTGCTTGAATATTTTACTTACAGAGTCCTTCCCTTCAATGATCTTGACACTTTCTGCAAAGCTTTGCTTTCCGAAATCTTGTTATTAATTAGTGAATAGTCATGGGGTCCTTCCTAGGTTTTAAACTAATCTCTTTCTGAAACACACTCTCATAGAATTTGGATTCTAAACTTTTTAGTGCTTTTAATGATCTGTTATATTTGCTAACTTCCTCAGAGTAATATACTATATTTTGGTAACCCCAGAACATAGAACTGACTAATAAGTCCTCAATAATAATTTAGTCAGTTTTTAATTCTAATTGATTCACTGATGAAACTATAGTAATGCATGCGGTAGAAAAAATGGTCAAGTGATATTTCTTCAGATATTTACTGCTTTCTCCTGAACTCAAAAGATAAATGGAAATAATTTCAGCACAATTCAATAATACAATGGGAAGTAAAACTTTATAAAACATCCATTCTTTAACAATTAAAAAAGGAAAATCCCAATTATTTGAAAGAGGATCTTATGACTTTTCTATTCTTACCTTTTATGGATAAAAATATCAAACAAAAACCAGATTTTGAAAACAAGAATTTTCACAGCACCAAATGATATGTATTAGAATGTGTGATCTAATGTAGCATATATGTATGTGTATGTGCAGATACTAACTTTAAAAATGTTAGTGACTGTGTAACAGCATTTAATTATAATGCAAAATATAAATTATAAAGCAAAATATAACATATATGCCTATCATCTAGACTTTGTTGTTTACAATACTGTCTGCATAAAAAGAATAGCTAAACTAAGCAAATAAAATGGGAAAATAGGAAATTAATGAAAATGGAAACATTAGTTTTCTAGAATAGAAACAAAACACAAGTGAACTTTTAAATTTAAATAATTAGTGGCTATATTGTTATAACCTCAAATGAGGGACAAGATTTCTTTCACCATTTCTCAGAATAAATGTAGTAAGAATTATACTAGATACACGTACTGTCTTGAACAACTTAGTCACTCTCATTCTTACATGAAATTCTTGAATTTTATTCATAGAGTAATACTGAGCTATTTTAAATGTTGCTTGCTAGGTTTTAAGAATGGGGCTCTAGGGCATGCTTGGCTTGGGATCATAATGTAAAATGCCTTAGAGAAAATATATAAATGAGTAAGAACTGAATTATTTCAGCTCTGGTGGCTTTTTCTGCCCCTAGGTATACTGTTTCAAACAAATAGTCACCCTTTTAATCTCGTTTGATTAGTGTTAACTGCTTAGATATTTGAACAGCAACATTTTCTCCATTGATCATATGAAAGTACTTCCTCAGGTATCGACTTGTTAATATTAAGGATCTCTTGAGTTCTGAAATACAAGCTGGTGAACCCATTGATTCTATCTATGAATCAGTACATATAACATTTAGATTGTGTCTAGGCATGAAAAGACCCACCTATGCCTTTGAAAGAATGAAGCTGGAGGAGAAAGAGACTTCTGAGTCTTTGTAAATGCAAGCTGCAAACTGAAGATAATTTCCATAATGTTTCCTTCAATATTTTTAATGCTAATGTTGAATTTTTTAACAAAACCTATACAAGCTATTAGATTCAAGTATACAAAAATAAAAAAGAGTTTGTAAAACATAATTTAACTTTTGAATAGAAACTGAATGTTCCCATAGCTATGTTCAGTTATTGAACAATAGAATATTCTTGATGGAACCAAATAGTAATTAGGCTATGTCCATATAAAGCATTTTCTTTAAAACTGTGAGCCTCATTAGAATTTAAATCAAAATGTTTATAATGGAGTGTTGCTATATTGCTGCTCTTACAGACATACTTAGATTGCCAGAGCTCTACTGGGGTTTCATAAAGGTCTCCTCTAATTGTTCTTTGTATGTCTACAGTCTCTTTCACTTTCACTTTTAAAAAGCACTGATTAAAACCTACTAAAAGTCAATTCTTTATATAACTCTTACATATGTACATTTATATAAAAATATATGTGTATATACACTCATATTATGTGATATAATTACATTTTGAATTTCCCAATTGCCCTAAGATCAAAAGACATATAAATTTATAATTGTACAAACACCAAATATTCTATCCTATACTTTAAAAAATATTTTATTTGTCACTATTATTTTATGAGTATGAAGATATTGCCTGTATGTATGTAAGTGCGCCCATGTTGTGCAGTGACACAGAGGCCAGAAGAGGGCATCGGATCCCCTGGAACTGAGTTACCGATGGTTGTTACCTGTCATGTGGGTGCTGGGAATCAAACACAGTCCTCTGCAAGAGCAACCAGTGCTCTTAACCACTGAGCCATCTCTCCAGCCTTCTCTTCTACACTCTTAGTCTCTGATGCTAACTATTCCTGATACCAAACTTTAGGTCACAGCCTGTACTGGAAGAAGCCAAGCTCAGCCACCCATCCTTGAGAATCCAATAAAACCGCCAAATTCATAGGTGTTTTTTGCTTGTTTGTTTTTTAAGGATACAGATTTGATGTAATCACATTGGGAAGACAGGCACAGAGATCCTGTGATTTCCTCAAATCTATCTTCAAAACCTACAGTGAGATTAAAGTTCAGGGCTGGAGAGATGGCTCAGTGGTTAAGGGCATTGGCTGCTTTTGCAGAGGACCTGGGTTTGGTTCCTAGCACCTATGTGGCAGCTAACAACTATCTGTAACTCAGGTTCCAGGAGAACTGATGCCCTCTTCTGACCTCCATGGGCATTGCAGCACACAGGTGCACTTACATACACACAGGCATTACACCCACACATATAAAATAAAAATAATGAAGAAGAAAACGTTTTTTAAAGGTTAAAATTTAAATAGAAAGACCAAGATATGCACGTTTAAGCAGTTCTGGGTGTGATCCTGCCCACCACTGACCCATCCTTGTCTCTGTGAGGTTATAAATCTTTCCTGGAGAGTAGTGTTTTCATGGAGAGTTTCAGCTCTGACTTCTGAGGCTTTTCATTTCCCAACATGAGGTTCCTGGGAAATTTTCAAGTTCTTTGACTTCATTGCTTTGATAATCTAATCCAAAAATCATCTCTTTATAATATATTCATTTCTGGCAAGTCAGTTACACTTCCTTCTTAATATTCATGCTCTATGGCACCAGATCACTGCATTGTGTACACACATACACCTTTAATACAAGCTAAAACAAACAAACAAGTAAACAAACCCCTGAATCATCTATGACCTGCAATAGATCGTATCCATCTTTCCTCATTAAAGCATGCAATTTTGCCATTATCAATGTTTATTTGAGTGTGGAGTGGTATTTGACAACTTCCCTAAGGATGAATATTTGTTTCCAATGTTTCCTTATTAAAATGGTATTGCATAAATAATCCTGACCCTATGGTGCATGTATCTACTAAAGGAGATTCTTAAAAAGTTCTTTCTAGAGGAAGAAATGTAAGTTTGTACCGATTTTAGAATTTATATAATTGTCCTACAAAACAATTATATGAATTGATTTTGTTCCACCAACAATATGTGAGAAAGTTCTTTTGCTTATATTTATGCCAAATAGTTTGCTACTTTGGTGTCAAAATGGTGATCTTGGAATAAATAAAGTCAAAAGAAAGGATCAAAATGGTCCAGGTGTTATGGAAGAATTGGGAGGGGTCCCTTTATGATCACCAGATGATATCAGAATATCAAGGTACCCTCTGAAGGGTCTTTGTCTCCTTAGAAGAATTTAAGAAGAGACTCAAATATAATCTCAAAGACAGTTGTATTAGCATTTAAAAGAAGAACCCCACGTCAGGCAAGCTGTAAATCAAAGCTCTGGGGAAGAAACTGGAAAAGCCATGTGGTTTAAGTTAAGCCAGCAGAGGTGAGCTGCAAGGTGAGCTGTCAGTTGCACTGTGGAGAGGGGAGTTTTAGAAAAACAGAGGGGACAAAAGCCCAAACTACCAGAAGAAGCATACTTGGGCTCTGACCAGCACCCTAAAGAAAAAGAGAGAAAAGAAGAATAGTTAAGTCAGGCTCAGAAAAGTGAATAGACCCATTCCAACCTCGTGGTGGCTCGTGGGAACTGCACAGAGGATTGGGAATTCCGGAAAGGAAAACAACACCTTCTCATTAAAGGAATGGATATTCCTCTGTACAGTGGTCCCTCGGCAGGTGATTGACCTGCCAAACTAGAGCAATTCTTAAGAGAGATGATGGCATGTCTCCACCTAGAGGTACATTCCAATCTTTACTATGACACAGGTATGTTGACACAGCAAAATCTTTGCTATGAGTCTATCTTGCACACTATGGGGAGTCTGGACCTCTGCTTTCTAGATTCCAGTAATATAACTATCCACAGATGGCAACCAAAATTACCCCTACACAGAGCTGGAAATCCCCTGAGTGTCAGGTCCTCAGTTCCCTTCCCTGGGACCTACCAAGAGTCTAGAGTTGTACAAATAACATTAATGAAGTGAGAGAAGAGTGGGAGGACCTGACGTCTTTAGAGCAAGGTTTGTTAGGGCACAAACCTAAGAAGGCAGCTCCACACAGGGCTGGAGGAGATGGGTACCCCTCGTGGCCCTGTACTGGAAGAGAAGGGACCTCTGTCACAGACTCAGGATTTTTATAATTTTTCCCTTGGAGGAGGGACAAGGGGTATGAGATTGAGGCTGAATCATAATGGGAAGGGCAGGTGCATGGTGGTGTAGACATGCCAGGGTCTGGGAAGGTGGCCAAAGGGAGGTAACCATGTAAGGAACACTCAGGACCTAATATTTCTCTATCATGTACAAATATCACAGATATGAGAAAATAATTGCAGTTGAGTCTTCCATCAGATGACCACATGAAAGATATTTTAGAGAGTACTACTCATTGAAATTTTAAAATTTGTGAAGAACACGTCACCGTTTTCTTTACAGATTTTAATGCTATCACATTTAGCTCCATCTTCAATGATGGAGTTTAAGGTCATTTAATAGTCTAAACTTTCTATATATTGTATATAAATAAGTATTTCAGTGTCTGTAACATTTTGTATATTTTCTGACTTACTTGAACAACAGATAGCTGGAATTTTTTTGAAAAAGATGAAGTGGAACTTTTAAAAAAGAAAATGAATAATACATTGATAGTTTTCAATATGTTCTCATACATACGAGTTGTATTCTTACCGCAAATACTTTCAAAGATAATGTCTTTGGGAATTTCATAAGACTTGGATGACATGATAGAAATTAGAGACCCAAAAATATTTTAAAAATATATCTTTAGTCTCTCAAACCCAATTATAAATAACTAAGAGGAAGCTAATCAGTAGTGTCCCCTTAGGAATTAGTTCCACTGTGCAGAGGGTTACAGCATGGCACACGAGAGGGAAACACTGATGGTATTGGTAGATCAAGATAGTCATTAGAATTGGTACTCACTTTACGTTTGTGTAATCTTTTAATCTTTACAAAACCTGTTAACATATCTCAGTTGATCCTCACAAAAGCCACTGTAATACATGAAAATAAGGAGTGGCCGTGTTCCGTAGATCAGGTTTTCTGGATTTTCACTCTCTGGTACTATAATCTAGGCTTATCGGTTTATAAGTGCCTAGAGGAGTTCTACTATTTATGATTTAAGAAGCAGATAAATTTCTCTAAATGGGTTGATTACACTGAAGCAAATCATGCATATTATTTTGAATCTAACTCAAAGCCTTCAAGAATTTGTTCATAGTGAATTTATAAAAATCCTTGACTATACCCGAGGACCAAGTACATTCTGATTGCCTTCTAAGAGTTACGCAGGGCTCTTGCCCAAGTCATCTACAATGTGTGGATGAAAAATCACAACTCTCACATCAAAGGTGATCAGAGACAGTTTATTCTGCAGCCAAATATGAGTGACCATGGCCCAGGAACACAAAGTCAGTGTACCCCAAATTCCATGTTCCAAGATGGAAGCAGTTTCATGAAGTTTTCATAGTAACAGAACAAAGAAAAGCCATAAATCAAGACGCTTTTCAAATACATTGGTACAAGCATTAAGTAGGCGGTTACAGCAAAAGAGAAATCTCAGCTATAGATACCAGTACCAGATGCTATCAGATGACACACAGCCTTCGAGTTGTTGGGAGCTAGAGCTTTGCTATTACATTCCAAAAGTTGCTTTGTATATTTCTTAGTCACAGGATTTTAGGTCAGAAACAGAGGTGGACAAGGAGAGGCTATTTATGGGGCTGAAAAAATGGCCCAAGATAAATGGTAACTAGGCTCTGGACCTGCAACATTCCAAACTCTCCACAATCACTGAAGTTCAAATCAGTTGGTTAGACCTCACAAAAGGTTCAGTTTCAAGATGCAGTTTTTCTGGGAACTTTCATTCATAAATGAGAGAGAAGGAGAGAGAGAGAGAGAGAGAGAGAGAGAGAGAGAGAGAGAGAGACTTCCATCAACTTTTATCATGATCTACTGCACACTTCAATATATACTACCTCACTATGAGAGAATATGCTATCTGGCCATGTTGATTTCATTTTCTCATATGAGAAAATTTTCCTGCTTCTTGCTAAATTGCACAAGAAGGGGACATTTAAATTTCCTTCTGATGGGAAGGGGAAAAAGCCTCCTGATGTTATCTATCAAAATGCAACTGCCCAAGTTGCTCAGTATTGAGGTCCAGGTTTTAATTATTGGCGTTTAATTCACACTTTGGGGCATGAGCACACTCACATCTGTACTCCCTGTGTAGTAAGCGGAAGCTGAGGCTGGATGCGGTTAAACAACACCCTGGCAGGAAGCTCAGGCTTCCAACTTGCATGCTGGACTTTTTCTCACCACATATCATCTTTCCTTGCGTAAGAACTTGAAGACAAAGTATCTATGAGGTCATGGAAAATCCTGTCCTCAGCTGCTGCTTCCCAGAAGCATTAATAATTTCACAATGAATTTTGATAGCTAGAAACTCACATATTTTAATGATTATTCATGAACTTTCTAATTTTTATTTTACTCAAAGAGGTTAAGAAACTAATACTTCCCATCTTGCTAAAAAAGGAGGAAATGGCATCTCCTGTCAATATTTCTGTCCCCGATTAGTATTGCTCTATTTAAATCCTTGCCAAGAATACCAACCAATCAATCAAGAGCCTTCCTGTGGGGCCTACAAGATGACTCAGCAGGTAAAGGACTTGTTCTTCAAGCTTGACAGCCTGAGTTCAATCCCTGGAGCTCACATGAGGAGAAAACTGACTCCACAAAGTTGTCCTCTGACCTCAGCAAGCACACTGTGACACGTGCACCTCCCACACAAAAAAGTAAATAAATAGAAATTTTAACGCCTATTTAAACCCTTGACTGTATCAGAAATCAGATCAAGACATGTTGCACCGCTCGTCTAGACACTTATTATTCTCTTCATTGATATTTGTCAATAAGGAACTTTCAGAACATCTGAAAGTTCCTTTTGTCATTTTTTTTTTACTCACAGAAAGGTAAAATTGGTACTTTACCTACCTTTATCTTTCATTTCCTTCTTATGGTTTGCAAATCTCTTTTCATTAGGAAAAAACTGTATTCTATTAGATGAATTTTAAAGCCTTTATGATTTAATATTTGCCCAATTACCATAAAAACTATTGATGTAGATGGTATTAGATTAAAAAAATAGGGAGGATGAAATTAAAATACCTTATGAAATTGGGCCCTAAACTTTAACATTGATATTTCATGAACACAGTTATTCCGAAATATTAAAATCCATTAAAACTATATTTTGAACTGAAATCCTGCAAATGAGTGTCAAATGATACTCGCAAAGAGGTACAGTATGAAAAAGGACTAAAACCACACATAGGAAACATGTAATGTTTTAGACAAGCAAATCTGGTCATTTATTCATCTACCAGTTTGTATGTTTCCTTTTTTCTGCATTTCGTATTGAATATTTTGATTTTCATACAATATAATTTGATGGTATTTAAATCCCTTCTCCTACCCACTTCCCCTTATTGGCCCCCACCCAATTTGATGTACATATACATATATATATATATATATATATATAGAGAGAGAGAGAGAGAGAGAGAGAGTCTAATTCTGTTTCCAAATGTCCTTCAGTGTGGTTCATCCACTAGAGTCTTCTAAACTAAACCTACCAAGAACCTCATGCTTGAAAAAGACTGTCTCTCCCCCCTCCCAGCAGCCATCTATTGCCACAATTTCTTTACATGATGTTGGAGCTTCTTACCCACTTCCTCATGTCTATGCTGGGATTTTTTTCTGATTTGAGCTTGCAAGGGGCTTGTGAATGCTGTCACACTTGCTGTGAGTTCATATGAGTAACTGACCAGTTATCTGGAAAACACTGTTTCCTTGGGTTTATTCACCACCTCTGATTCTTACCACTTCTCTGCCACCTCTTCTGCAATGATCCCTGAGCCTTGGGGGCAAAAGTTTTATATAGAATGCCAAGAATGGACTCCTTCTCTAGAAGCTGTTGACCAAGGGTCCTGTAAACCCTCAAACAATACTGGCCATTGCCCCTGCTCTTGGTTGCCCACCAAAAATGAAAGACCATATTGTTGAAGACTCTACATACATGCGCTGTAAATCTATCAAGGGAAAACACAGCTAGTGCTAACTTCAAAGCTTCACCTCTCCTGGCTAGGTAGATTTCATAGTGCTGGAAGGTGCTATTCAAGCTGCCGAAAGGAAAAATAATCATTATCTTTACCCAGCTTTAAGTCCTGTGAACTACAATAACAACTGCCCTGCAAGATGTGCACACCAGTGTAATAATGGCACGAATATTATGGATTTAAGGTCCACTTCCTAGGATGAAGCCCATACCTGACACTGATATCAGGCTTAGGAATCTGAGACTGGACAAGTCACAGGATGTAGGGGAGAACATAATGCTAGTTTTCTACTAAATAGTTATTGTATTAAACTGACTCTTAATGACGTATCCTTATACCCATAGATTAATGCATCTCTCAACTCCTGTCAGAGAAGTTTCCTTATGTAATAGATGATGATTAACACAGAATCCCACAAGTGGCCAATGTGCAGTGAGCAAGGGGCTGCACAGTGCTTAGCCCTGAATAGGAAACTTGAATCAGTTCACAACTGTCTTACCTTCAGCATTTGTTCATGAGATAAAGTCTATAACTTTTCACATAGTTTACCTAAGAAAGTTGCTGATAATTTTTTTAAAAAACATGGAGCCTTGCCTCATGTGGTAGCTCATAACTTTAATCCCAGCACTGGGGAGGCAGAGGTTGATGGATCTCTTTGAGTTCCAGGCCCTCTTGGTCTACATAGCTACATAGCAAATTCCAGGCCAGCTGGGACTGGATAATCAGACCCTGTCTCAAAACAAGCTGCTTGTGTTTAGCCCACACCTTTAACCCCAGCATTCAATAGGCAGAAGCAGGCAGATCTCCTTGAGATCAGGATCAGCCTGGTCTACATAGTGAGTTCCAAGTCAGTTGGGGAAGTAGGGCTCCAGGGAGACCCTATCTTAAAAACAAAAACAACAAAAAGAAAGTGAAGATGGTGATAAAATACTTCAAAATGGTGATGCTGTGTGGTGAACCTGAGAAAACAGCTTTATTCCAAGATTATTTTTAAGTAGTTCTTATTTTCTACAAAACGAGAATTACTTGCCATAAGTCCCGTCTGATTACCAGTAAAAGCCACTGTGAGTCCTTTTATAACTACCCACGTACACAAAGAATGCAATAGCTTTTGACCTCCTGTGTCTGGGTGTGTTTGAATGAACATGAAGATTGCCTTGTACTCACATAGGATTGAGAAAGAGAAGTGGGGCATTGCTCATGTTCTCTCGTGTTTAACTCCACGTAACAGAATATTCACTGCACAGGTGACTCTCACAGGATACCCAGGAGACATGGCTGAATTGGGAGGAAGAGCATGTCAGATCTGCCTGACCTTGTTAATAGAACATTCACTGAATACTAACCTGAGCAGAACGCTGCCCAGCAGTCCAAGCAAACAGTGATGTAGAGACACCTTCCTTAAGAGACGTACAACTTGTAGCCCACCTCCTGCTCAGCATCCTCACAGGTGCTCTTCAATCACACTGCCTGCTAGGCAGGCTTCCACCATCTTTCCACCTCAGCCTCTCTCTCCTGAATCATTTCCTCTGACTCCCTTCTAGTTATTTCTAGTAATCACACATGCATCTTTTATATTTCAATTCTGACACTGCCTAAAGGAAGCTGTCCTAACTCATTGGTCTATAATAAATATTTTGCTAATGCTTTCAAAAATAGAAGCCCACGTGTTTTCTTCTGGAATACTTTTTCCCAGTTCACAACTGCGCATATATTCTTATAAATAAGTGGCTGATAACTGGTGAGTATTGATCTTGTCTTTAGATTTTAAGTTCTATAAGAACAAAATATTATGGGTTTTCTTGCATAGTATTGATCTTAAGTTTCAGCGTATAGTAATCACTCAAGTAATTGTGTTAAGAGAATAAATGATGGGTATAATAAGACAAAGTTGTTCAAAATGCACAATCCTTTCCCACAGAGGAAATTTACACAAAGAAATCAAGTATAAACCTGGGAAGCTTTCACTAAAACCTATCACTTTTTCTTTTCTTCTTCGGAAATGATTTTGTGTCTGGGATAGTGAACCTATCCATGGTGTATTTTCACTAAGGCATTTAACACTGGTGTTTTACATTCAACTGAACAAAATGAGGTCCTGGCCAGGCAGTGTTAGAGGTTTCAAAGGCAGTGATTAGTGAAGGGAATACCCTGTGAGGTCTTTCTGTGTCCTGCATCTCCAATACCTAAATGAAGGTAGCAACAGCAACTGCACAAAACAGCAGAAGACTAAGTCAAAAGAGGAAGGATATCCTCTAAAAATTAAAAGGCGAGAAAATTTAAGAATTCAGGGAACAATTTTATATCACTTCCATTCTACCCCATATTAAAATTTAACTTGGTTTGGGGCTGGAGAAATGCTCACTGCTTGTGAGTATGTGCTACTCTTGCTGAGGACTGGAGTTCAGTTCCCCACACACACATCCGGTGGCTCACAAACACCTGTAAATCCAGCTCCAGAGGATCCAACACCTCTAGGCTCTGTGAGCAACTGTGTTTGTGTGCACATGCCCACATGCAGACAGTCGAACACATACATAATTGAAAGTATTAAAACATTTTTAATTAATTTGGCAATGACTTTAAATATTGTATCTTTGAATTTAATTGTGAAGTCTGTATTAAATTAGAAGGAATAAGCAAATGATTATAGAAGCTAATACAAAATGCTGTTGCTCTTGCTAACCCCAAGCCATGTGTTATTCCATAGCAGATATACACGGGGCAGTTTTCACATCCTATACCTTAATAAAAGAGAATTCATCCTACAGCTTCCCTTTTCACATTGAACGGAACAACTGCAGTAAATGTTCTTCCAAGTTTCTCCTTTACCTTTATTTGTTTTAGTATTTTCTATGTCTTATGACTAACTACCATTAAACAATCTGTAAAAATATGTCTGTGACATTCATTTATACCCACTTGGGGTCACTTTATTCTTCAAGTTGATAAATTTTTCATTCTGTCCTCCTTTGGATTCTGATTACAGAGAAGTAGAATATGCTTTCAAACACTGAAAAACATCAAATGTGAAGTATGAATAATTCTCCTACTGCCTAAGATGGCTGTTTGTTAAAATAGAATTTGGGTCATAGAACTGGAGAGCCCTTAATTAGCAAACATAGGGAACTGCAGCAGTAGGGCCTCTCGTGAGGAAGGACCCTGGCAACTTCATGGCATAGACTTTTGGTTGTGGCTGCTGCTCATGTATCCAGGTTTCAGATTAATGAATGTGCACCATAAATTCATGCATCCATGGTTTCTGTTAGCTATCAAGCTGAAGATGCCCCTTGTATGCGTAAAATACAGGAGGTGGATCTTCAGCATTTCTCTTTCTTTGTACATCTTTGACCCCATTATTCCTAGAAGGTCATTGCATTTTTATGGTTTACAATGTATCTGTTTCTTTTTTCTTTCATCACGGTATATCTCTAGTCAGTCCTACAACATCATCACATTTTGATAACATGACTCTTTCACTACTGTTACTTTTCTTTTTCAATAGTTTAGCTTTAATGAGATACTTTGTATTCAAGTCTTCAAGATGTGAAACAAAAGAATGATGATTGTAAATGTTTCTTCAGTTAATGAGTTACCAGTTAATGACTCCTTTACATAACCATTAGGGTTGCTTGAGACGTGAGTCTGTCATCTAAAAAATTTTTTTTGCTTATTTTTATTTTATATGTATGAGTGTTTTACCTACATGTATGTGAGTGCGCCATGTGTCTGCAGTACCTGCAGAAGCCAGAGGAGAGTGTTGGAGTCCTTGGAGTTACAAAGACTGTTAGCTGCCATGTAGGTGCTAAAAATTGAATCTGGATTGAACCTGAGTCAAGAACACCAGTTCTTAGAGTCCGAGCTATCTCTCAAGCTTCAGAATATGTCAGGGTTTTTTGTGCTTCTTGTGCCTCTGTTATATACAAGTTATTGTCCCTGTCCTTGAGAATACATCATAAAAAAATGTAATTTTTACTCTTGGATCTTGGATTCTAGACAGAGTCAGCAATGGTCATGTTTTCGTTAATAATGTTTTGGTGAGATCCTCCAGTTCTCATTTGTTTACATTTTCCTTGAGACTGTTTTGATGGTAAAGCCGAGTTGATAGGAACAGCATGGCTCTCAAAACTTCAAGCACTTATTTTGGACCCTTTACAGGAAATGTTTTCTGGCCTCTGTTTTACATTGGTCCAGACCATCATGTTGCTTGCATTGTAAAGTCTCTTAGACTAGGATACTCTGTCCAATGATTAGCCTTTCAAATAGTTACTCTTCATTTTATGAAATCTTATTGAGTGGTTTTGACCTAGAAAAATAATTATGGACCTAGAGAATATTCAGTAACCATGAGGAATTATTTATATGGATGATCACTGTCTGATACTGATTTATTTCCATTTCAGTAGTTATTTTGCTGATAGTTTTTTGAAGAAAGTCATGAATGTGGAAAACAGTTATCTCTTTTATAATAAAAATCTATTCTCTGAAATAAACACTAGCAGACAGACCTTCTGGTAAGTAAAGGTAGTATTTACAGATGCAGTGAAACTGTACCACAAAAAAACATGCTTATACAACTGTTGGCTAGATGTGTCATGTATAGTGCTGGTCCCTTCAAGTATTAAAGAGAGTTTGGAAGAACATGGATCCATATGAATTCCATAATTACCTGTTTGTTAGAAAATTCACATATTGAGCATTATTCTGAATACTTTCATTAATTTTGTGAGTTTATGCAGACAAAAACCTATAAGTATTAATATTGCTCCTGTTAATACACTAAGAAACTAAAATAAGCAGAATTCCAAAATTGTCCCTATCAATATCAGACATGGAATTTCAACTCCAATGTAATTCTAGAAACCATGTATTCAATCTGTTTGGAAGCTGAGTCACCAGTAAAAAAAAAAGTACAAGTCCATACACTAATGAGTATGTGTTCACATCTTAACCATATACATTTTCTGATTTATGCATATCATCTTATTTTATATCTAATATGCTTATTATAAGCTATTCTTGAAAAAAACTAAAGAATGAAAGATGAAATGACAATATTTAATGTATTTTGAAATTCACACCAGTGAGATATTCGTACTTCATGTTCTGAAAGGAAGTGCTTATCTCACTGTATAGTAACCCAGGTCACACAAGAATGAGGTGAGTTTCTGCTATTCTGCAGTGTAGGGGATCGAACCCAGTATTTTGTGCAGATGTAGACAAGTCCTCTACCTCTGAGCTGCATCCGGAGCTCTGCTTCATGTTAATGATTACCAGAGCTACACCCTCATACAGATGCATTTAATGCACATTTTTGGGTGGCTGTAGGTTATTGTGTGGCAAAGCTCCCTAACTGAGTACTTGGTTCTAATACTCAGTCCTTCACAGTTTCAGTTAATGCTTTCTCTTTGCATTTTTAAATATTTATTGAAGGTATTGCATACTTGTTTATTTTTAAAAAAAAAACTATACTTAAATTTGGCACCAGATTATCTAACATGTATTATTTCAGTTTATTTACTGTCTCATGAAGAACAGTACTTTTCTTCAAATGAACATGATTTTTTTTAACTGACTAGTTAGTAGAAAACACGTAAAACGATGTCTAGCCACGTATCACTGATGTTACAGAAATCATGTATTGAACTGCTTAGTGCACAATCTTAAAACTGATCTGAAGCCGGGCGTGGTGGCGCATGCCTTTAATCCCAGCACTCCGGAGGCAGAGGCAGGCAGATCTCTGTGAGTTCAAGGCCAGCCTAGTCTACATAGTGAGTTCCAGGACAGCTGGGGCTACAGGGAGACCCTGTCTTTTTTTTTAAGTGGGCATGGTGGCATATGCCTTTAATCCCAGCACTTGGGAGGCAGAGGCAGGCCTAGTCTACATAGTGAGTTCCAGGACACCTCGGGCTACAGGGAGACCCTGCCTCAAAAAAAAGACAAAAAAACAAAAAAAAAAAAAAAAAAAAAAAACTGATCTGAAAACTGGATCTACATCCATAGCTGATATTGTCTTCTTCAAATAAGTAATATTTGAATGGAGAAATCAATTTATTTTTAACTCTGTCCATACACATATATTCATGAAGACATAAAAAGGAAAGGGAGCTTGGGGTGGTGGGGAAATAGGAAAGAAGGTGAGTATGGGGCCCTCTCAGTTCTACCTGACTGAATATTGTGAAATTACCTTCTAAATATGAAATAAGGTAATTTCACAATAATTAAACCTTAAACCCCTTTTTATCAAATCTTATTGGATCCTTATGGTTTCTGAACTGTCTAGCTTGCATGGAATCTCTTGCAACCTGGTTGGTAAAGAGGCTTACTTTAGAAGTAGGGACAATGCCAGTTGTGACTTTTTCCCATTTGTATATTCTTTATCGGTATTGATTTTATTACTAATATTACTAATTAACCATTCTTTGAATGCTTTCTTGTGTTGAGGTTATTCTGTGGTTACTAATATACTTTAATAAAAATATTTTAACCTCAGTGCACTTGGAGTCGCCCAATGCCTGTCAGCTTCCTTTATGAGGACTGCTTTGTTACAGGTAGATGCTGTGATCTGATCACCCACTTACATATCTTACAGTGGGTTGTATACAGTACATAGAAAGATAACAGAGAGTAAGCCTGTCTATTCTCAGGAACAAATGCCTTTAAAACAGCTCATGTGTTCCATATGAGTTGGAATGCTGTTTTTATTTTATTATGTTGCATTCCACTGATCACTGATGGAATAAACAAATAATATTTAGACTTATCAATAGGTGGAAAGCTTTCTTTTTGACCAATTTTGGAAAAGCACTGCATTGTTTGATCCCTTAAGAAGAGAGACGACATCTGAATCCAGGAGAGGATTGATTTCACAACACATTGTTTTAGTCTCTATTAGCAATGTTTTGTCATTGATGTCTTGACCAAACTTATTGACTGTAAACTAATAATGAACTGACTGTTGGCCAATTCTACAGTGTCTGCATAATTAAACTCTTCATATTGTACATATCAGTTTGCTTCTCCTTGCTGCTTTCAACTCGGCAGTGAAATATTTGATAACATAAACTTTGCAACCTATTAGAAAGAAATTTGGGGTCCAGTACTTCCTAACTATAATTCCAGGTTAGTCTTAAATCTCTTTATAATTCTGTTGTCCTAAATGGGAAAGAAACTTGATAGCAGTGTCATCAATAAGAACATTATAATTGTAAGAGGAGAAGGAATTAAGAAGGTGTGGGCAATTATCTGTCATGTAGAAAGCACCCAATGAAATTAACACTCAAAAAGTATTTTTGTCATGGTTTTGGAGTTTCAGTGTTAGAGTGATTTATGAGTGCATGCATACTGGTATATTATCCCAGAACACCTATTCATCCAAGTGAATTTCCCAGCAGGCAATGCCTGGTGGGTGAACACTGTTGTCTACTAAAGTGTAACTCTCAAGAGATTAGTGTAACATCACGGAAATTGTCATACCCCAGAGTGTTTTATCAACGATCTTCTCCTGTGATATTCAGAGCCTACTTGAATGTTCCTATTGTGTTTTCAGGCTGTTTCAGATGTTACAACATGTTTGAAACTCAGTATTCATTTTTTTCATAATTGTATACTCTACTTCCCTTTCTCCGCAGTTTACACCCTCTGGGGCTGCATGTCGGTAATCTCCACAGAGAAATATCTTTTAGTTTTGTAGATATTCCCAAGGCTGCTGATTCTGAACCGAGTGCTAAACAAGATGAAGCTCATGGTTTTAAAAGAGAGTTGCTTGATAGCTGTGTTGGATAGGTATACGTGGAAGAAAGGGATATTTGTTTTCTTCACAATTCTGACAATAGATCAATAAAAGCTGTTATATCATCATTTCTGTGAGGTTCCACTAAACTTGTGCTGCCCTGTATACCTAAGCTTTGCAGATTTTATTTCTAGTCATTTATTTATTATTTTGAAACAAGAAGTCATGGTGCCCAGCTTCACTGTGTAGCTGAGGAAGGCCTTGAATGTCTGATCTGCCTATTTCCACCTCTCATGCTGGGATTACATGTGCACTACCAGCCCGTAGTAGTTCCTGGAGATGGAACCAGGACTTTTTACATGCTAGGCAAGCATTCCACAAACTCGGCTTCACCCCCAAACCCTAATCATTACTTTATGAACAAAAGGTGTTTGGCAGTGCCAGTTCCATTCACTGCTTCCTGGCATAACTTCACCACACACACCCAGACACTTCCAAAAGGAAAGAATTCTGCCAAGCCCATGTGTATTCTCTGCTGTCAATCCTTTTACCTCTCCTTTTAGTCACCTCACACGGTTAGAGGATTTTAGCTATATTTGCACATACACATGTACTCAGGTTCTACAACAGTTGGGGCATCTGAAAATTTATCCCTCATCCTTTAAGATCTCTTTACAGTGTTAGAGCCTGGCCTCTGTGGAGAAGGTGATGGGCTTGGTGTTTCCCACTAAGATATCACTGCCCTCCATGACACAGATCAGATGTGAATTTGGAAGTTGTGAAGTCAGGGGTGACAGACGAAGTAGAGGATGCCAAATCATCTTGAATTCTAAATAAATAATGAATTCTGTATGTCCCAAATACTATACAGGTAACACATATGCTCAGTATTACTCATTGTAATTCTGAGGGGTAAATTAGCTAGTATCTTTTATATTTATCAGGTCTGACAATTTTATGAATGAAAGAATTGCACAAAGGAAAACTTCATCAGCACTTGAAAGAACAATTTGCATTTGTGGCTGTGAGAAGGAAGTCATTTGCTGGTTACAGTTAGTTTTAATCTTTTTTTATATTTTTTAAAATATTTTATTTTATGTGTACGGGTGTATTGCCTGCATGTATGTGAGTGCCCACGTGTCATGCAATGCCCATGGAGGTCAAAAGAAGGCATCGGATCCCCTGGAACTAGAGTTATGGACAGTTGTTAGCCACCATGTGGGTGCTGGGAATCGAACCCAGGTTCATCACATATGTAGAGCATCATAAACACAAGTTAATGATAAATTTATATTTATTGTATAACTGTGTAAATTTTTATTTAAAAGTAACAGTTACAGAGTATTTTGTTATATGTTTAGTATTTATATGTGATTCAGGAATGTATATGTATGTGTATGGCTATATGCAGATTTCCACATTTCTCTCTCTCTCTCTCTCTCTCTCTCTCTCTCTGTATGTTCTACTTGTACTAGAAAAATTGTCACAATCTGGCAAATTACAAAAGTACAAACATATTATCTCTCAATTCTATAGTCCAGAAATATGGATATGATATGGTTCAACTGGTTCTGTTCTTACAGTCTCTCTGGGCTAAATTCAAGGTTTCAGCTCACTGAAGCCTTCAAAGAATTCATTTCTGCATTCCTTCAAGTTTTTGACCCCAGTAAGGTCCATATGATTGTGAGACAGAAGCCCCATTTTCTTGCCGTCTGTTAAAGCCCCTCACACGTGGCCAGTTTTTCGTCAAAGCCAGAGCAGCTGTTGGTGTGTCTTTGTGCTCCAACTGTCTCTTCCTTCATTTCTTTCCCTGGGCTCCATCTCTTCTACTTTCTTTTTGCCAAATGTCGTCTGTCTTCAGCGCTCCCTGATGACAGCATTCAAGATCATCTCCTCACCCTAAAGTTTGTAACCTTATTCTACCTGGAAAATCTCTTTTTGCCATTTTCATAGATCCTAGGACTAAAGTGTGGACATGTTTTTTGGAAGAAGACATTATTTTGCTTACCACATACTCAAGTATCTTTGACACTGGGTATAAAGAGTGTTATAACCAAGGCATTTGAAGAGATGGTTCCAAAGGGGAAATGACGAATAGAAAATCAGACAGAAGACAAACTTCACCTCTGATTTAAGCTGGCTGATGGACAATGAATCATACTTTTTTATTTTGATGCTTAAATTGACAACTGCTTCATTAGTTAGACAGTTGTCTAAAGAATTGAGAATGAATGCCGTTTTATATGGCTTCTCAGTAGGCGAATAGAAACCTGCTGTTTGTTCATGGCAGATTTGTCAGAGGCCAGCTAATTTAAAGGTAATGAAATTATTTTAAATGACATTTAAGTTTTAATTATGACACAGTCTTAAATGAACCTGATTTCATTTGATATATATGAAAAACTGAAGTGTGGCTCTAAAGGTGTTGTAAAGAGCAATTTTCTCATTCTTTTCAGTGAGATCTGACATCAGCATATAGATGACTTCATCAATTATTGAGAAAAAGACTAAGAAAAGAAAAATGACTGATCAAGATGCTTCATTTTGAAGTCTGAGTTTGAAGGCCTTGGGTTGACTGTACCTGGAGGTCCAAATCCTTCAGAATTAGCTCTTGCTCCCCGCCAGCTCATCTATTTAAATTTCATATTGGGGAAAAACTAAATTTTAAAAATGCTTAAAGATATTTTAAATGTACTGTCAAGCAGAATTTGTATTCCAAGCTTTGAAATAATTCCAAGTATCTGAAGTTAAAGACCACAGCTCTGTAATGATAAACACCACGTAGGCGAGGGAACTTATGCTAAATTTAAAGTGACACTTTCTTGGAAGGGTTAAGTGTCGGTGAATTTGATTTCTTCCATGGCTTTCATTCTCTCTATATTCTAAAGCACAGCAGTAAATTTCAGTGAGCTTTCGTTGCCATCTAAGGTCTTCCCCTGTTTATTTCAATAAAGGCATCCTGGACTCAACTGACACACCACAACTGATCTAAAATGTAAGGCAAACGTGACAATGGATGTTCATTTATGAGTCTTTAGTCCCCATTCAAGGTGGAGCTAGCATTGAAGGCTAAATAACAAAGGAAGCCCAGCTGATAAGATGATGAAAGCTGGTTCTGGGACCTTTGGGTCAGGATCACAGCTTAGATGTCCTTCAGATAGAGAGGTAGATGCTAACAGAGAATGAAATCATTTTTTAAACTTTATTTACTTATCTTTATTTTATGTGTATGAGTGTTATGTCAACATTGTATGTAAGTGGCACCCATGTTGTACAATGCCAGTGGAAGACAGAAGAGACTGTCAGATGCCCTGGAACTGGAATTATAGACAGTTATTAGCTGCCATGTGGGTTCTGGGATTCGAAGCCACGTCCTTTGAAAGAACAGTCAGTGCTCTTAACCACTGAGCCAGTTTTTATTTCTATATAATATTATTTTAAGCTACTCCTTGTTACCTTATCTCAGACTTACAATGGTTTGATTTTTTATTTTTTTGAGACAGGGTTTCTCTGTAACCCCAGTTGGCCTGGAACCCTTTATGTAAACCAGACTGGCCTCAGTCTCACAGAGATCTGCCTGCTTTTGCCTCCCAGTGCTGGGATTAAAGGTATGTCACACCACCACGCCAGGTTTGTTTGGAGAATTTTTTTCTTAAAAAGTGCTTTCCCATTCCATGTAAGCTGTAGAGTTTTAATTTCTACCTCTTAGTACATAGGTGATATGCCTTTGGATGCCATCAAATGATACCAATTCTTTATATATGGTTTATGACACTATAGGAAAATGATTTAAATTAACTTATATTTATGGGCAAAGAAATAATATAAGCAATGCAAAAGAAGTAAATGTAGGCTTTGCCAGTTAATCAAGTTTCTAGATCATAAAATATTGAAATAGAGCCAGGCATGGTGGTACATGCCTGTAGTCTCAGCACTTGGGAGGCAGAGGCAGGCAGATCTCTGTGAGTTCAAGGCCAGCCTGGTTTACATAGTGAGTTCCAGGGCAGCTGGGGCTACAGGGAGACCCTGTCTCAAAAAGACCAAAAAAAATATATTTTGAAATAGAAATTTTGGCATAGCTAAATTGGCAGTACGTATTCTACTTTCTTAGAGGTCTTTATCTGGAACTATTGAGATAGGTGTCAAAATTATTGCAAAGCCAAGCACAGGGGCACATACCTGCAATCCTAACACTTTAGAGGCTAAAGCACAAGATTATGATTTCAAGGCTAGCCTGGGCTACAGAGTGTGACGTTGTTTCAAAACAAAAATCTATGGCTAAAGAGAAATGATCTTAATTCAGAAAACAGTAGACAGCAAAAGGACAGGAGAGGGATTGAATAATTCATAATAAAAGGCATCGAGAATGGGGCGATCCTTACTAACATGACTTAGGTGGGACTCTTGCTAAATAACAGGTCAAGGTCAGCTATCAAGAGTGAGCAAGTGACTGGGTACTGAGAATAATAAGAAAGACTTTCTACAGGCAGCTTTGTGGAGTTTTGATGAAACTGATCTCTACAAGGATGATAGTGAAGTTTGAAGTCAAGGTTGGGTTGAGCTTGTTCTCAGGCACCTAACCGATGTTCTTACAGCAGAACAGTGACTGGCACACAGGGTTGGCATTGTCTCAAACAACAGACTACATGCACGATCATTCTCAGCATCCACAGAACCGAGCTCAGGGCTGATTTTATCATTTGAATTTCAGCTTTTTTATACAAGGATGATAGTGAAGTTTGAAGTCAAGGTTGGGTTGAGCTTGTTCTCAGGCACCTAACCGATGTTCTTACAGCAGAACAGTGACTGGCACACAGGGTTGGCATTGTCTCAAACAACAGACTACATGCACGATCATTCTCAGCATCCACAGAACCGAGCTCAGGGCTGATTTTATCATTTGAATTTCAGCTTTTTTAAAAAAATGTGCTCTGAAGGCAGTACATAGAGTGAGATTAAAACAGAAACGGCAAGGAAGAGGTTGGAGAGATGACCCATTTTGTAAGAGTTCCTGCTGTGCAAGCTGGAGGACATCAGTTCAAATCCCCAGAACTCACATGTACCAAGCTCTTGCCATTGTATTCAACATCGGATAATTCAGACCATTTAGAAAATTCCTAAATGAAAATTTTAAACCCCATATTTGTATCATAGTGAATAAAAATAATATAATCAAGGTGTTTGTAACACTTGACTACATTAACCATAATACCTTTTGATAAAGACACTTAAACCCATTTTTCCTTATATTTGGAGAAATGTGGGTCTGTGATATAAGAATTAACCTTCTCACTTGTCTACAAGCACCTAAATCTTTTTAGTATGTC
>NW_008360332.1:207071-207434 GCF_000622305.1 Nannospalax galili | reverse complement strand
CTGTAATTAGAATTAATTAATCATATAATTAGAAATAATGTACAGTTGGAAACAGAAAAGAATGACCAGAAACTTTACTCCTCTAAGATTTCATCTCAAAGATCTCTCCATGGACAAGTGGCAGTATGGAATTCTCTGACTCACTACCTTGCACTCATTTTTGAATAGTAATTAACTTCATTCTCAGAAAGTATATACAACTTCTTAGAATATAGGGGATACAGCTCACTGGTAGAACACATGCCTAGTATGTGCAAGGTCCTGGGCTCCATTGACAGCACCGCAAATAAAATAGAAAGAAATTGCCTCCATAGAATAGAGAAAAAAGTTTCCTATAAGTTTCTAAATTACTAATACAATGAC
>NW_008360332.1:203295-207044 GCF_000622305.1 Nannospalax galili | reverse complement strand
TATTTAGTAAAATATTAATGTATTAATTACTTCTATAATATTTAATGTTTTAGTCATTAGTATACTTAGGATAGATATGGCTTCAAGGTTTGAACACTGCCAAGTTTGTCTTAAAAACTTTCGAAACCATGGGAAATGAAAGAGAAAATACACTTTCACAATTCAGTCACATTAAAAGAAATAAGAACCGCATATTCTACTTAGCACAGCATAAAATATAAATAGTAGCTGGACATGGTAGGCAGAGGCAGGCATATCTCTGTGAGATTGAGGTCAGCCTGGTCCACATAGGAACTTCCAGGTGAACTGGGGCTACAGGGAAAGCCTGCCTCAAAACAAAAAAAAAAAAAAAAAATGAGTTCATCAAGAACAGTTCTTTTCCTAGCAACAAACGTTTCTTTCATTTATTGGCATTACTTAAGGCTTCTGAGATTTTAAAATCTTCCGAGATTTTTATCTGGGGAAAGAAAGCCCAATGCAATGTTGGAGGAGATGACTAGATGAACCCCATGGAAGAGAGTGCATTCAGAGTTCTTCTAGCAGTAGAGACTGAGTTGTTTTTCTGAGTTTTCTAATTTCCTTCTCAAATTAAATTATCAGAGTTGAGAGAATTATTTACAAAATTTCTTTGCAAAGAAACAGTGAAGAGGGCCTGGAGAGATGACTCAGTAGTTCAGAGTGCTCGCTGCTCTTGTTTAGGACCCGAGTTCTGTTCCCAGCATCCATGCCATCCATGTCTGACCACTCACAACAACCTATAACTCCAGCTCCAGGGGCTCTAATACCCCTGGCTTCTGTGGGTACACACACACACACACACACACACACACTTAAAATAAATATATTTTTTTAAAAAGAGTGAGTAGAGATGGAGAGATGGCTCAGTGGTTAAGAGCACTGGCTGCTCTTGCAGAAGACCTGGGTTTGGTTCCATGTGGGAGCCCACATGATGGATAACAAAAGTTTGAAATTCTAGTTCCGGGGATCCAACACACCCCTTTCTGGCCCCTGTGGACATTGCATGACACAGGTGCATTTACACACATGCAAGCAAAACACTCATACATATAAAGTAAAAATAAAATAATCTTAAAGAATGAACTAAAATTTGTTTTCTCAAGTGTTTATATAAGTTTATCAAGTGAAAAATCATTTTAAAGTATATACTAATCCTATTGCTGATGTCAGATGAAACCTATCAGTCTATGGTTGTAGTTATAACATCTTAAGTATTTTCTGCTCACCAAAACATGGTAGTTACACTATCTACAATGTATACTAACAATATTCCATGACGTTGTCAAAATCAACCACAGAATTTGTCGCCATGCATATGTACCTCGAGTTTTCAGAATTTTTATGTTATTTATATTTTTACTATTTGCTTATTGCCTTTACATATATCAGAATGTACCATGAAGAGGATCTATCTTTTGAAATCAATGTATTTCCCCAGGTTAATCTCTTGGCTTTTGGAGTTATCATATACAAAGTTTTTCGTCACACTGCTGGATTGAAGCCGGAAGTTAGTTGCTACGAAAACATAAGGTGAGGGTTCCTTCAAGTTTAATTTAAAGTTTTAGCAACACTTTTCTTGCTTTCTTCTGGTTCTGGGACTCGAACCCATGGCCTCTGATATGCTAGGCAAGCATCCAATCATTGAATGACACTCTTGGTCCCTTATTCACTAAAAGTACAAATAATTGGGGTGATTATGTTTTTCAATAATCAATTCATATTTTCTTCCACCATACTTAAATTATGCATTCAAAAAAATATTTAATACATTTAATAAAAGTACAAACATCAGATGTTAAATAAGTGAAGCCATGTTTTCAAAGGCACCGCCATTTGAAGGGGAAAAGATAATTGTTTTAAGCCAAAAATAAACCTTAATGGTTGTTTAATAAGTCATTTCTCAGAGTTTAGCAAATACTCCTTTCTTGTAATACAGAGGTAACATGTTTCCATAATTTTCCCTTTAACTGTCTCTCTTTAAGACTGATTTATTGACACTTTGAAAATGGTTTGTTCAAAAACAGTTGAAGTGGAAGCTTGGGAAACCCTGCGTCTCTGTGCTGCTTGGGGGCACTCCTCAGTACCTTACACGAGGGCTATCGTTGAGACTGAGCAGATGTTTGATCAATTACTCTCTTTCAGTCCTCAAATATTCTAGTTTCATGTTGTGTACTGGCTTTGATAAAGTTCAAAATAACTCATTTTCTGAGGCACGTTGCTGAAACACCTCGTTCAGTACTGACTGGCCTGGAGATGAGTGACAGATGGACATCAGATACTTCATTCTTCCGGCTGTGTCCCCAGGGAGAAAAAATTTCCATTAAAATTATGGATGGCGCACGCCTTTAATCCCAGCACTCGGAGGCAGAGGGAGGCGGATCTCTGTGAGTTCAAGGCCAGCCTGGTCTACATAGTGAGTTCCAGGACAGCTGGGGCTACAGGGAGATCCTGTCTCAAAAAGACCAAATATACATACATATATATATATGGATGGCTAAATATATATGTGTAAATTTCCTCTAATTTCTAAGGAATTACTATTCTAAAATAAATTTATTTTGAAGTCACTACCTTGCAAAAGCAATAACAATAATCTAGTCATATCCTGTACTTTCTTCACTACTAAACCTGAAAGAAAGGAAGGCAGATCTGCCTTTGACATCATAAGTGCAGGCTGATCCAAGTCCACATGGATGCTCTTTTTAACAGAGACATGTGTGTCCTGCCTTGAGGGAGTATTGCCACAAATATATCTGAAGTCAAAATATACCAGTTTAAAATATTTTAAGACTAAATATTTCCTTTAAAATGACATTAGCAATGGAACCTTGATTTTTGAAGCACATCCTGGAAACAAATAGTAGCTTACATTAAAGGCTCTTCCATCCAGCTGAAGGAAAACTTGTCAGGGTCTAAGTCATTTATGGTCTTTGTAAAAGATTTCCCAGTTTGGAGCAGGAGAGATGGCTCAGCAGTTAAGAGCACTCACTGTTCTTGCAGAAGACCTAAATTTGGTTCCTAGCACCCACATGCAGCTCTAGAGGATCCAACACCTTGGTGGGCACCTAGACTTTCATGCACATACCACACACAAACACATACACATAATTTAAAAGTAATAAAAATAAATCTTTTAGAAATGGTTCCTTAGTTGTAGAATAATGTGCTTCACAGAGCATTTGAAGATCTTGGGGTGTGGGGCCATGCTGCCTTTCCTCACTGAAACATTCCAAACGCACTCCAGGTCTTGTGCTAGGGGGGCCCTCGCTCTCCTCTTCCTTCTGGGTACCACCTGGATCTTCGGGGTTCTACACGTGGTGCATGCTTCCGTGGTGACAGCATACCTTTTCACAGTCAGCAATGCCTTCCAAGGGATGTTCATTTTCCTATTCCTGTGTGTTTTGTCCAGAAAGGTAAGCAAGATTTTATTTTAGTTAACATTAGTTCACAATAATATAGCGTCAGTTAGCAAACTGACAGAAAATTATTAGCCTCCTAGATTTATGGCTTCTGACTTTTATTGCCTAAATGTAGTTCATTTAAAATATCAAATGATTATTAAAATAATTGTATTTAAAATTATGAAATAATCAGAATTTAGCAATTCATGGGAAACCATACTTTGCTATTAGATATGTACGAACCATGTTGTTTATATTCACTTGTGTACATTGTGTTATTCAGGAAAAAAATAAGATTTTGGAAAAGCAAATATAACCATTCATTTTTAA
>NW_008360332.1:201798-203045 GCF_000622305.1 Nannospalax galili | reverse complement strand
TGATAATGTAACACTTCTTCTTTTCTTTCTCTTTCATCAAGATTCAGGAAGAATATTATAGATTGTTCAAAAATGTTCCCTGTTGTTTTGGATGTTTAAGGTAAACACAAAGAACTCCAAATAATTATAGCTGCAAAGAAGTGAAAAGTCCAAGCTGCAAATGACCCCTGTGTGAAAAAGAATCAAGCTTCTTATTCAGTTAATAATTACTAAATAATTGAGTATTTCAAACCAGTATTTCTGTCCACAGTAAGAGATGGAGTTAATGGGAGGTAAAATTCTGTACCACAAAACTACAGTATGTTTTCCTGTACGGCATAGTTAGTTATGTCAAAAAATAGTGCTGCAGATATTTGGAAAGTAATTGCCTTCTCAGGAGTGTGATATCACTGAGCCTAAGGAAAGATTTTCTTTCTAACACAAGAAATATATGAATGTCCTGAAGGTAGCCACTGGCTGGATATTTTTGTGACTCATGTTGCCTTTGAAACCAGTCTCCCACAACCTAAAGTAATGAGCTCTGTTACAGAAAGTGGGTCATCAGAAAACTGAAGGGGCAGGCCGTAAAACAGTGAAGGGGAACTGATCTTCTAGCAAGGGGTTCTTTGAATAAACTTGTTTTTCTGTAAACTTGATTAGAAATATTTGAAACAAAATAAGGAATTAATGTATCCTACTATGTTGTGAATCGTTCTGAACATAGATTTCTATTTAAAAACCAAGATCCAAATTTGCTCTATCCGTTTTCTTTTCTAATATTCTAAAAAAAGTAACTCCACAAATGAGAAATACAAGGATAGCATTTTTAAGCTAAGTTAGATTCAGGTATATGATATTTCTATTTCTACACTTATAAATTGTGATTCAAATACATAGTAAAATACAAATGTGCCAAAATATAATACTGTTTATGCCTTCACTGTAAAAATAGTGTGTATGGAATTGAAATATTTTGCTCTACAACCTTTCAGCATAAGGAAAATTATCCTACATTAGAGCAGTATACTTGAATACTTTATTGTTTTTACTTTTAGAAACAGTATAGTTCATGATGCAATGGTTCCTTTTAATTTGCTATTTTTAAAAGGACATTGTAAATATGAAATTATTCATGACATGGACTGCTATTTTTATGTTCATAAAAGTGCACATTTAGAATGTAATTTATAACATAGAAATCTTTGAGTGCTGTCAGCATTTTCACAGTGGATCTATTTTCTGACAGCTCTCTACTTAATCTAATAAAG
>NW_008360332.1:199956-201115 GCF_000622305.1 Nannospalax galili | reverse complement strand
TGTGTCTCTATTTTTCTCTGAGATGTGTTCCTAACTCTCACATGGAATCACTCATCCCTCCCCCCGGCCCCCATATATGCAGTTAACAATCGTTAGGCTGCCGTGAGATTGCATAGCCAAAAGACAGGGCGTATATTTGTGTCATGGTCTGTTCTTCCTTTTTTCTTTGGGCTTTCTGAATAACACCTATTTGTCTGCCTCCTTTGACCACAAAGCTGATGTGATGACAGGTCTCAACACTGAACTCTAGCTATTCCAGACTCTCATGTCAGATATCACTGTCTGGAAAAGCATCCCATGAAATCTCAGAATAGTGTAGAGGAGGCAGTGAGATCAGCCGCTAGTACAGCCTTGAGCTTATGCCACACTACCCTTCGGGATTTCCAAGAGAGACCTCCCAGAATGTGGATGGATCTTCCCCAAAGGATAAAGTTCTGTGCTTAGGCTGCCGTGAGATTGCATAGCCAAAAGACAGGGCGTATATTTGTGTCATGGTCTGTTCTTCCTTTTTTCTTTGGGCTTTCTGAATAACACCTATTTGTCTGCCTCCTTTGACCACAAAGCTGATGTGATGACAGGTCTCAACACTGAACTCTAGCTATTCCAGACTCTCATGTCAGATATCACTGTCTGGAAAAGCATCCCATGAAATCTCAGAATAGTGTAGAGGAGGCAGTGAGATCAGCCGCTAGTACAGCCTTGAGCTTATGCCACACTACCCTTCAGGATTTCCAAGAGAGACCTCCCAGAATGTGGATGGATCTTCCCTAAAGGATAAAGTTCTGTGCCTTCCATGTGGCTGGGATTCCTCTTGATATTCTTCCTCCTCACCCATGTGAGAGTGAGTGAGGCAAACATTAGATTTTCAATTTTCTTAACCACTAAACTATACCACACAATCACCAGTAAATATGGACATACAAAGTCTTTCCTCCACAAACAAATGGACAGGAAGACAAGGATCACAAAATACTTACCTTGGTTTCAAATGATAAGATGAACACACATCAAACAAATATAAGCGGAATTATCTGACTGTGAGACTTGCTGTAACTAGACAAATATAAATAGCCTAACAAAATGCTTTTGACTAGTTACGTTGTATTTAGGAAAGCTTTTCTACATGCAGTATGAAAGTATAAGGCAGTCAAGAGGAAGT
>NW_008360332.1:197369-199669 GCF_000622305.1 Nannospalax galili | reverse complement strand
TAAGAGTCCATATGCATAGCTAAAGGCTACATAACAAGCAATAATGCCAGAGAGGAGATACCTTCCTTTGAGTTGTCGGCCAGGGTGGCCCAAGGGACTCCCAGATAGTAACCCAGCACAGAACTTGGAAAATGAACAGCAGACCCAATCTTATCTAAAGGAATATTGACAGCTGATTGCTGCTAGATGAGGAACAGCTGACCTTCCAGAAACAAAGACCTCTAGATAGGCTGACTAGATTCACAGGATGGACAAGTAGTGGGGAATGGCTGAGGGTGCCAACAACACAGCGGACAGTAGCAGGGATATCAGAGTATAAGGGCTCTAGGGGGCTGTGGGAGGGTGTCATCTGGGAAGTGAGTGTATAGATGAATAAGATGGTTTGGGATGTTCTGTGTGATATACACACAAAAAAAATCAACAAATTTTTAAAAATGAATTGTATTTGAGGAGGAAGCATAAAAATTTATGTCATATTAATTAGTAGAAGTGATAAACATTACCATTGAAATCTACCCAATGACTTTATAGACACACACAGGTGCCAAGGATCTGAGTGCAGCCGATTATGACTAGTAATAATCAGATACATACAGATTAGAGATGCATGCGCCAACATCTCCCTATTATCAAAAAGAATGAGTCTTTCTGTAAGAAACAGTATATTTTAAATGAAATGGGTTATTGAATATGTTAAAGCTGTAATGAAATGCTTCTTCTAAAAAATAAAAAATATATATATAATTAAAAAAGTAAAGCTAAAAAAAAACCCTTTTATATCAACATTATTTTCTAATTTCCCCAGAACTGAACCTTTGAGGAAATCATGAATTATGAATTCAGTAGGGAGCCAGGAAGAGCACCCAATTGGTCAGAGTTTTCTTCAACTTTGAATGTCTTCTGCATGCAAAGAACACCTGTCATTCAAGGTCACTTTCCACAAAGCCTCGAATTGGTTCTTATTAATCCCTATAATCATTACAACATTAGTAAATTTTTTTGAGACAGGGTCTAATCTATTGTAGGCTTGGAATGAACCCAGTGTGTGACAGATGACCTTGAAGTTCTGATTCTCCTGTGCCCATCTCCCTAGTGCTGGGATTGCTGTTGTGGTTGTGTGTGTGTGTGTGTGTGTGTGTGTGTGTGTGTGTGTGTGCCGAATGCATATAGTAGGTCTTGAGGTTCATGATCAAGTACTCATCCAATGTCCAATCTTAAAACCTTTAAGAAATGTATTATAGAAGCTAGAAGAATAGTCTAATAATAGCACTTAAAGAAAAACATCATCACTGAAAAGTAATACAGGTAATTTTTGCTAAGTTGTGACATCTTAATTTTTGCTATTGTGGGTTGTCTGAGCACCTTGGATGGTCCCCGTCTAGGGTTATGTTGGGCTTTTTTTCTCTGCCATTAAAGAATTAAAGGGCAGGAAAGAGATCATACGCGGAGAAAGAAACAAACAGGATTTATTAAAGACAAGAATCAAATCCATATGCACTCATCCAGAAACAATATTTGTTCACAAGTGCAGAGTGGATTTGGAAACCAAAAAATCCAAAGCCCCGAGGAAGGCTTGGGCTCTTTAAGTGTTTTTCTGGTATGGGGGGTAGATCTCTCTCCGTTAATTTTGGTTGACCAACTTAAACAACAAAGAGAGAGCCCGTAGGTTACAACTCCAAGTTGAGTGAGATGTCCAGATCTGGCCTTGGTCTTATCTAAACTGGTCTGGACCAGTCAGCCAGAAAGGGGCCCTGTCAACAAGAGGAAAAGCCTGCCAAGCTTTTGTCCCAGACCAAGCAACAGAAGTGTGCCATCTTTCCTCCTCAGTGGTGCTTGCTTGGTGGGGATTTGGGCCCTTGCAGCAGTAACCAAGGCAATTGCTTCTCCCACTTTCTATGTGAAAAGCCATTAGGAAAACTTCAGTTAGTGTTGGAACTCCAAGCCCCAGAAAATTCTGATCCTCCAGTTTTTGGCTACTGGCTGGGGCAGGAAACAGAAGATACTGCAATCAGGCCAAAGCTTCTTTCTTCCCAGAGTTCCCACTGTGAGTATAAAGTCCATACGCCTCTAGTGGGTGGATGAGGAACGACACATTTTTTAACATGAGATTTAATGCTATTTAATTTGTTGGTTTTTTTTTAATATTTTATTATTTGTATTTTATGTGTATGCATGTATTGCCTGCATGTAGGTAAGTGCACCCATGTTGTGCAATGCCCGCGGAGGACGGAAGAGGCTGTCCGATCCCCTGGAACTGGAGTTACAGACAGTTGTTAGCGGCCATGTGGGTGCTGGGATTC
>NW_008360332.1:166624-197041 GCF_000622305.1 Nannospalax galili | reverse complement strand
TCTAATCTATTGTAGGCTTGGAATGAACCCAGTGTGTGACAGATGACCTTGAAGTTCTGATTCTCCTGTGCCCATCTCCCTAGTGCTGGGATTGCTGTTGTGGTTATGTGTGTGTGTGTGTGTGTGTGTGTGTGTGTGTGTGTGTGTGTGTGTGCCGAATGCATATAGTAGGTCTTGAGGTTCATGATCAAGTACTCATCCAATGTCCAATCTTAAAACCTTTAAGAAATGTATTATAGAAGCTAGAAGAATAGTCTAATAATAGCACTTAAAGAAAAACATCATCACTGAAAAGTAATACAGGTAATTTTTGCTAAGTTGTGACATCTTAATTTTTGCTATTGTGGGTTGTCTGAGCACCTTGGATGGTCCCCGTCTAGGGTTATGTTGGGCTTTTTTTCTCTGCCATTAAAGAATTAAAGGGCAGGAAAGAGATCATACGCGGAGAAAGAAACAAACAGGATTTATTAAAGACAAGAATCAAATCCATATGCACTCATCCAGAAACAATATTTGTTCACAAGTGCAGAGTGGATTTGGAAACCAAAAAATCCAAAGCCCCGAGGAAGGCTTGGGCTCTTTAAGTGTTTTTCTGGTATGGGGGGTAGATCTCTCTCCGTTAATTTTGGTTGACCAACTTAAACAACAAAGAGAGAGCCCGTAGGTTACAACTCCAAGTTGAGTGAGATGTCCAGATCTGGCCTTGGTCTTATCTAAACTGGTCTGGACCAGTCAGCCAGAAAGGGGCCCTGTCAACAAGAGGAAAAGCCTGCCAAGCTTTTGTCCCAGACCAAGCAACAGAAGTGTGCCATCTTTCCTCCTCAGTGGTGCTTGCTTGGTGGGGATTTGGGCCCTTGCAGCAGTAACCAAGGCAATTGCTTCTCCCACTTTCTATGTGAAAAGCCATTAGGAAAACTTCAGTTAGTGTTGGAACTCCAAGCCCCAGAAAATTCTGATCCTCCAGTTTTTGGCTACTGGCTGGGGCAGGAAACAGAAGATACTGCAATCAGGCCAAAGCTTCTTTCTTCCCAGAGTTCCCACTGTGAGTATAAAGTCCATACGCCTCTAGTGGGTGGATGAGGAACCACACATTTTTTAACATGAGATTTAATGCTATTTAATTTGTTGGGTTTTTTTTAATATTTTATTATTTGTATTTTATGTGTATGCATGTATTGCCTGCATGTAGGTAAGTGCACCCATGTTGTGCAATGCCCGCGGAGGACAGAAGAGGCTGTCCGATCCCCTGGAACTGGTGTTATGGACAGTTGTTAGCTGCCATGTGGGTGCTGGGATTCAAACCCAGGTCTTCTGTAAGAACAGTCAGTAATTTTATCTGCTGAGCCATCTCTCCAGCCCCTTAATGGTATTTTCTATACACATGCAACTTGAAGTCAGTAGATACCAGTAGCTTTAGGAAAAGTGACTTCCTTCCTTTTCTCTTTGTCCTTCCCCTCACGTTTCTGTCACACATTCGAACCCAGGTCTTCTGTAAGAACAGTCAGTAATTTTATCTGCTGAGCCATCTCTCCAGCCCCTTAATGGTATTTTCTATACACATGCAACTTGAAGTCAGTAGATACCAGTAGCTTTAGGAAAAGTGACTTCCTTCCTTTTCTCTTTGTCCTTCCCCTCACGTTTCTGTCACCCATTCCTTCTCACACCAAGCCAAGCAATTCATGTTAGCAAACTGCTTCATACTCTTTCTATTTTCCCTCCCATTCCCATCGTCTTTTTCAAATCATTAATATAAGATCTCATTGTGAAAACATATCTGCTACCTGCTATTATCACTTAATAGCCCATTTATTCTTTTTAGTGGCTGAATCATATTCCATATTGAGAGTGAATCATAAACGCCACAGCTGGTAACCAATCTGGATTAATGTAATAATGCATTGCAGGACTTCAGTATCTTTCAGAAATAAAATTGTGTATGCCATATGGCTTTGCGGTGTTTGTGGAAAATGCTAACAGCTATTTATTTGCTTGATAGATGTGAATCCATGTTGATAAGCTGAAACACTGCACCTGCTATGGATTCGATCAATATCCCCTAAAGACTCTGTACTAAAAGCTTCATGGTACTATCAGGAAGTAGCAAGGCCTTTAAAAAGTATGTCCTAGTAGAAGGAAGTTAGATCATTGGGCTCAGGGCTGAAGGGGATTGTGGGAGTCTGCTGTCCTCTTCTTTTACGAAAATTTCACATTTATTTAGTATTTTTTATTTAACATGTATGAATGTATTGCCTGCATGTAAGTATACCCATGTTGGGTAATGCCCATGGAGTTCAGAAGAGGGTGTCAGATCCCCTGGAACTGGAGTTAACAACAGTTCTTAACCATCCTGTGGGTGCTGGGATTCAAACCCAGGTCCTCCAAAAGAGAAGCCAGTGCTCTTAACCACTGAGCCGTCTCTCCAGCCCTTCATTTTATTCTTTATTTGCTTCCTGGTTGTCATGAGGTCAGTAGATTGCTGCAGCAGGTGCTCTAATCCATGAGGCAATGCCTCCCTTACCACACCAGAAGCAGTGAGGCCAGTGGCTCATAGGCGGAACGCGCTGAAAGAATGGGCCAAAATAAACTTTTCTTTGGTGGTTTGAATGAGAAATCTCCTCTACAGGATCAAGTATTTGAGCGTTTTGTCTCCAGTTGGTGGTGCTGTCTGGAAGGCCATGGAACGTTTTCAGAAATGCTGAAGGAAGCATTTCAGTAGGGTTGGCTTCCAGAGTCCACAACCCAGCTTGGCTTCCAGTTTGGGCTTTGTATGTTTACCTTAAAGCTGTGAGACCTCAGCTGCTTCTTTGTGCCACACCCTCTGGCTTAAAGGACTCTCATCCCCCCGGAACAAAAAGCCAAAGTGAACTCTTTTCTTTCATAGGTCACCCGTTGGTCAGAGTAGCACAGCAACAAAAAAGTAACTAATACACCTCTTTTTAAGTTATCTCAAGTGTTTTGACTAACCTAATAACGCTTTCCTCCAAGTAAAGTTCCCTTATTAGTTCTTGCAATTGCTCAGTGAGCATTATGCCACTGACTTAAGGTCTGCAAGGGTCCTTGATCATTTTCATCTTAGTGAAAAAGATTTTAGTTGTTTACCATAGACTGCTGGCTTGAGCAAGCGTTAGATCAGTGGGCAATTTGAAAGTGTGGAACATTGTGCCTGGTATTTTATTCAGATGTTACACATCGTAGGTCTGTGTGAAAGTTATGATTAGTGTAAAATGAGAGGGTTAGCCGCAACAGACCTCTTTCCGGAACTGCCACTGTAGTTTCTAATTTCAACCACCCACCTGGAGGCACTGTAAACAATAAAATCTATAAAGTATATTACAATTCTATGCACTCAAAAATAAAAGGAAAAAAAAATAATAGGTTTCTTTCAAAAATCATTCTTGAGAAATGTTGGTTTCATTTCCTATTGGGCTACAATTTGCCATGTATCAGCATCTAAGGGCCAGGCAGTTCAACCTAAAAATGATTATTTTCTTTCTTTTCCTTAATGTATTGGAAGTGGATCTAAAGGAACTTCCAGTATGCAAGGGGTTAATTATCCTGGCAGTCAGTTAAGATTTGCAAGTTTTAGGTGATAAGACAGAGGTCCTGAAAAAGAATCCCTGTGCTGCCTCCAAGGCAAACATTGCTGGAATTACCCTCCAAGTCTCCTGTTTTTGTGTGCATCCTGGCTCCTGGAAAGAAGCGTTGTGCCTCTGAGGTCATTTATTCTGTCACTTCAGCCCACTCCACAATCATGACAACATCTTTCACCCAATTTAATGCAGAAGGCTTTTCAGGGGGGACCTTGTGTGACCCAAGGGAGGGAAGTAATTATTCAAAACAACATTGCTGTTTGTTCTTTGAGTGGAGTGAACTCCTCT
Source organism: Nannospalax galili (assembly GCF_000622305.1). Taxonomy (NCBI): domain Eukaryota; kingdom Metazoa; phylum Chordata; class Mammalia; order Rodentia; family Spalacidae; genus Nannospalax; species Nannospalax galili. The sequence goes on along the minus strand of NW_008360332.1, from coordinate 193,163 downwards.
GCAGAACCATTAAATGCTCCCCAATTTGATCTCCCCACTCAGATCAATTTCTCAGATTCTCCTGAAGGAATGTGTAAATAAACAGTCTCCTCACACATCTTAGAACTTGGCTTTCATTGAGGGGCTGTGGATACAAGTCAGACTGGAATCTAACCTTCTAGGTTAGAATCCCCTTTCCCCTACAGTTTGTTGTGAAATCTTGGGAAGTTACAGCCTGTTGCCTCAATTTCAAGTCTATGAAATATACACAACAACAGTACCTACCTCAAGGGTTGATGTAAAAAGTAAATCAAGTCAGATGTGGGAGCCAGTACAGTACTCAGCACAAGGTAAATGTCGTCCAAGATTAGCTAGAATTACTATAACATGAATCAATAACTATAAGTCATATGCCTACTGGGTGCCAATAACTGTTCTTTGACTATGAAGAATTCATCAGTACAACTATTAAGGACTGGAAAGATGGTTCAGACCTTAAGGATATGTACTGCTTTTGCAGAGAACCTGAGCCTAGTTCTTAACACCAACCCCAGGCAGCTCACAACCACCTGTAACTCCAGCTCCAGGGGACCCAAGACCCTCTTGTGGCCTCTACAGGCACAGGCGTATGCACAAACACATAACATGAGTAAAAATATAATTTTTGAAAGGTAAAACTAGTTCAAAGTGTAAATTTCTTATGCAGAATAAGAGTTTTCACCTCATTGAATGATTAGCAAGTTAAGGGTAAAGTCAGAGGTGGGGTATTTGCATTCTGTTTTCTTCCACCTCCAAATCACTTTGCGATGATTCCCATCCTACCTACTCAGAACTTGTCACTTGCAATTTCACTACATTCGATGTGCAGCTGGTAGTCAGGCAGACTGAATATTGAAACCTCAGCACCTGTGGGGTGTCCTCTGGAAAGAAGGTATAGCTCAGGCCCTGGGCCATTTTGTATACAAAAATCTCTGTTTCTACAAAGTCTAATATCTTTCCGTGCTTATTAAAATTAAAATGATTTTACTGTATTGAGGTAGTATCAATACATTTTCACTTAAATATAAATATTGTCAGCTTTTCAATAAACCTGAAAAATGTTGACTCTCATTTAGAAGTAATATATATATTTAAAAAAGAAGTAATGTGTAAATATATATAAACAGACATTTGGGGTTTTGACCACGGAAGTGAAGGACTGAGTCACACTCACACAGCACTATTACCCATGGTCATGAGAGACCACGGAAGTGAAGGACTGAGTCACACTCACACAGCACTGTTACCCACGGTCATGAGGGGCTACGGAAGTGAAGGGGAGAGAAGAGAAGAGAAGAGAAGAGAAGGGAAGGGAAGGGAAGGGAAGGGAAGGGAAGGGAAGGGAAGGGAAAGGAAGAGAAGAGAAGAGAGAAGAGAAGAAGAGAGAGAATGAACAGAAGCCAGCAGGGGATCCTGGAGCTATAAGCTACTAGCATGTTTGCTGGGACCCAAGCCCAGATTCTCTGGAGTAGCAGTACATTGAGCCAACCTTCCAGCCCCTAAATAGACATTTTGAAGTTCTTAGCTTTCCATATATTTCCTAAAAGTGAGAGACATTTACACTGATTTTTACTGGATCTGTCCTTCAAATTCCTTTTTTTTTTTTTTTAAGAAACTTTTCGGTTGTCTCATTTGTTTTTGCCTAAGGTAAAACTGTAAAAACTATGATCCTTTAAGACACAATTCTTACACTGCAAGAGCAAATGAAATATCTTAATCCTTGACAAAAAGTAATAGTGAGACTGCCTCAGAACATGAAAGCAATGGTTTTCACTCACCTCTGTGCTGATGTGTAAGACAGGTTTGCTACCATGTGACTTTCTTCTCCAAGTGGATTTCCACACATGGGTTGAACAAGCTGAAGACACGGCCAAATGTATTTCCTATTTTCCCCCAACAATGTTGAGCAAATAGGCAGTGCTCTCTTCCTTACAAAAACTGTATTTGCTTAAAAGCAAGAATGTATTACTATTTTTTAGCATGCCTACATTTTCCTTATGACTCAGAAAATGTAAGTGGATTAATGTCTAACTTTTGAACTAGATGTCATGTGAATTTCACACATATAGAACCATAGGGACTAGGGGGAGATGACTCAGTGGATAAAGCACTTGCCTTGCAAGCACTCAAGGCCCTCAGCACTCATATAAATGCCAGGTGACCAGCCATGGCAGCCCCCCCCCCTGATTTTCCTGCCCTCAGAAGGCAGAGATAAAATCCTCAGAAATAGCCATCCAGGTAGACAAAGCATCTATAGGCAGCTCTGGGTTCTGCAGAGAGACCCTGCCTCAATGAATAAGGTGCAGAATGATTAAGGAGACTCCTAATGTCAATTCTGAGACTTCACATGCATGCACTGACATGTGTCTACACACATGCAAGCATGCATACACACCACATGCATACACAGGCAAAAAAATAAAATCACAAAACAACTAGAAATAACAGAATCATGCTCACAATACTTCTTTACAAAATGAAACATGCATTTTACAAAGACAAAAGCAGACACAATCACTGTGAAACATAAAAACTGAGCTAAATAAAAACATGAACACTGTCATCAAATGAAGGTAAAAGCTAGTAACATAGGAGTACTTGTTGCTAAATTTTACTTCTGGGAGGCACCCATGGCTTCCAGCCCTCTCTCTCCATCCTTACAACAAAACAAGGTATGAATTCGCCAAAACCACAGTTTGGAAAATCCTAGCAAATGTATTGGGCTTACTGACAGATCAGCGGCTGGCGGAGGGTTACTTACAGAAGTGTGTGCACACGAGGGCTTTCTTCTATATTTTAGCCAGGACCCTGTGACCTTCCAGTGGGTGCCCAAGGTGAGGAAGGCCAACACTTCTCTCTGGCTTCCCCTGTCCCAATTCTTAGTCCCTCCCTTATGTACCACTCAGGCCAGCTGGATGGATGGAAGGCATGACTGACTCTCTCTGCCCCTGCCCGCCTAGGAAGGGTCCATACTCAAGTTTGTTTGTGGTGATTGAAGCAAGCAGGTGAATCCCAGCTTGAAAAGAAGGCATCTGTCCACTGTTTGCCAGTCTAGCTTGCCGGTGGAGGACAAGTCCATACAACACTCCGCCCCTTCCTCCAGCTCTTACATTCTTTCCACCAACCCCTTCCCCAAGAGTCCCTGAGCCTTGGAGGGGGTGACATGGTTGTTGAACAAGCCTCTGCTACAGCAAGATACTGAACTCTTAGGCCTTCTCATCATTTGTTTCCAAGATTTGGCTGTTGGTCCATCTCAGTGGTATTTTCCTACTATGAAAACAAACAAAAAGAAGCAGGAACATCTAAACAAACATTGACCTAACCTATGGGTGTAAACACAAGTGCTTAGAAGATGCTTTAACAGGTACATCACATTTATCTCACAAAACAATTGCAGTGGTTTCCCCACTGGGGCCCAACACTCCCTTGTAATTGCGGTTGGCCTGGGTTATACCACATGTGTATTTTTCCCCAAGAAGCAAGCCTTAAATCCAATCATAATTTGTCGGATATATATATGTAAGTATATATATACTATATAGTATATAGTATAGTATAATATAGTATATAGTATATAGTATCATAAGCACAAATGCTTGGGCAGTACTTTAGCAGGTACATCACATTTATCTCACAAAACAATTGCAGTGGTTTCCCCACTGGGGTCCAACACTCCCTTGTAATTGGGGGTTGGCCTGGGTTATACCACATGTGTATTTTTCTCCAAGAAGCAAGCCTTAAATTAGTATAATATACTATATATATATTAGTTGAGTCGGATATATATATTAGTCGAGTCACTATTGTGCCAACAGGTATATCTTGCTGGGCATGTCAATAGTGCAATACACAAGGGTCCATCATCAAGCAGAACTTTCGGGGACCATTCTCCCCTAATGATTCTACTAAGCACCTCTAGTACTAGGACCACCATCTGTCTGGTGGGAGGGAGTTTCCAGCTTAGTCTTAGCTTTATCTCTCCCTTTCCCACACTCACATCATGTGGTGTCTTCAGCAAAAGGGTCTTACTGTTTCTGGTGTGCAACCAACATTAGTGGCAATAGGTTTATCCATCCCTAGGACAGCTTATATCTTTTGTATGCCTTTTGTGAACTTTTCCCGAGGTTTTAAAGTCTTCCAGAAGCTCCTTAGCACAGAATTTGGCTTGTTGTCAATTTTTTCTTCAGGAACTTGGGCTAGACACAAATCTTGTCACATTTACCTTCCAGTAACCCAAACAGACCTCTTTCGCTGTCTTGTCTTTTTTAAATCTCTTTCAGGTTGCTCTACTATTTTACAGATATGTTTACATGCTGGTTTAAGTCATTCATATCTGCCAAAGCCTCTCCTACTTCACAAAGATCCTGCCCCACTAAGGGACTCAGCAAAGTCATTAAAGCTCCATACCAATCTCGAGGTCCCTGTTGAATCAAGTTCTTCTTTAAATCTTTAGTGAGCACAGTCCTATCTGGCCCATACATTGCTTTTTTCATACCTACTTCTCTCAGTAACACCTGTCCCTGTTCTATGGTCCTCCAGCCCCTGATATCCTTTGGCCCTTCCATTGGTGATGACCAGGTTATCTCTAATGGCTGGCACAAGCCAGTCCATCAGGGACTGCTTCCCTCGTACTACCTCAGGTTATGCAGTCTATGTCTCAGGGAGGAATGGGTGGTTATATTTCTCAGCCTTAATGCTTCTGTAGTACTTAAACTAATATAATTACTCCCATGTCCCATATCCTCAGAAGCCATGTGGTAAGGAGCTCCTTCATTGTTTATTTGAAAGTCTTCTCTAGTTCCAACAGCTCCACTGTGGAGTATTTTCTGATGGCTATAGTTCCTCTCACTGGACCACTGTAAAGGCCTCCATCAGCATGTTGAAACATGACTTTTCCCTTTGTTTGTATTAATCTGAGGGGCATCTTTAGCTATTTCTAGGTCATTCCCTTCTTCATCACTATCTGCCTTCTCCCATGGGTCCCATGTTTTGGGGTTCCAGGATGAGCCTTATGTTACTGATCTAATCTGGGCTCACTTCCCTTTCTGGCCCCCTAGCTATAAAATCTCCATCTCATTTTCTCTCTTATGCAATTTCCTGGCAAGGTCAGAGGCCAATACTGAAGAGCCAGTCTTATATTTCTTTCTTGCTATAATTCCTCTTTTACCTTTACCATCCTCCCCACCCCCACCCCCACCCCCAGGCTATGGCCTCTGCCTGGGACAAATCTTTTATTATGCAAAGAAGTGGCCAAGCAGTATCTGTAGCTGCTTGCTGAAATTTTGGCCCCTGCCCTACTTACATGGCTTGCAAAGTTTGCCCTAGACCTTCCACAGTCCTTAAAGCATCTCTATATACACATGGCAGACCTATCACTTAAGCAGACACTCTATTTTATAGCATTTACAAGGGGGAAGCCATCCCAGGATTTCCCCCACTGACCTCATCCTCTTAGGTGGCCTCATCCTCATTACACATCTCACCATGCACTGCATTATCCCTACCACTAGGCCTATGGGGATAGCCCATCATGTCAGTATTTCCTCTTTCCACAATCTCCCCTCACCCAGCTTTGCTCTGGTCATTGGTCTCCTTCCCCATATCAAAGACATTATCATTGCTCTTCCCAAACTCCCCCTTGGTTCTGTCATATCCTGCTGACTACGCCAACTGTTGCTAAATTTTACTTCTATGAGGGACACACAGCTTTCAGCCTCCTCCTCCCAGTATCCTTATGACAAAACAAGGTATAACTGCTCCAAAACCACAGTTTGGAAAGCCTAGTGAACTTATTGGACTTTCTAACAGAGCAGGGGGTAGCAGGTTGGGGGTACTTACAAAGATGTGGGCACACAAGGGCTTTCTTCTATATTTCAGCTGGGACCCTGTGACCTCCCAGCAGCTACCCAAGATGGAGGAGTCCATCCGTCTCTCTGGCTTTCCTGGTCCCTATCCTTAGTCCCTTCCTCGTGTACCACTCAGGCCAGCTGGTTGGATGGAAGACATGACTGAATCTCTCTCCCTCCCATTCTAACGAAGGTCCATAGTCAAATTTATTTGTGGTGACTGAAGCAAGGAGGTGAATCCCAGCTTGAGACAGAGGCATCTGTCCGCTGCTTTCAAATCTAGCTTTCCAGGTGGAAGGCAAGTCCATACAACAGTACTTTCTCCATTTACATGTTCCTCTGTTAAAAACCACCCCAAAACTGTGTACATTTGCACGTGTGTGTGTGTATGTACATGTGTTTATGTGTATGTGTGTGCATGTGTATGTATAGAATGTGTGCTGTGTCTATATGTGTGTATGTGTATGTGTGTGCATTTTGTATGTGTCTGGCATGTTTGTGTGTTTGTATGGCATACATGTGTATGTGTGTATACATGTGTCTGTGTATATATGTGCATGTATATGTGTGTATAATTTAACATGTGTGTATTTGTGTATGCATATATGCATGGCATGTGTGTATGTGTGTGCATGTGTATGTGAATGTAATGCATGTGTGTGTGTATGTGTGTCTAATACTCCTGTGAGCTGGTTGTACTCAGTGGGGTAGTTAGTACTCTAGGTTTCTCATGAGGCTGCAGTTAGATGTTAACCTCAGCTGCCCTGATCTAAGCAATTTGTCCCCTACAATCTCAACAGGACCTGCCTATCAAGCCTCCACTCATGGTCTACCCAGATCATTTGGCTTTCACATACCAGGCATTCTGGGATCCTTATGGAGACCTGTCCAAAGCAAGTATTTCAAACAGCTCCAGGAGACACCAAAAGGCTTCTTAGTGCCTTGCCCCTGAGAACTTGTAGCTTACTTCTGCCAAAGTGGTCAGTTACTGAGCTCACCCATGTTTAGAGGACAGGAGCAGTATATATACCTTCTGACAAGGCCAGCCACATAGCGTCAGAGCGTGTGCACACTCAGATTACACTGAGGTTATTGGAAAATGCAGCCAGCCATAAGATTTATTGTCTTGCTAATATCTACCTCAACGTCTTTGCATTAGACAAAACAGGGAGTTGCATAAGACTGTTTCCTGTATAGTGCTTGAGTGCAAACCAGTGAAATACACTGAAGATCATCATAATGAGTCTAAAACCAGGGACGTTCCAAGCTCCATGGCCTGGGGAACCATGTCTGCAATAAGAGTTCAATCCAGATCTAAAATCTATGTCGATAGTCCACACTATAGTACACTTAATATTTTGAATGCTGTTAGTCTATTTAATGATTAAAAATAATAAACATATAAGCAATTCTTCCTGTGTGATTATACATACCTAGTGACCCAACTGCCCAACTCCAGTAACAACTTGAATTAGCCTAACAATATTTTAAATTTTCCTTATTTTTCATTCTGTGACAGTTTCATAGAAATACGTAAAGAATTTTCAGCATCTTCACAACCCACTACTGTCTTTCTTCCCCTTCATTCTACCACTGACACCTTACTTCTTCCCAAGAATGTTTGAAAATTACTGCTGCTTTAAGAAAAATATAAACAAATAAATTTGAAATTAATTTACCTATCAGAACTCTTTTAAAAACAGAATCTGTTTTCCCCATGAGTACATCAGTTAAGACACAAAAGAGCTCATTGGTCAAAGTCGGGAGCTTGTGACATGGCACAACATGGGATTTACATATTCTATCAGTTGAGTTGTTCACAAATGTTGAGCAATATTGGGTTTGAGAATAAGTTCTAAGGCAAGTGCCTATTAGCTGTGGAATAATGTCCCTTTGATTCAAATAACCTAGCAATAGAGTTGATAGTCTTGGAAGAACAAGAAGACTCAATACTTTCCTTAAGAGCTAAACCAGGAGTTACCCACAGGACTAATAAATGAATGGATGTTTGAGAACCTAGACTTCTACTCCATGTGTGCACTATGGTAGGAAGGTCTTTCCCTGGTGAATATATAGGTAAATACCTAACAAGAATAGTATTTACAAGTAATTAATCTCACTACTATATTCAGTTATCTACAAAACCTAAAGGAAACATAAGAATGTACAAATGTCTGTTTAATTCTCTTGATAACTTTGAACATAGTTCACACCTCTGTAAACATGTTGTTCTCTACAACACTAAAATTCTAAAACTTAAATGAGGAGTTTTTCTTTTCATATAATGACACATAAGTTATTTCATGGGTTTTTGTGTATTCATCTAAGCCTAATCATTTCAAGGTTGGTTATACTGTTATGTATATTGTAATGTGAACTATCCAGCATTCATTATAAGTGAATGCACTCAAGTATATTTTTAAGGTTGCATAATCATATCTATCTGACACTATTCTAGGAAGCTAAAACTGTCTATAAAATAATTTTCAGCATACTTTTCTGCCTAGAAACAAGAAGGAAGAAGACAAATATTTAATATCAGAAGAGCTTATATACGGTTATATTTCAAATTTTAATGTATTTATTGAGAAAAAAGTAGGTCTGTCACTTAAATTATGTCTATGTCACTCTCTTTTTTTTCCATGATCATTGTGTCAAAGGTTACAACCTATTTGTTAAACGCTAAGGACTAGACTTCAGGATAAAAGAAGTAACTCAAAGATACATATGTTATTCCTGATAGCAAAGAACTCTCAGGTTCCAGTTTCATTATGACATTGTACAAAAGAGGCAAGGAGATGATGAAGAGGTGTTTACAGGAAGATGAATTCATGAGTTAGTGAGGAACCCAAAGAAGGTTTAATGAAAGTGTTTACAGGGACGTCTTCCTTGAAGCTGCACAAAATTGAAAGGCATCCACCGAATCTTAAAACAACACTCAATGATATCCTCTAGTCTACCCTTTTAATGAATGATTTGTATGCAATACTTCCAAGTGAGATGAGAGTATTACAGACTACTGAATCAGATATAATCACCCACACACACCCAGCAGGGGCAGCTGCAAAGAACAGGGGAAGCATGAGAAATCCCATGTTCAAAATACTTTCCTCTGAAACCCCCCATACAACACAGCCTGGGAGAGCGGCACCCGTTATCACCTAGTCTTCACTGTAGTGTATGCCTCTCACTATTAAAGGGAAAATGAAATGCTACAAAAGCTTAGCCCACTTTATGTATGCTAATTAGGAAAGCTCACTGTCTAATATGCTAAATTTTAAAGTAGTGGTGATGGCTGACAGTGGAACTATAGGGGGGCATGAGCTTGAAATGAAGACAGATAGTTACTTTTATTTCAGATAAGTAGTTTTCAAGACATGATATGCCAAAGATATTGTAAACTGAAGGAAACCAACAAGAGAACTTTATATAGTATAATAACCCAATCACTATGAAAGCACACAAAATCTTCATTTTTAAAACATCTTTGTTGATTCAAGAATTTCATACAGAGCTTCCCATCTCCATCCCCACCTTACAGCACCCCTCCTCACATTTCACATCCTCTATTATTATTTATCCTTTTTTTAAGGTTTATTGAGCCTAATCTGTGTTTCCAAAGTACTCTTGGGTGCAAGACTTTCCTTTGCAGTCTGGTCAACCTACCAAACATCACACCAGTAAAAAAAACTGACTCTCCCTCTCCCAGCAGCTACCAATTGCCAACTAGGCATCCTGGGGCATCCTGCCCGTACTGGGTTTTTGTCTGGCTTGGCCTTGCGCAGGTCTTACACATGCTGTCACAATTGCTATGAATTCATATGAGTACCTGCTCTGCCATTCTGATTCTTACAATCTTTCTGCCCCTTCTTCCACCACAATCCCTGAACTTTGGGAGGAGAGGGTGTGATGTGAGTTTCCATTTAGAGCAAAGCACTCTACGATTTCTTATTCGCCCTCCACAATTTCTTATTTTCTGAATATTGACCATTTGTGGGTCTCTGTGTTACTTGCCATTTTCTGCAAGAAGAAGTTTCTCTGGTGGGAGTTGAGAGATGCACTAATCTACGAGTATGACAATAAGTCATTAGGAATCAGTTTAGTACTATGTCTATTTAGCAGAATGATAGTAGTAGGTTCTCCCCTATGGAGTATGACAAAATAATCATTTTATTAACAAAAGAGGTAATTTTAATAATTATCACTCTGTTAAATAATACACAAGTAAAGAATAAACTAAGAATAAACTATGTGTAGAGCGCTTCTCTTTCCTACATTTTGAGAGAGAAGAACTATCCCTTAAAGGTGCACACGATAATACAGGCAAGCGTCAACAACTAAGGTGTTTAACTACAAAAATTGACAAACTTTAACTTATTTTAAAGTACTGACAATTTTGTTTTAAAATTTTAGCTGGAATTTATGAAGGAAAAGGGGAAAGTATAATTTCTTTAAAAAGCTCAAAATGTGGATTTTTCAACACCAATAAATATCATAGCTACTATGCACATTTAAGTTCAGTTTGATAAAATTTCAAATCATATGCTTTTTTATATTAAATTATGTATGGGAGAGAATTGACCTTTCTCAAACAAAAGTCTTTTTTTTCCTTCAATGTCTAGAAGGCATATCTTCCCTGATCAGAGTGTTATTGCTCACATAGGGTCTTTGGCCACTAGACAATCTAACAATGTGATTTATGGGGGAGGAGTTGGCCAGATCATATAAATTCTGACCTTCAAAGGAGCTGGAATCTAAGAACCCTAGCCTAACCTCTGAGAGGGACACAGGGAGCCCAGCCCCTAATTAAAGCTGTGTTTACTAAAGGATCAGGGGAACCTCCCTCCTGGATAATACTCTACCTCTGTTCTTACATGTTATGGGGTTAATGCTATACATGATTTTTCAGGAACAGGACATCTAGAGTCACCAGTGGAAATCCCTCTTGGGCTCTATCATTTTCCTTAGCTATTTTATTTTTTAATATTTATCATTTTTATTTTATGTGTATGAGTGTATTGTCCACATGTAGGTAAGTGCACCAGTGCCCAGCAAAGCCAGCATAGGCCAGAAGAGTGTTAAGAGCCAGTGCTTTAACCACTGAGCCAGCTCTCCAGACTCTCCTTAGTTGATTTTAAATTCTTGTACTCTTACTATAATAAAACAAATCATGCTGGGCAAGGTGGCAAATATCTGTGATTCCAGCGCTCAGGAGGCTGAGGCAGGATGGGAAGATGTCAAGTTCAAGGCCATCCCAGAATACATAGCAAGAACCTGGCTCAAATAATAGTAATAACAACAATAACGCAACCAACCAACCAAAAAAGCAAATTGTTAAGTGTATTGCGCTCCTAAGTTCTAGTTTTTCTAGTGGGTTCTTAAACCTATGAGTCGTCATAAGTCCTTAGAATTTCTAGCTGTGTTTAGTTAGGGCTCTCCAGAATAACATTTTATAATATAGATCATATAAAATTTATATAATAAGCAGATTTTATATTATCTGACATCTTATAGAATTGATTACTTAATGTAGTAACTGGCAAAGCTGAAACTTTTAGGGTAGATTCAAAGATTAGAAACTCAGATAATAATTCATGCTGCAGTCTTCAGTCTAAAATCTATAAGACAGGCCAGCAGACTAGAAATTCAGGAAGTGTTGGTGTTTTAGACTTAAGGCAGAATATTTTTCCTCTGTAAGAAAGTTCAGTGTTTACACTGGAAGCTTTAGACTCATTGGATGAATTCTATCCATATTAGGTGATCTTTCCTAAAGTAACTTGATTATCGATATTAACCACCTCTATAAAATGTCCTCACAGCAACATCTAGATTTCTGTTTGATTAAATATCTGGGTACTTCTAGCCCAGCCAAACTGACACGTAATGCTAATATAATAATCACAGTAGATAATTGAGCTGGAGTGAGGGTAAGCCTTAGGAACCTTGAAACTGTGTCTAGAAAGCAAGGTCTTGTGAGGTCTGCGTCCTCTTACTGTGCAGTTAGCTAAATCGTAAAGAGACCCTCACAAATACATTCAACTAATCTTTAATCAAGGCACAAAAATAATTCAGTGAATAAAGAAAAACATTTTCAGCAAATGGCACTAGAACACTGGATGTTTATGTATATAATACACAACAAAAAGAGCCTAGAAGCAGATCTTACATTTTACATTAAAATTAACTCATGGATGATAGGCCTAAATACAAATGTTAAAGTATATTATTTCAGGAAGGAAACATAGAGTAAAAGTGTCTATATCTTAGAGTTGGTAGTTTCTAAATATAATAAAATAGTACAAGTCATGTGAAATTAATTTATTTATGTTAGTCCTTATTAAAATTAAAAACTTCTGGTGTTTAAAGTATACTGTCAATAGAATGATAAACAAGTCACTAAGTCGGAGGAAATATTTGCAGATCCCATATCTGGGAATGGTTGCATCCAAAATATACAAAGAGCCCTAAAACTCAACAACAAAAACCAAAGGACCAAATTTCAAAACGGGCAGACCATCTGGCCACCATGCCGCAATAAATACATGAAAAGATGCTCCAGATCTGTTGTCATCAAGGAAATGATAACTAACATTAAATGACGTATGCCTTGTGCAGATTAAATGAGTAAAATCAGAAAAACCAACCACACCAATTCCAGCAAGAAAGCTGGTGAGAGATTGTCACTCAGTGCTTGTAGAAATACTGATGCCTCCACCCCAAAGGAGCCTGGCAGCGTCTCACAAAGTTAAATACAGTCTTACCGCACCATCCAGCAATTATGTTCTTAGGTATTTCCCCAACTGATTTGAATATTAATGTCTACACAAGCCTGCACATGAATGTTTACAAAAGCTTTATGCATAATTACCAAGATGTCCCTCAATAGGCGGATGGGTGAACAACTGCCGGACATCCAGGTGTTGGAAGGGTTTTAGTGACTAAAATTAATGTTGGACCGAGCCAAGTAAAGACACGGATGGGCCCGCAGAACATGCTGTTAACTGAGTGAATCTGCTCTAGAGAAGGCCACACACTGTCCAGGCTCATCATGTGACATTCTGCAAAAACTAAATTTTCAAAGCTAGGAAACAGATCAGTGGACACAATGGAGTAAGGTCTATGAATGGGTGAGACAGGGAGGTTTTTAATCCCCTGACTATTCTGTGTGAACGTCCTTCACTAATGCAGACGTGTATTCCTAGCTAATCTTCACTTCCTATTTCTCACATTTGGGTTCAGCATAATCTCTACTTAACTTGATAAGTGGAGCCCCATCGATGGCTGCTATCCATATATATTTTAATCCACTCTGACCCAACATCTGATAGCCTTCCCCAATGTTCATTCTAGACTGAAACACTCTTCTCTTGATAACTGCTTATAAAATCCAGATACCAATCCAGTTTCAATGCCTTTGGGACACCTTCCCCATAGCTAACTCCTTTGATATAGCTGAAATGCCCTGATCAATCCTGCATCTTCCGAAGCTAGCTGCATATAGTTTTAGAAGGCCAGTATTTTATCTTCAGACCATTTCACTGTATGTCAAACATTTCCACATCCATTTGTTTATCAAATTCTTCCATAAACAGTGCAATAATGCTTTCCCAGTATGAGATTCAGTTGAGTGTTGCCAGCTGCTAACTTAGTGTTAATAACTGGACCTTCTGAAGTCCTAAGTAAACACTACACAAGGTAGAAAATACTCCATTAATGTGGTTTGAGAACCGTGATTAATAGGTTCACAAAATATTCCATGTGAAAATACTTTTGTTTCTATGACTAGTTTTTACAGTATTTCTCACAACTAGTACTTGAAAGTTCCAAAGAATAACCTCCTATTTTTCTAGCTGTTTCACATTTGACAATCATAATTCATGCCTTGGAACTAATGAGGAAATAATTCATCTATAGGAACCAAAGATTTATGATTAATATTTAAATGCAATTGATCACAAAATTATCTTACTCTCCCCCTTACATATCTACATTTATCTAGTGCTTTTTTTTGGTCTTTTTATTTGTTGAATTAGATGCTGGTCATTGCATAACTGGACAGTTCTTTTAGATGCTCCTCTTGATGCTTTGTATGGTAAGAGATATTATTATGGTAACAAGGTTTACAACATTGAATATACAGCTTCCCAACAGAAACACATTAGTGCCCTCTTATTAGTCTTTACCTAGTTACAAACTTAGGCCCAATAATTTGCCCCTAAACTGAAATTCTTTTTTTATTCAATGTATATTTTTATTGAATTTTTGTGCACTTCATTCAAAGCATCTTAAAACATCTTAATCTTTATACCCCCTTCCCCCACCCGCACCCCTCCATAGCCCCCTCCCACTGGTTTACATGCTGTCTGCTGTAAGTTCACCTGAGCAAGTTCCCTGAGGCCTGGAAAACTCCATTTCCTTATGTTCATGACCCAGCCTTGGTTCTCACAATCTTTTCTCCCTTCTTCCACAATGGTCCCTGAGCCATGGTTGGTGAGGTTTACTGTAGGAGTCCTGTCTAGGAGCACACTCTCTGCAGGCTCTTAGTCTCTACTTTTGGCCACTTGTGGCCTTCTGTGTGCACGAGAAGAAGTAATAAAAATCAAAGAAGAAATTTAAAAAACTGAAATTTTTTCCACTGCCTTCCATACATGACAGTAAGCTACATTTCTTCTCTCTCTCCAGTAACTATGCTGATTACTAGATTCTGTGATCTAGATTTATTTTGCATTAATTCATATTCTTTTACTTCTATTTTATGTGTATGAGTTTACTACCTGCATGTATGTTAAGTGCACTCCTGTCATGCAATGCCCACAGAAATAAGAAGAGGGCATCAGATCCCTGGAACTGGAGTTATGAACAATAGTTAGCCCACATGTGGGTTCTGGGAACCAAACCCTGGTGGTCTGCAGGAGCCGCAAGTGTTTTTAACCGCTGAGCCATCTCTCTAGCCCCTAATTGATATTTTTGAATTATAATTACCAATGTTATAGAGAGCAGTGGAAAAAATGATATAATTTTTTAAATATTATTTTAAGGCTATATGTTCCTCACCTGGAGTCTTGGTGTTTTACCTGTCAGAGATAAAGCATTCTCCACTCTGTAAAATCTCACACTGAGCACTTAAAGCACAGAGCTAGCATTTTTTTGCTCCATAATAAACCAATGAGAATCACAAAAATTTAGCAAATAAATTATGTAAATAAATGAGAAAAAATGATCAAAAGGGCTTCAAAAAAAGGGGAAACAAACTCAAACTTAGTAGCATGAAATTGTGTCTATTGCAGTATATCCACCAATTTTGGAGGTCTGTCTGAACGTCTACCAGGATCTAGTGGTGAGGCTTGTCTTTCTTTATGTCTAGACCCTCACTTAAAAGCCACACAGTTAGTTGGGTATTGCAAAGACAGACGCTAAAGCATACACTTCTAAACAAGTTCGTTCATTCTATAGCTGATACCTGAGCTAGGCTGGCCCAAAACCTGGGTTGTCCTGGACTATCAATCAAAAAAGCTCTGTATAATCAAAGATTATGGCTTGGGCTTCTTACATTGTGGATCCTTGGCATGTCGGTAGACATCTAGCTACCAGCAGAAACATTTCAAGAGACCATGGTAGGAACTAAAAGACTTCTAACCTGCTGATGCCCTGGACCGTCGTGTCTGCAACATTATATTAGTTGTAGTCCACACCGAGGAGAGGGTTAGAAAGGAGGGTTTAGAACCCATTGCATGTTGGGGAAATGACAGGATCACATTAAATGAAATTGTGTGGAATAGAAGATTTACTTAAAGCAGTCACACAAGAAGCACAAAGCTAAACTGAGTTAGGATGTCATTCTATGGTCAGTTGTGTTTTGAGTCTAGGAATTATAACATCCACATTTGGTCATAGTTGTAGATGTGTTTTTAGATGAGCAACTTTAAGTTTTTGAGAATTTTCCTTTCAATATAAGTAATCCTATGGTGCTGGTATATGTGGTGAGTACCATATTCGGGTAACCAGGCATGACGGGACCAGTGAGGGATGAGCATAGCCAAGACTTGTTGATTATAAACGCCAAGCCCCCTGCAATCAGTTCATAAGAACTTCATAGCTTACAAAGATAGAACCCTTTTTTAAGACAAAATAAGACTTAGAATACCTGTTTCTCTAGTTGGTAGACATGGAGAATTGTGCTTTGGGGGAGTGAAAGCTAATTCAGAAGAGGAAAAAAAATTAAACTGATACATTGTACAAAGCAAAGTTCCAGGACAAAGAGAAAGACCTGATAACATGATTTTAGCTCCAGTACCTTTATAGAGCACATAAAACCAAATCCGTTCTTAACTGCCAAGTTACATAAGCCAAGAAGTCCCTTTTGGATGTCTGCTAACCTAACCTGTGGTAAAAATGTCCTCAGACATGATAAGCCTCACCTTGTTCTGTTACCTAAGTATAACATGATTGAAAGTGTGCCTTTAACTAGGAATAACATTCAGTCAAGCAAGTCCTCAGGAAAAGGAAGGTAAGACACAATGTGGAATAATGGAAGTCCTTATGCAGATAATCTGGAACTACTTCAGGAGACCTAGAACATAACAGCGCAAGTTAGGGTGTCGATTTGCTCACTTGGTGAGAAGCCCTGGCTAGGAAGGTCAAAAGAAAATTTTTGACTTTCATTTGAGCCACTAATCAACTGGATCTCTCTAATCATGACCTGTGGTACCAGAATTGCCAGCGTTTGTATCAGAGCCCTCATCACCAAGTCTTTGAAATTGCTTATCCACAAGTAGTCTATTACTAGTCAATGTACTTTTAACATTAAACAGTACTTACATTTTCTTCCATGTTCAGTTATTTCCTTGGGTGTCCGGCATTCAAGAATGCACTAAGCAGTGACTTCTACAAACTATTCTTGTCTGTTATAACCTGAATTTTGTTTCAAGAAATGATTAATGAGACTATGTTAAATGTCATCCACTGTAGAACATAAGTACCTGTCCAGAGAGGTGTTCTTAACTTCCAGGTAAGGAAGTGAAGTGGCCAGCATGGGTAAAACCCTCCTTCGATGACACTGAACTTGGAATCATGTCATAGATATTCATGTTATTACACTTTCGCTTAACCCATTTTTTCCCTGCCTTGATGCCTGTCCCTTCCTATCTCTTTCTATTAGCTAAGTCCTCTACTTCATCCAAGAAGTTTTCTAGGGGCTGGGGAAGTGGTTCATTGAGTAAGAGTGGTTGTTACACAGCATGAGTTCAGTTCCCCAGCACTCACATACAAATTCTAGACATGGCCTTGTGTGGGCGGAGTCTCAGCACTGTGACAGGCAGAGACAGGAGGATCACTGGAGGTTTCTGGCTACCAGGTTAGCTCTAGGTTCAGTGAGAGACCATGTCTCAAAAGAACAAGTTAGAGTGATAAAACAGGATATAAACATCCCCCTGAAGCCTCAGAGAACATATGTAATAAAGATGTGTGCACACACTATATACATATATACCATGTACACAAGCATACATACATACCACATACTAACTACACAAATACGCATATACACATACACATCATATATACACACATACATATGAACAGCATGTACATACACATCTATAGACGTGCTGCACATGCATACACACCAGATATACCCACATACATATACATCACATTCATACATACCATATATACATATACCACACACATATACACACACATATATATACCACTCTCATATACATATGCATAACAACCATGCACCCAAACTCACACATATAATGACATACTGAATCCAACTAAAGAAGGTATTATTTAAAATGCACACAGAATACAAACAGTAATATATAATTAGTAAGAAAACACATGTTCAAAACAGACAGGAACAGAGGAAATAGATAACGGAATAATATCGTTGCATACACTGTACAAAGGACATTCAACAGGTATTTTAGGACGAGCGAGCTGCAACTAGCACATGAGGTGTTTCTGTCTAGGTAGAAATGAACAGAGTGTGGGATTTGGGTGGAACACGCAGTGTGGACTAGAGTGTCAAAGAGGGAACCTGTATGATGTATAAGATCAACTGTAAGAAAACTGCCTATGTATAGTACTGAATACACATTAGGGAGTAAGCAGTCGTGAAACCGAGGGTTTAGACCAGCGTTCTGTCTCCAGAGAGACTGAAATTCAAGAGGAAAAGGGAAGCCCTGTAGTGACTCATGTAGGCTCTTGAGCTTCATAGCTGTAGATACCCTTCTCCAGAGCCTCCCAGGAAGCAGAGCCAGCCCAGTACTAGCAAGACAACTGACTGAACAGGATGACATCCAACCCAACGACAAACAAGAGCATCTTCCTAGTACAAGAGATGACCATCACTTAAGCCAGCCAGACTGCTTACACAAAGGACTCCCAAGCGTACGACTAAGAGGTAGGTAGCAGTACATCATGAATCTACCTGGGCCTCAGGGGAGACTACGGATATGGACCACTGATTCTGACAACCCTCTTTCACTTAATGAAGTCAACGTAAAACCCTGTCGTTTGGCTAAATAAGGAAAGCACACTGATAGCAATGTTTCAGGACTATCTCTCTTGGAGGAAGGAAAGGAGAAAGCAGAAGGCTGGGAAGAGACTGACACAAACTCGATGTGGGGATTCGAGGGTTCCACATCATGGTGATGGAAATGGACGTGGAACTGACCGTGTGAGATCCCAAGAAATGTAATAAAAGAGGTCAGGATGAGTGAAAGGACCTCATCACGGATGTTCCCTAATATAGTTGCACAGATAGACGCCTTGTATACAGGAAATAAATCTTTCCAAAGCCTTAATGGCAGAGAGGCAGTGAGTTTTCTTTCCTTTTTTCCATGTGAAGAATGAGAGTTGCAGTACCAACCCCTCTGCTGGTAATCAGGTAATCAGGTCAACATCAATAAATACATCAATTTGACCCTAAGGAAAACCAAAGCTGGCATGTCAGTTGTCAGAGACGGACTTGCTCCAACACCAAGTTATTTTTCCACAATAATTAAGTCACATGTACAATAAAAAAATAATGAGACACATTACTGACAGTAATACTTCAGCTCTCCTCCACACAGGCAACCACAGCACTGCCTTACAGTCTGGAGAGTATCTTGGTGGGCTGCGCTGTTCTGTTTCCAGTTCTGAATGTTCAGATCTGTGCACCATGTGGCAGAAAGGCCACCTTATAAATCCCCTGTGATTCTACCACCCGTGGCAGCTGGTTTTGTGCTCAGTGCCGTTACCAGGCAGCACGGAGGAAAGAAAGTGTGTGGAAGAAGTGCGGAGTGTGGGCTGAATCATTAAGAGCCGTGGTCCAAGAGCAGATTCTTGAAGTTTCTCAGGAGATGCTGAATCAATAGGCTAGGGATGGGCCTGGATGTCTGTATTTTATTGTATGCCAACCACCCCTGTCCTTGGGGATTCTGAAGCAGGTGGTTCATAGACACTGCCCTGGGATGCTCTGATTTGTGGAAATGAGCTGAGCTCGCCAGCCAGCGTGTCGGCATAGCAGGCTGTGCGTCTCCATTATGCCAAGTCGCACGTCCTATTTATGTGATTTGTTTATATTTTGTCTTGCTAGCCTATGAGCTTCTCCAGGGCATGTCTTGGTCAATTAATTTTATGTTCCTAAATCCTGGAACAGCGACTTTAATGAAAGATAATCTAAAGTTGATGCCACAAATGCAAAAAGAGCATTTCCTGTTGACTAAAAGAGACAAAAGAGGATGATAACTTAATTAGAATTCACTGTTTACCTGGTAGTCGTGCCCCCCCCCCGCCCCCGCTAAAATCTATTATCCCAGGCCATATCTGAAACCCTCTTCTGACCTTTAGGAAAATACTTTTTCCTATCCAACATAGCTAAATGATTCAAAACTATGAAGCCACAATTCTAGATAGAGAAAAAGAGTTTATTTTTAGAATGAGAAAGACTAACCGAATATAACCTAATCTTGCTACCTAGGTTTCCAGTCATAGTTTTAGACTGGGTCAGAAATAGACACAGGGCCCAGACACTTACTCACTCTCAGAAACATTTAAGCACAATTATGTCCAAAATAGATTTTTGGCTTTTTTTGATCATTCACTTATGTATTCATTCATCATGCTCACATCACTGAATTTGCTCAAATCCTGAGTCTTTATAATGTCAAGGCTCTTGGAGAACCAATGCTGTCTTTGCCCTTGTCTTTGAAACCCTCCCTCAGCTTAGCTTCTCACTCTGACTCCCATCTTCCTTTCACTTGATCACAGCAGCCCCCACTGCAGCCCAGGGCCTACCTGGGCCTTCTGCTCTCGGGCTCTCCCCTCCTCCACACCTAGGCATCACCCTCCTTCACCTCCCTTAACAGCTTTGCTGTTCTTTGATGTTCTCCTCCGTTAGTCTACAGCTTCAGTATTTCACAGACTTTCCTCAGAGCATATGAAAATATTTACTTTTATATTATAAACACCATCTTCTTTCTTCCCGCCAAACCCCCATTTAATGTGAGCTGGAAATCAGAAAAGATTCTATGATATATAACAAATATCCAGAATGATGCTTGATCCCAAATAAGTATGGAATAACTCAGTAACTTCCTTCATCCCACCTGTATTTGAATGCCACTATGTGCCAGGTTGTTAAACAAATCAAGTGTCTGCTCCCAGGGACTCTTACACATTTGTGTACAACATAGTCAACAACCAATAATATACACTATACTGCCAAGTACTGATGAATGCTTAGGAAAATCCAGGTTTGGAAAAGGGATAGAGATGTAGGAATGACTTTTACAATGTGGACATACTCTGGACAGATAAATTTCACTTAACCTTGCAACCAAAAAGTTAATTTTTCCAGGCATAGTGGCACATGCCTTTAATCCTGGCACTTGGGAGGCAGAGGCAGATGGATCTGTAGGAGATAAAAGCCAGTCTGGTCTACATAGTTCCAGGTCAGCTGTGGCAACAGAGAGATACTGTCTCTATAAAGAAAAAAAAAAACAGACAAACAAACAAAAAAGTTAATCTTATCTTAGTTTGTTTATAATGCAGACAAGCTCACTGATTCATGTGCTCCTCTGTGACCTGGGTATATGAATTAATCCCTCATGATCCTTCCTTACCAAAAGGAAAATAATGTGTGTGTGTGTGTGTGTGTGTGTGTGTGTGTGTGTGTGTGTTTTATATACCAAGCAAGCAAGCAGCACAACAGTGTGGACATTTATTGGAAGCAATGAAGAGTTGACGATCATCCCATTTGTGTTACAAACAGTAAATGTGATTAAATTGACAATAATAGTGTCTGTTGTGGTTGTGTATGTCCTTGGCCAATCAGAGTCAGAAGGGTCATAAGACCCTTCCTTTTTTCCTTCCTTCTCATAAGACCCTTCCTTTTTTCCTTCCCTGTTTCATGATGGATATACTGGTTCCATGAAAGGAAGGAGAAACCTTTGTTCTAGAGCACAGTGTCCAGAGAATTCTGAGGGACCAAGTTCTCAGAACAGTTCAGGTCCCTCTTGGCTGAAATGGATGCTAAGAGTCAGGTTGTCTTTATTTAAGCATCACCATTATGTGGCAGGCATAGTAAAGACCTCAGGCAGAGACTAGTTTTGATAAGCTGATGAGGTATTTGTGAGCACAGATGAACAGAGTCTTGAGGAAACGAAGATAGAACAACTCAGACTCTACAGTCATGTTCAAGGCAAGACTTGAATCTGGCTAGGAAATTGATTATTCACATAATATTGGGTATAATACCCTTCCTTGAATTAGTTATGATGGATAAAAACATTTCTTCTTGGCAGTTTATTGCTGAATAGTATCTGAGTTCATTAATATTTCAAGTATACAGCACAATGTCTGAATACAATAAATAATAATTAGCTGTTGTTACTACTGTCCAAGTGGGTGGCACTGAGACAAGAGCCTATCAACAATACTGTGCCTAGGGGTGGAGCGCAAGGAGTCCACTGAGGCTGGTTGCAAAAGCCAGTGTAGGGGAGGGCCAAGTGGATTTTTGAGAAGATTGCTGGGCTGTCCAGATCATGGATGATCACTCATGAAGTGATGGGGAAGAGCTCAAGAAGTCCAAATCATCCTCTTACTAAATGGAGGGTGTCCTTCCTCTGTGAGAGAGGGCATTTTACATGCTGGTAGAAATAGAAATGAGAGACTGGTAGAGAGAAGTGTTGGATGATGTTCACCTGACTGGGGTTTCCAGACACACTTTGGTTTCTGTCCTTTCCAAAGATTCTCTGTCCTTTTCCCGTACTAAGGACTTCCCAGGACAATTCTAGTCAGCTCACTTTCTCTATTTTGTGATTGTGGGTGGTTTAAGTTTTTCTTTGTTTTCTATTATCTGAAACTGTCAAAATCAGGAATAGTACAGTGACTATGTGAAATAGGTACTATCAATAGTTTACTTATTTTAAGGAATGGAGAGATGGTGTTGCTGGTAAAATGCCTGCCTTTCATGCATGTGAACCTGAGTTTGATCCCCAGCACCCATATAAAGCCTGGGCCTAGCAATGCATGTTTATAATCCCAGCACATGCGTGAAGGTGAAGATGGGCCAATTCCTGGGGCTTCCTGGCCAGCTAACCTAGCCTGCTTGGTAAGCTCCAGGTCAATGACAGACTTTGTCTCAGAGATCAAGGTGGACAGTTTGTGCTGGATAGCTTTAGTGTCAACTTGACACACCTGGGTTGAGGGATCCTCAAATGGGAAATTGCCTCCATGGCGATGTGGGGCATCTTCTTGATTATTGAGAGATGTGGGAGGGCCCAGCCTACTGTGGGTGGTTCCACCCCTGGGCAGGTGGGCCTGTGTTGTATAAGAAAGCAGATTGAACAGGGGCCAGAGGGGCAACCTAGTAAACAGTATTCCTCCATGGCCTGTGATCCAGCTCCTGCCTCCAGATTCCTGCTCTGAGTTCCTACCTTGGGAGATGTAAGCCAAATAAACCCATTCCTCCCCAAGTTGGTAGTGGTCAGAATGTTTTGTCATAGAAATGGAGAAACAAACTAGAACATAGTTCCTGAGGAATAACACCTAGTACCGTCCCCTGTCCTCTACACACATGCACCTGCGAACAGACACACGCACATGCACACACACTCACATGCATACACACTCACATGTGCACACACACGCACGCACACACACGCACACACATGTGCACACACTCACAAGCACACACATGCACATACACACACACACACACACAGAATTTTAAAGCCAGGAAAAAAGTAGCTCAAAGAGAACTTAAAAATTCCTGATTTTATATATATAGCAAGTGGAGGGAGCAGGGAATTGAACTCGGGATGGTCTCATTATTTTTTTAACTCTCTCTTAGACACTAATTTTCATTGGCCTAGACAGAGAAGACTCTATTCGAATTCCTGGTTCTTAGCTCCTCACTTGAAACTCTGCTTTGTCACAAATAATTTCCTCATTTACAAAATGAAACTAATCACTATACATACTCCAGGGTACGTGTGCTATGCATATATGTTAGCATATGGAAAGCATGTAGACTATTACCTGGTGTAGAGCAAGCCTTATCACCATCGTTGTTGTTACTGAGTTCACTGGTTCACATCTCCACCCTAGTATGGTGAGGTTCTTAGGTTTTTGTTTTTGTGACTGAACATGAATCAGCTTCAAAATTCCTTGAGAAGTAAGAGCACTTAGTTCACTGAAGATCTGTGAGTAGCTCTCTCCTCACAAAACTGCCAAGGCCTCTCTTGCCCTTGACTGTGTCCTCTTGAACACAATTCATACTGGTCCTTGGCTCAGCCTACAGCCCCTCTCATTTTGCTTCACCTCCCTCGCCAGATGACAATCTCAACAACTCCCAACATCAGAACCATTTGGGTAAATTCCTAGATATGCTATTGTTGCTGTATTAATTTCCTACCCATGCTACAATAAAACATCTAATAAGATAATGACTTAAGACAATAGAAATTTATTATTTTTAGTTTTGGAGGTTTACACTCAAAAATAGGTTGACAGAGCTGTATTTTCTCTCTCCACTCTAGGGAGAACTTGGCGGCCGTCTGCTTCTCTTGACTCATGATCCTCCACCTTCAAAGCCAGCAGAATGGCTCCTGGGCTTTCCTCTGACTCTCAAGCTTCTGCTTGCTCTGATGCTTGCATTTCTTCTTTCTTTCTCTTACAGAAAGTTTTGGAATAACTTCTGGGACTCTTCAGAAAACTTAGGACAACCTCCTGTATCGGGTTGTGACTTGATCACATCTGCAAAATCCTTTGACATATAAGGAAATAAGCACACAGATCTCATGGTTATAATGTCAGCATCTGTGGGGAAACATCATTCTAGCACAGTACCTTTGACTTAAATGTTAAATTACAGGAAGTTACCCAAGGTTTTGCTGCCAAATTTTCCAATTCCACCGAAAATAACTAAAAAATATAATCACTTCTGCACACGCATTCAAGAATTGTACTCTTTCCCTTTCAAATGTAACCATCGTCCCGGTTTTCTAGACAGGATACATGATTGCTGAGGGACATGGGGCACAAGACATGACACTAGGAAAAAATTGCCTGGACCACATTCTGGACTGAGTGTCTGACTTCTTCAGCCAAGTGCTGTTAACAACAGTGCACCTCAGACCCCATCAAACACAAAGATAGTAATGGTATGTATCAGACAAACTCCTTTTGAAAACTACATAAAAATTGTCTGTGACACAGTAAGTGCCTAAACTAGTTTCCTCATTGCCTGTATTAGTCAGAGCAGATTAAGTTGGCTACAGTAACAAGTAAGCCTAAAACCATCGTGGTCCATAACAACAGGTTTCCTTGCTATTCGAAAGTTTCTTACGGACCAACAGGGGCTTTGTTCCTTGAAGGCACTTGGGGACTCAATCTAAAGGGGAAGTCACTTTCTCTAATGCCACAATAAGAAGAGAGAGGAGGGAGAAAAATGGGAGGAAAGGAAGGGAGAGAGAGGAGAGGAGAGAGAGAGAGAGAGAGAGAGAGAGAGAGAGAGAGAAACTTTAGAGTACACAGGTAAGGAATAATGCATTTCCCTTCTGCATCTAAATTCTTATTACAAATTAATCATGTGGCCTCCACCCCATTGCAAGAAGACAGAGCCTTCACTGTGTCTGGAAAAATATTAATCACTTGCCTAAGAGCGTAAAGACAATGCTTTCACCTGTTTTAAACTGCGTTTTTGTTATGCTGTCTTTGACATTACTGTCCCATGTCAGTCCTACCTTCATTTCAGTCAGCTCTTCTGCGTCTGTCCTTGAATGACTGCAATAATCTTATTGGTTTCAGCATCTCTGCTTTTTCATGTTTTAATGCATCCTTCACGTTGGCAATATGGTTTCTAATAGTATCAGTTCCTTCTCCAAAACCAATGGTCAATAATGCAATCTCACTTAACAGTAAGAACTGGACCTGAAGCAGGCAGGTGCAGATATGCTATTAACAGGCTAAATAACCATGAGAATATTACTTAACCTTTCAGAGTTCCAGCATAGTTTTGAGGAGTAAGTAAGGATATGTTTGTAAATTTCATCTTTTCTCCCTGTAAAATTTGATGCTCTGGGCTAGAGAGATGGCTCAGCAGTTAAGAGGCTAACAACCATCAGTGGCTAACAACGGTCCATAACTCCAGTTCCAGGAGAATCTGATGCCCTCTTCTGACCTTTGTGAGCACTACACAATATGGGTGCACTTACATACATGGAGGCAATACACTAATACACAATAAATAAATAAAAAATAAATATTTTTAAAATCTAGATGCTATTACAATTCCATTAATTTCAGCTCTCTTCACAGCCTAAAGACTAAAAACACAAACTCCTTAACATGGCATTCAAACTTTTCATAGCCTGAGATCCTATTCCTTCCATCCATTTCTCAGTTTCCTGAACTTTACATTTCAGCTGTACCATCAGCCTCCCATATACATGCCACAGACTCCTACTCTTGTATCTCTTTACAGGCTGAACCATAGCAAGAAATTCCCATTCTCCTAGTAGCCTGTAGAATACTCCCTACCGTAAACCTAGAATTCTCCATGAGACTTTCAATGATAAGAGAATAAACCACTTTCTCCTTTGTGAATTCAATGAATCACTGGTCTCCTATTCTTTACATTGCTGGCTTTATATTTGACCCATCACTTAGAAACTGGGGTGCTCCACCATATAGATCTGAGTAGGCCTTTGTACCCACAACAGAGGTCAGGTATGCGGCAGTAGTAAAGAGTGAAACAGATGTGGACCCAACCCTCTGAGAGGCCTTTCCTGCAGCTCATTACACTGAACACTGGAGCATTTGGTGAATGAATTCTCTTACATGAAGCTGCCTGAGGAATCTCTGCTTCCTGCTCCACTCTCCCCTCTGGAGTTTCAAGATTCCACATATCTTGTGTAAATTGTTTCAGTCAGTTGTAAACATGAGGCTCTAATAAAGGCTTTCCAGTGCTGAAGACCGAGAGAGGATTAGCTCTGGCTTCCTGAAGTCACACTCCAGTTTATATGTCCCTGAATCAAGCTCTGCTTCCTGAACAGCAGGACTGTTTTATGACTGTGTTTTGCTATATGTTAAAATATGTGTTGGGGAAGGACCAGATTCTCAGCCTGTATAACTACAAACATTCTCTCCAAATTGCCGACAATGTGATCCACCCCACA
>NW_008360332.1:124782-166610 GCF_000622305.1 Nannospalax galili | reverse complement strand
CAAAAACAAAGCTTTGAAGCAAGGTATTTTCCCAACTTAAAATGGAATAAAATATAAACTACCTAGCAACACTCCAGCACTTCTTTTCTTAATTAGTAGACGGAATGTGCCAAGAAAATGTATTCCTCAGTCCCAAGCGATGCCTGCTCTGTGAAGACTCACCTGCATCACTGTGGTATTCAGTGTTCCTGGCAGAAAAGCTGGCTTGATCATTTGCATTCCCAAGAGCCAGAGCTAGCAAAGTGTGGAGAAAGGTCTCCATCTCAGGAGTCTGATAATGCTGAGTTAAAATGATGCTTTTGTCACTTAATAAGGGACACCTTAGCTATGTCATGTAACCTCTCTGAGCCTTAATTACCTCATTGGTAAAATGGAGACAGGGATGCATATTTCATGAGGTGGTTGTGAAGATTAGCAAAATGGTGAGTGTTAGGTGCTTAGCAGGTGTGTGACAGTTAGAATGAGGAGGTTTATGGACATTATTAGTCCCTGTAGTTCTCTGTGTCCTCCGGCCTTGCTAGACCACGAGCCCCTGGAGAACAGTGACACTTTTTTGAGAATGGTGATTATTTCAGTCACTGCCTCACACAATGCTGGGAAAATATTTGTTTACTGGATAATTTATAAACTCTGGTGTTTGAGCCACACAGGCTTTCTTGACATCCATTTTCTATCTGCGAGTGAATGCAGATCAGAAGAGCTCACTGCCTGTCACTTCACATTGGATGGTGACCCAAACCAGGAATCTACCAAGCAGACTGCTATTTGAATTGGTATTAGAGGATTAAAGATTTAAATATGGTAAATGAGATGTGGATTGAGGATCCTGTACTATAGAAATACTTTTTAAATATTCAACTTGGAAAAACTGATATCAAATCAAAATATTTCATCCAGAACCTCAGAATGTCCCTTAAACTTAAAATATATTCATCTCTTTCTTTGGATTTTTCTCTGCATGTGAGAGTGTGATTATTGCTGGGCCGAGCCCTGCTAGAGGCTAGTATTATTTCTTTCTTTCTGTGAATAAATGTCTATGTCCTTTCAGGGGATGTGAATAGAGAGATAGTAAAAGTAATTGTAATATCAGACTAAATTTAAACCTAAGAGGTACAAGGTCTCCATTTTATGGTCAATAAAATTTAAAGGGACAAAACTCGGCTTGGGTGTTTCTGTGCTATAATCAATAAAATTCCTCCTTCCCTTATTGGCAATGTCAGCTGAGGTCAACCATACCACTGTCAAAAGCCAGTGCCTCTCAGTGCAGCAAATCAGTACAAAGCACGTGGTACCAGACCTGCTCTTTTCCGTCCTGTCTTGAACATTAAAAGAAAAGGAATATACATGTATTTTCCCTTTTCCTTTAGAAATTAAAAACCTGCAAGAAATAAAGATTACACAGAAGACTCTATTTTATCTTTTCCTAAAACCAAAAGGAATTATCTCCATAGCATGTGCCTCCAGTCATAGCTGACAATCATGACTCGACATGAAGGTATGGACAGACGCACGATGGTGATCACCTTGTCGGAGAAAGCAA
This sequence comes from Nannospalax galili, assembly GCF_000622305.1. Taxonomy (NCBI): domain Eukaryota; kingdom Metazoa; phylum Chordata; class Mammalia; order Rodentia; family Spalacidae; genus Nannospalax; species Nannospalax galili. The sequence goes on along the minus strand of NW_008360332.1, from coordinate 165,070 downwards.
GGAATGAAAGAAGTGATTGAGGGAATAAAGCTAAAGGAGGGAAAGGAATTAAAAGGACATTTGGCTTCAAACTGAGTTAGAATCAAGAAGCTTAAGAGAAAAATGGGAAAAAGGGACAAATCTTTCTCTGCGCCCTTCATATAACCAGTGTGAACAGTATTGGCCACCTTGGAGCTACTCAATAAATATTGGCTAATCATCTGATCCAGTGACAGAAAGCTGAAGACTCTGGCTCCTGGAAGTGGATTCTCAAGAGCAGATGGGCTTTTAACTATGGTGAGAGAGCTTGGGGGACCAGGGGAGGCAGAGGATGCCATGATGTGGAGACCACATGCCCTGTTCTGGGCTTCTTACTTAGTAGTCATCTAGGAAGGCAAAGCTCCAAAAAGCAGGGCTGGGAAACAGTGAGCCGAAGAAAAAAAGTGGCTGGCTCCTTGCAATCCTGAGTGGAAGGGTTCTTTTTTTCACACAAGAATCTTCTAGGTCTATAGGTCAAGGGATCTCCAAGCTGTCAAAACTCTTTCTTCTCTTTCCTGGGTAGGTGCCAAACCAGAACTGTCAGTCAGATGTTGCTTCTTGCTTCAATATATTCACCTTTTGCTTCTTGGCTGGGGGCATTTTGGAAAGAGTCCTTCCTCCACAGGGATGGTGCCCACCAGCTTCAGATCCAGGTAGAGTGCCAAGGACCCCGAAGGGATGACCACCTACGGTGAGGCCAGCAGCTGTGCTCTGAGAATCTGAGGGAGCTGCAGAGGTAAGAGTCAGCAGGGAAGAAAAAACACTGGTCTTTTCCATGTGCTTGCATTTGCTTTGAAAAGATCTTTCTTCTTGGAAGCTAAAAGCAGAAGCAACCTTTGCTACTCAGGGACAGCTGTGCTAGCTCTTTGGGGATGGCCTTATTCCAGGATGCAGGGTTGGCACACCGAGAAACTTTTCTAGCTTTTGGCTCTGAACTGACATCACATGAAACTGAATGTTTAGCTGGAATAAATAACACTTTGGGGGCTGTTGTTACAGGTGCAAGTTATCCCTACTAAGTTTAAAGATGTCAGAACACCTACTTCTAGTCTCCCTATAACCAAAAGCAATACAAATACAGATTTTTAAATCCTTACTGAAATTTCCATCTCCAAGCACTGGGACTTGGGGATTCACACATATAATTCCCATTAACACTAATAGGAATTAGAGTATGCGCGCCAATTCCCTTGTGTTGAAATGAGAACATAACCATATGGATACTAATAAATACATTTTTAATTCCGATTTTATGCAGATTTAACATAATATTTTATACAACACTTAGCAAACTCTTTGGAGACAAAGATTGCCTCTATTAATTCTACCCAACAGAGACACACATTTCTACAAAATCCCAGTATTTCTGCAGTATCCATTTCTCTTGTTCAGAAGAAAAGGCTCAGCTAAATTATTGATAGTAGTTTTAATCTATCTACATAGTGTTAAGATTTTTCAAATGCAAAAATGTTTTTTTGTTTGCATACATGCCTTCTCTGCATACCACAACCTCTTGACCTCCCTGAGATTTTTTTTTTTCATTTTTTTTTTCTTTTTTTGGTTTGAGAATCACTTTAAAACTGATAATCATGACTCAACCTCTTTATGGTGCGTTAGTGCCACCTCCTGGAAAATTCCTTAAAAGCAAGAGATGTGGAAATTGAATGAATTTACTTACCTTTCCTAAGCCAAAAAACAATTATCTCTGGAGAAGCTTTTTTAAAAGTTCACAGTGAAAAGTCAATTGGTAATCAATCAGTAAGATTTTGAAAAATGATAAAGAAAAATTACAAGAAAGGAGAAACTGGTCAAAGGAAAAGAAAGTTTCCATTTTTCCTTTTGGTGTTTTAAAGTAAGGATGAAGAAATGGAAGCAGTGAACGTGGGAAAATAGAACTGCGGCTCGTGCCACTGCTGGGCCTTTTGTTCTGTCTTGTTTCTTAATAATACTTACAATGTAGAATAGTTGAAGGTATTTTGTGGGAAAATTTTTAAAGAAAATCCCAAGATAATTTTTTAATTTTTGTTTTATGTGCATGAAAATAAAATCACCATTTGAGATGCATTGACTCAAAATTCAAGACCATATTAGTAGTCAATGTCACATTAATTTAGGATCTACTAAAGGGAGTTTCAGTTTAAGTAAGAGGAGATGTGTAATTTAAATAGATTTAAATAATAATAGAATTGACCAGAAACACATTCAAAACAGCATATAGGGTGTTTGAGAAAGAAAATTAAATTTTAAAAATTTAATTACCTTGAGCTCAGTACAGAATAAAATGCAAAGACAAAATCCTTAACAGAAGCAAGTGTTGATTTATCTGAATTTAATGAGACAGCTCCCAACATAGTGCACAGAGACTCTAAAAACCTGAAAGACCATCTTCTCAGGTGAGTGTTTTGAACTCCCCAAAATGCAGATCAGCATGGGGGACTTTACAGTTTTTAAACCTTCCAAACCAGGCTATATACACACAGCCTCCTGACTGTTCAAGGGAGAAAAATCCTCCTTCTATCAGTAGATCTTACTTAGAGAAACAGCCCTTTGTAAACAGAGTTCTACTTCAAAGGAGTGTGCGCTGAATTTGAATGTGTGGCTTTAAACCTACAATTTTAATGTTTTGGTTGTTAGCCTTAGCCTTTAACAGCTGTGCTCTCCCTCTAGCCCTAAACCTATGATTTGAAGCTGAAATGGAGGCCACTGAGTTTCATCCCCATGGGTTTCATGATCATTGTAGAAAGTAGTCAAAATTTTTCAGTCTTCTTATTCAGTTATTTACAGATTTGTTACAATGTTTTTTAAAGGCAAATTATTTTTTCATGTCACTGGAACCAGAAGAGGAAATTTAAGAAGAAAGAAACATGCGGTATTTTCTATTTTTTAAACCAGCCTTGAAAAGGCAGAGCAAACCAGAACTTAGAAAAGTCAGCATCCTTTCCTTGAATTAGATCATCGGTTGTTTTACATCCATATCTTAATATTTTACAGAATCATTTCACACATATATGTAACAACATACGCATAAACACACATACAAGAATCTTTTAATTCTGTCAACTCAAAGCAAATTTTGGTCATTCACCATTACCCATCTTCCAGATTCCAGCAAATGTTTGTAGTTGTATGGTGCCTAAATAATTGCAGTCTGAGGGTTTATATATTGCATTAAATCATATCGAGATCATTTCTTTATTCCATGGTTAGAGAAGCCATTGGTAAAAGAATAAAAGCTATTCCTGTAAATACCACCAAAAAGAGAGGTAAATGAATGCATTTTTTTTTCTTAAACCAGGATTTCAATCATTTTTATGTCCATTCCACAAGTAAAGCCCAAATATTATATAGCTCCTTCCAGATCCTCAGGTCTTCTAATACTATCTTCTTGACACACGTGCCCAGCTCCTATTAAAGAGTAATGGTGAGTCCACTCATACATCCTGAGGACACAGTATCCCTGAGCTGCTTTTATTCCTCAGACAGAACACAGGGTATACTTTTGTGGTGTGCTTTAGCAGTGCAGTAAAAGGGGCTATATTTCCAATAATGTGTCTTGTAAAAACAGATTGGCTAGTAGTCAAATTATATGGATGGATTACAAAGGAGATAGGCTTCAAACCATCACCCACTAAAATTGGATTAAAAAGATAAAAAGAGTAGACTAAAACTCCCATGGCATGCCTCTGTACGTCGCTGTAAGTCTTTGTAAAGTGGTCTCTCCTGTATGTGAGACAGTGATTATGTCTTTATGCCTCGCGTCATAAGCCAAGGAGTAAGAACAGAAGTTCACTGATTTATAACAGCTACATAATAGTGTCCCTAACTCTGTCTGTGCTTGTCCACCTTGTCTTCCACTGCAACAAACGTCCTTAGAGTGTTCCAAAACATCCAAAGAAGATCAATTTGTAAGCAAATGTTACCATGCTGCTTCAACTGTTTGTGGGGTTGTCAGGCAACGGTTCCAACAAAGCAGGAAATGATACTGTCCAACTTGGACCATAGAACAGCATCACCTGTATATAGATTGACTCCGGTCCATGAGCAGAAGTATTTCTCATGTTGTAGGTAGGGCTGAAATAATTCATAAATCCTAACAGAAGACTTATCTCTCTCTCTCTCTCTCTCTCTCTCTCTCTCTCTCTCTCTCTCTTTCCCCCAACCAATCTCCTGACTCTTTCAGAAATAATAAGGTAAAATCCCATCCAGTTCAACAGGTATGAAGAAAATGGAATTGCATAAATCTAATGGTATTTGAGATAGCTGAAATTAGTATTTCTAGAGCAAGTTCTCAGCATTCATGAAGCCCTGGGTTTGGTCTTCAGCATCACACACATAAATAGTGTGCATTTTGACTAAGAGTTTACTTATCTTCTCTATAAGAAGAAATTCCCCAAAGAGTAGGGCAAGTTTTCACACCCAAGACAGCATTTCCAAAGTCCTCACCTGTCTGCCCCTCTCCATCTCCATTATCTCCATCTGGAGCTGCTACCTGTGCTGTGCTTATCTGTGTTTGTTTCTTTGAGAAAATGACTAAAAAACATTTATTTGACTCATGATCCTTTTATACCACATCCAAAGACAAGTGTCAAGTGTCACTTGCTTATACTGGTCTGGACCCGGGAAGATATGTAAATCTAGAGACATATGTTTCTGAGACATTTGCATATTGAGGATAATTTAATTCAGACATTTATGATATAAGGTGTAGAAAATAGCATTTTCTGAGAAGACCTCAAACTGACTCTTAGTAAAAAGCCATTGCTAATGCGGTAGGTACAGAAGAATCCCAGGCAAGTTTCAGACAGTAAGAGACCTGAGAACGTGAAGGAAGCATGCTGTGACACGGAAGCCAAGAAGGCTCCATTGAAGGACAGCATCCTGGTCAAAGGTCACATACTACTTTGTGAAGGATTTGAGCAGACAGGGGACAGTCATAGTCTTACCATGAATTGTTTTGGTGGAAGAACAAGGTCAGGATCCTGACAGGACTAAATTAAGAATAAATCAGAGACAAGGAAATGAAGAATTTTAGACAATTATATTGATAGGATTGGAAAGGGAAAGGGCAGGATCTAGAAACAAGGAATGGTGACCCAGTTAAGAGGAGAAGCAAATGACAGGACAGCTGACCTGAGGTTAGAAAGCATCTGGGTTAATGTAAGGGGGGAAAGCAGAAGGAAAGGAAATTCAAGAGGTTGACAGGAATGCCACTGCAATGATGGACATGGAGCTTAATTGTGATAGAAGAGGCATAAAAGGTAGTTGTTGACAGGGAGCTGAATGGACAGACGTGACAAGTGGTACAAATGGTGTTGAGCAGTTGAAAACAAGGGGCTGAGTGCATAAGCTGAATTTGAGAATAGATATGGGAAGGAGTACAGAGCTCGGATTACATATTTCAGAGGAATAGCAATTACAGCAAATGGCACGATGTTACAAATGAGTCCCGTGAAGCTGGAGAGATGGCTCAGCGCTTAAGAACATTAGGTGTTCTGGCAGAGGACCCAGGCTCCATTCCCAATACCCACATGGCAGCTAACAACTGTTCACTCCAGGTCCAGGGGATCTGACACCCTCTTCTGACCTCCATGGGCAATGCACACACATAGTACACTTACATACATGCAGATAAAACACACACACATTAAAAAATTAATTAATTTAAAAAATCCAAATGAGTCCTGTGGAGAGGTGAAGAGACTATAACAGTAGGAGGCAGGGTCCCCAAGAGCCTATCCATCCTATGAGCATTTAACACATGGAATGACCCAGCAGATTAAGCAACATAGACTTCAACAGGTTGGTTTTAGCTAAATGAGTTAGTATTCCTTAGCAAAACATGGAAAAGTAAGGGCTAGAGGTAACACTGGAAATCAGTGAGAGCAAGAGACTACTTTCTGGGCATAAGTCAGATGGGGGAGAAAAAGTAGGTAGAAGCAGTTTGCAAGTGGTGTCCTCAGGAAGGAGGCAGGTATTAGTCAAAACAAGATGGAAGAAACCCGGACAGAAAGTTGAACACACAGAGTTTCCCAAGGACGGAGAAGCTGGTTTAGTAGGTACTGAGTACAGCTCAGTGCAGTGCTGTGGAGAACAAGGGAATGAGACACCAGACAACCAGGGAAGTAGACAGCAAGACCTTCACCCGATCCAAACAGAAACCAGAAGTTTGCAGCACTTACACAACCTTGCCAAGGACAGCGTGTGTATTGGATAGCTTCCGCTGTCAACTTCATACACCTAGGAAAAGGAACCCCAACTGGGTAACTCCCTCCATCAGACTGGCATGTAGGCTTGTCTGTGGGGCATTTTGAGTATAATGTGGGGTTCGAGCCTATTGTGGGTGATGCCACCTCTGGTCAGATGGTCCCAGGTTGTACAAGAAAGCAGGCTAAGCACGGGCCACAGGAGCAGGCCGGGAAGGAGCATTTCTCCATGGTCTGTGCTTCAGTTCCTGCCTTGAGTTCCCGCTTTGACTTCCTTTGATGATGAACTGTGATCTATAAATCCTTTCCTCCCAAAGTTAGTGTTGGTCAGCGTTTTGTCACAGCAATGGAAGCTAATGAACGCTGTGTATTTATTTATCATTTGGCTTGGTTGACAAGGACTGTGGGGCACCAGGATGCTACATTTCAGGTAGTTTGGCTATGAAGAAATGTTGATGATTAAAAGAAATTCAAAAACTGTTGATAGTTGTACCGGCCTAGGCAGCTAGGGTAGAAAAGAAAGCAAATAAGTTATTGGAAAGACAGAATGGGATCACGATCAACTTTATGCATGATTAATTACTTCTCAAATTAAACATGGTGTTGAACCCCTTGGCATGCAGTCTTGGTCTTGGAGCTTTCAGCGTTGAGCTTACTCCTCAACTGCAGCAAAATGCTGCTTCCAGGTAGATACTGGAAAATATTATTAAAAGTGTAATATTTCTTATTACAAAGGCTCTTCTGGTTACAAGGAAAAGCATTTCCCAGGAGACCTAGCAGACTGCAAGCCAGACCCCGGTGACTGTGATTGAGTCACATGCTTTTGGCCTTTCCTCATGTTCAAGCACGTTTCTGGGGACAGTGCAGCCTTTATCGTGGGAACTCGATGGTACCGCTAAAGAAGAAATGAGAAAAAAAAAGCGAACTGACTGATGAGTGACCGGCCAGGACCAAGCTGCTTCAGGAAAGACAGGAATCCTCTTCCTGCATTGCAAGCGATATATGTGTTTTATGTGTGGATAAACAGATCCACAAATAGATTAAGGTTATTATGTAAGTTTTTCCAGTTTGTATGTCTTGATTTTATTTATGCGACTTATTATCCTTTACAGAGACTTTTCATGTATTTTGCAGAAAACTCTATCAACCTTTTCCTTCACAGTTTCTGGCTTTATAACATGTGCAGAAAACCAGCATCTATCAAAGATTCTAAAATATTCACTTCTATTTTCTTCAACTGTTGTCAGAATTTTACTTTTTAATATGAAATTCATTGCTCTAGCTGAAATTGATTCCACTGAAGTATGGATTTTCATTACACTTCCCCCCAAAGGCTAACTGGTTTTCTCGGCATCATTCACTGAGTAGCCAACCTGTTATCCATGAATTCGAAATAATACATTAACAAAAATGCTAAAAATTCATATAAAACTGAAACTGGCCCCAAACTCTTTTTCTTTCATTTTTAGTCCATTGATCTTGCTTTAGTCTAACATTATAAATATGAATAGAAAGAGGAGAAATGATGGATCTAAACGTATGAGTTCAGTCCACATGCCTGGAGATTGTAGGCTCATCCACTTTTTAAATAAACTCCAACAATCTCCAGCTTGGACAGGAAGGTCCAATGTGGCTGTGAGAAAATTGAACATGTCTGTCCTTACTCTGGTCAGCTCAATTCAGCCAGAGGCTCAGAACATATTTTGCTTACAATTTCCAATACATTTCATCTCAGAAGACAGAATATTTTTCATCCATCTAACATCCACCTACTGCTACATGTTATACATTTTTCTATGAATGGAAGAGAAGTCATAGTTGAAATAAAGCCTGTGCTTTCATGCCTAAATAATCTAGTAAAGATAATTATATAAAGATAATAAATATAAATTAAGATAATGATCAGAGTCTGCTGGGGACTTTGAAACTGCTGGTCAGAACCCTCTTTGATGTTACATTAAGTCAAAGCCCATGTGTGGGGCGGGGCCTACAATAACAGACCTGCATGCAGGGCACCGGAGAGGCAATTCTGAGCTTAGAGATTCAGAGTGGGATATTAAAGGAAAAAATAAGATTAGCATATGGTAAGAGGTGGTGGTGATGAGACTGTGTGCTCAAAGTTGGAGGACTGGACAGGCACAAGACACTACCTCCCAACCATGTAGGATAGTGCAGACCATGATTAGAAGATGATTTCAGACCATGAAATCATAGATGATTTCAGACTCATAGCTGGTAAGCTTTCGAATGAGCTCACCATCCTGAACTCAGAGTCCAGTCAATTTAGGACATGCTTCCTGCCCTATCCTTCCATTACTCTCCAAATCTTCACTCTAGCCTTTCTCGCACATGACCCCCCAGGAGCCATCAGTGGTGATACCCACTGGAGAAAGGACTCTGCTGTCAGAACACTTAGGGACATTGTAGCTGCCTCTGTCACTCTGTGGTTGTATCTTCTGTGAAATTTTTCCTCCTACTATTTCTTTTTCTTGGGTTTTTCCTCTCTTTATTATACAAATAATACCAGTTAACATCTATTAATGCCACTTACTATGCACCAAGCAGTGTTCTGGGAATTCTACTTGTATTACCTCATTGAATCTTCACAGTCCTCCTGTGGAGCCAGAACCGTTATTACTCCCACTCGACAGATGACGGAATTGAAACGTAGAATCTGCCCAGGGTCATATAGCCAATGAGTGGGGGAGGTGGGATTTGAATACAAGGAATATGGCTCCAGAGTCTGAATGCTAACCATTATTCTGCACTGAGTTCTCAGTGCACTTGTCAATGACGCTGGATATCTGATTGATGCTTAATAACTTAGAGAAACAGAAGAGAGTTCTTTCACAAATATGACTTTCTAATAGAGGATCTCACAATGTGATTATTATCAGACTTTTTTACATTTATCTTTTAGTACAACAGTACTACAAAAACGTACATTCTCTGCCTGATGCCAGAAACCAGTTTCTTATATCACTATGCCACTATCTCTGTGTCTAACAATGCCTTAAGCATTCTCAGAGATAAGTCCTAGAGCCCTTGAGGTCACCCTTTAGGCCACAGGACCACACATTTTACTTTAGTGATGAAATATTCAAGGCAGTCATCAACGCATGGAGAGTTACACTGCAATTTGGACTAAAGGAGAAAACAGAAACCAGTGCCCCTTTGTGATTGGCTCACTCGAACTTACTGACTTGGTGCTGCAATGGCTCACCTACTTCTAAAACTTACTGACTTGGGGTCAAGTAAGCTTGGCAAGAGGTATTCTCTCTGTTCATGTAGTGGATGAATATTGCCCCTGGAATGCTAGCAAATCTCACTGTTCTCATTCTCATTTCTATGTATATTTATTTTTAAGAAAGACACTATAATTCTGCTCGTCTACTCTATTGCTTTGTTTTTATGCAAAATTTTAGCTAGCATACACTATGGACCAAGCACTGTATAAGTGCTTAAAGAATCTGGTACCCTAGATTAGATGTCACAGCAATGCCAAGAGGCAGGCACTCCTATGCATCCATTCTGCAGATGGAGAACGATTAGAGGAGATATTAGTTAACTTTTATGTATTCTAGGACCACTCTAACTGCTACTGAGTGAACAGTGGTCGTATAATGGAGCCAAAGTAGATGCATATTAGAGTAATGCTGCTGGGAAGCAATAATGTTTAGAAGCTAAATGGTAACAGTGGAAACCACGGGCACTGTTCAGATTGAACTCCAGCTCAAAGATAAAGCCCAAAGTATCAGACAACTGATTGGTGTTGATAGTGGAAGAAGAGAGAGAAGTTTTGTTCTACCCAAGTGGAAGATGGGAGGCCAGGGAAACTGTAGGAAGGGAGATGAACTCTTAAAAGATTAGAAAACACATTAGAGGACGAGGTTTTCTGAGATGAGAAAGAAGATTCTAAACTAAGTTTGAAACATTGAAGTTGAGGTAGTTATTGGGAAGTGACTCAGTCTGATAGTTCCGTTGTCACAAAATACCACAGGGAGGGTTTGGAAAGATAAGGCTCACCCTCTGCGGACTAGCAAGCCCATGCCTGGGGCAGGCAGGCTCAGTATTTGACTCAGCTGCTCTGATTCTGTCCCTTCTTGCTGTGCTCTCACATGGAAGCAGACAGGAGGGCAGAAGGGGATGCCGCTGTGTCCTCAAAGAGTGGAACACATCCACTCCAGCAAGCTCTCTGTCAATGCCCCCAACTCCAACCATCGGCTTCCACCCTCATGACTTAAGTACATCCTAAAGGTCTCAGCTCTTAATACTTCCACGTTAATAATGAGGCATCAACAGATATGATCTTAGAACGTACATGCAAACTATAGTATTCGAAGTCTGTCAGGATTCTCCAGAAACGGAGTGAAATTATAGAAAAGGAAAAATGACAGGTGGATAGGTGATAACTGATAGGTGGAGCATAGAAACTCATTTCTGGGTAACTCAATCCTGTCTTTTAGACTTAAGTGCTGAACAGATAGGTAGGTAGGTAGGTAGGTATGTAGGTAGGTAGGCAGGTAGGTAGGTAGACAGATGGTAGATGATAAATGATAGATGATAGATAGATAGATAGATGATAGATGATAGATAGATCGATGATAGATAGATAATAGATAGATAGATAGATAGATAGATAGATGATAGATAGATAGATGATAGATAGACAGACAGACAGATAGATAGATAGATAGATAGATAGATAGATAGATAGGTGATAGATAGATAATAGAGATGATAGATGATTGATGATAGTAGATAGATAGATAGATAGATGATAGAGAGATATATGATTGATAGATAGATGATAGATAGATAGATAGATAGATAGATAGATAGATAGATAGATAGATGATTGGTAAATGATAGATGATAGACATTGATAGATGATAGACAAACACATACATAGATAGCTTTACATTGGGAATTGGCTTACAGGATTATAGAGCCCTGGAAGTTTCACAATAAGTTCACCACTGGAATTTGCATAATTGTAACAATACCTAGAAGAGTTTTGTTTTTGTTTTTGTTTTTGTTTTGTCTTTTTGAGACAGGGTCTCCTTGTAGCCCCAGCTGTCCTGGAAGTTACTATGTAGACCAGGCTGGCCTTGAACTCACAAAGATCCGCCTGTCTCTGCCTCTCAAGTGCTGGGATTAAAGGCGTGCACCACCACGCCTGGCTAGAAGAGTATTTTTAAAAGGACTGGATTTCTTTTGGATTACAGTTTCAAAAGGGTCAGTCCATCATGGTTGGTTCTGTTGTTTAGGGGTCATGGTGAGGCAGTACACTGCTGTGATGCGAACATGTGGAGGAGGCTATTTATCTCATAAAGTAGAGCAAAGTAACTAACTTCGTAACAGACAGGAAGCAGAGCAGAGGGAAGCAAGGTATAAGCCACAAAGTCATGACCCCCAGTCACATTCTTCTGCAGACTAGAAACCCTCTAAGGTACAAATCCACCTCCAAATACAGTACTACTAGTTGGAACCAAGTGTTCAACACATGATGCCTATGGGGGAAATGTTTATACTCAAGCCATAAGAATCTGACAGCTTTAGATGCTGAAAAGCTGATGGTGTAATTCAGTCTGAAACCAAAGACCTGAGGAAAAGAAGAGAGGACAAAGTAGGGGAGTGGATGTGAGTCCCAGCATTTGAAGACAAGGACTAGGAGCTTGGATGGTAGTAGCATGCCAAGATGATGTCCTAGGTCCAGGAGTGTGAGAGAATTCGCCCTTCTTCACCACATTTAATCTGAACTCTCAACAGATGGGATGATACCCACCCACCCACACTGGTAAAAGTGAATCTTATTTAGGTTACATACACAAATGCTAATCTCTTCCAGACATGTCCAAATGTGGTATTTTACCAGCTATTTGGCCATCCCTTAACCTGTAGAATAACTGTCCTACCTGAATAGGTGGAAGTGAGAACCGATTATTGACTTACTCACATGAAGGCACAGCTGACCTTGACCATAGCAGTTGTTATGGTCAGTGAAAGCAAAAGCCTTAGAGGAAAGTGTAAAGCAATATTCTGTCTAAAATTTGCTTCAGCTTAGAAGAAAGAAAGAAAGAAAGAAAGAAAGAAAGAAAGAAAGAAAGAAAGAAAGAAAGAAAAAGAAAAGGGGGTAGATAAACGTACATCTAGTGGCACAGTTACATATTGCAGCTGGATTATAAGAATGTAGGGTTTCATACATTATTTGTTCTGTAGTCCTAGAAGTGGACAATAGAACACAGGTCGTAGTCAGCAACTATATGCTACTTGTTCAGGTAGTTTTGTTAGAAAAAGTGAGCTGAGAAAGGTTATTAGAGAGCTGCTTATAGAACAGGAAGGAAAGCCCAGGGAGATTTTTAAAGACATGAAAAATTATAACCTATTTATGTGCTGATAGCTGTGATCTAGTGAGAAGAAAAATTGATTGTGCATGAAAGGGAAAAGGGGAAATTGCTGGTAAGATAATTGAGAAGATAAAGTAAAAGGAAATTGACTACATAACTGAGAGTTTCGCTTTCTATCTGAGCATAGTCTAGTTTTAGGAGTGACATACAGTCCAAGGGTACAATTAAAGCTAACTGGGGAACGAGGTGGAGGAATGTGTGCTTTTCTTCTGTTTCTAAACTTTCATTGAAATGAACAGGCATAAGCCTAGAGCAAAGATGAATGAGAGAATTGTTAAGTTTTTCATAAGGAAGTACAAAATCATCCCCTAGACCGGCAGCACAGGTGAAGGTTGAAATCCGGTGGGGGCGGGTGTGTCAGTCATCACTGTTCTAGGCTGATCCCCATGGCTCACAGCAGTCCAGGTGTAGATGCAGAGTAGGAGAGAGCTGGATTCCTCCAGGGTTTGGGTTGTTCTGACTCATAAGGAGCAAGTTAATCAAGGCTGTCTGCAAGGAAGGGACACGTAAAAAGTAGAGAGAGTAAAAAGGCATAGATTCTGCAGATTGTTGGTCTCTGTAGGATGTACAGCATCAGCCTGGGCCAAGGATGGAGCAATCAATTCATTTTATGTCGGCTGCATTAAAATGTACAATTATTTCCATTAAAGTACATCCCCAAAGTGGGAAAAGCCTGAAGACTGGAGACACTTTTCATATTTATGCACAATATGCTGTATGCATAACTGCAAGGTATTTTTTTAAACTTGTAAAACTACAAGAGACAAAGAATCCTTAAGTAATTCAGAAGAGAGCCCAATAAAAATATGAATTGATGCTCCAGTCACTAGTAATTAGGCGAAAAATGTGTTAAGGTCACAATGGAATACCATTTCAAAGTAATTTTAAAGGCTGTTTCCTATCAAGTGTTGGCAAAGAACGGAAGGAGGAATGATTATGCACCTCTGCTTTCTGAACAGGAAATTGATGCCGCCTCTTGGAAGAACATAAAATAGCATCGCTTGATAACAAGACAAAGAAAGACAAAGGAAGGAGAGGAAGAAGGGAAACAGAAAGGGGTAGCTGTAAAGAAGGCTTAGCGGGTAAGAGCACTTGCAACCCAAGCATGCTGACCTGACTTTGATCCCTGGGATGCTCTTGGCGGAAGGAGAGAACCAACTCCTCCATGTTGTCCTTTGCCCTCCAACATGCGCTCTGGGACACACACAAAAATTCAATTATTAAAAAAGTAATAAGACTCACCACAGTTACAGGACATTTTGAGAGATGCTCCATAGTCCCCCGGAACTTAGTCAACCCTGGAGTGCAAGGGGCAAAAACTGTCCTTTAAGTCCCTCTGACCAAATTAGTATAGGCCTCAATGTATGGCTGTTAAACATCCAATAAGGTTAGTTCCACCAGTCTGGTACTTTTAATTACCATGTGCTATGTAGATAAATCTTGGGCAAAGACCAAACATTCTCAGATAAACCTTGCCTAGACATATATTTTGTTCCTTAAACTAGTTGACTAAACTCTACCTGTCCTCCTGCCCAGGGAGGCCATGGAGACCCCACCACATGGACTTGAACCGGTGTCCAAAGAGGAGGGTCAACTGAGAAGAAACATTTCCTCCATGCTTCCAAGTGAAGCCAGCTACAGTCAAGCAGGACCTTTTGTCTTATCTTCATATGGATGGAACTGGTAAAAGGAAGGAACCAGGGGCTCCTCCCAAACCCATGTGACCCCTGAGAAACAGATCCTCCAACAACCTTAAGAGTAAAAATAAATTGGTTTATTTGGGCCAACTGTATGGTCTTAAGCACCCAAACGGAAAGTATAACCAAAGATTACGGTAATCAGTATATTTCTTTGAGTTCAAGGGATTACACTTCCCAGACATTACGCTTAAGTCCATATAAAATCTTTAGACAATTATTTCTCATTGATGATTTTGTTTGTAAGCATAAAGTGCTGCTCAGATGTAATACTTCAAATCTTGGTCTGCAATACTATAGTGCCCACCTGCAGCTAAGGGAGACAACCCAATATTGTTCTAAAATGATGGATAAATTTGTTTTCTCCCCCTATCTAGAAGCCTTTGAGAGGAAACTGACACTGATTCTAGCCACTCCAACAGCTATCAAAGTGCCTGAAAACAAATCCTGAGTCCATCACTCTCAAGTCCAGTCTTGGCAGATGAAAGGAAAATGAGGAGGAACACAATAGAGGGATGTTTTTGGAAGCTCTCATCAAGAAATTCTAATGGACTCTGATATGAACATTTGAAATTTGCCCTGTTCTGATTTTTTTCTAGTTCCCTGTCTAGAACTTGTAATGCTAATTACTCTTGCCTTTACTTCTCCTTCACATCCCCTATTCACCAGCCAAGGACCTTTTTTTTCTCCCTACAGATAAGAATTATGCAATTTGGGAGTCTTTTAGATAGACTCAATTGCCTCACCCTGCATCCCTGTTCAGCATGGAAGAAGCCAGAGCAGTCTGATTCCCTATCGGCAATTTGGGTAACCTCTTCAGAGGATGGTGTGATAAGAATAGGAGGTAAGAATTGGCTAGGCAGTTAGGGTAAAAAAGCTCCAAAGAAAAGTAGCCAGTTTCTTGGCCAAAAGTCAAAGTGTCCTTGGACCTCTTAGCAACATACTCTGTTTCAAAGGCCAAAAATGTCCAAAGTATTTGGGAGCGCTTATCTAATCCCTGAAAGACTGTAGGGTTACCTCTTCAGAAGGGGGAAGGTTAGAGTAGCAAAGAGCCCCATTAAAAAAGAAACCAAAGCATATACGAAGTTGTCACAAAAAATTGATGGGGAGATATAGGAGGAGTTGGAGTGGAGGGAGTGGGCGTGGATTTGATCAAAACACCTTACATGCATGTATGAAATTCTCAGTAGTTTTTTAAAAAGTTAAAAAAATGTAAGAGAGAGAGAGAATAGATGGAAAGACTATTTAAATGTCTACTAGCAGAAAACGGATCAAGAAATGTTGGTATATTCACACTGTGGATACTTAACAGACTACTGTTAGATCTCACAATGTTTCATGAAAAAAAAATTCAGTTGAACAGTGAAACCAATGTATAAAGGTTTAAGCAGTCAAAATTATCACTTATTACTTAGAGACATAAGCATACACAGAAACTATAAATAAATTCATAATGCCAGGCATGGTGGTACACTCCAGGAATACTGCTATTTTAGGACCAACTGGGCCACATAGTAAGACCCTCTCTCCAAAAACAAAACAGAAGGGGAAAAAAGAGAGGAGAGAATCGGGGACGGGAAAGAATCATTAGAGGGCTGAATAAGTTTTAGAAGACAAGTTGTCTCCAGAGATGTGGGTTGTGTGAGAAGATATGAAGAGATTTGGCTCTGTTTATAGGTATTTTATTGAGCTGAGTGGTAAATACATAAATACTTCATATAATGTTCTTTGTATCATTTTGAAAGCTTTAAATGTTACTTTAAAACCCTTAAAAAAGCCTAAGAGCTAAGCCTACAATCTTGCAATATTAAGTAGACAATTCAGAGATAATCCTGTTGGAAAACAGAAGTCTTTCTTTTTCCTCCCTCCTCACTTTTCTCTGGCCCTCAAGATTCCCCTTCTTGCCCTTTTACTCCCACAGGAACTGACTACTGGGTGCCAGCTCAAGCACACAGAAAATATACACATTTCTCTCGATTTATAGTCTCCTACTAGTGCTATAAATCTTCGAGAGTACCACACTGAGGAACATGCATACATGGTAGGTAATTTCCTTGATCTCTAACTATTTAAAGGAGTAAAAAAATCAGAGCAATTATTCTCTCTTGAATTTGTCTGGTTCCATGAAAACTCATTAGTGAAGCCCGCTAGTCCCTTTTATCCCCTAAGGCAAGCAAAAACTCTTACCTCAATCATTTTATGAAGTTTGACAGACAGGCCAATTTTCTAAAAGTTTAAGGTTTTTTTATTAAAGTTCCTGTTGAGGTTTTTTGTCTGTTTGTTGTTTGTGGATGAGAAGCCATGCCACACGGCTTCACAATGGAACCTAGACTTATGTCTTCCTAATCTCAGCTTTGATTCATTACCCAGCACCTTGGCACCACTCCAGTAGCTTTTCTGAGAACCCGGTGGTGATTTTAACCACAGTAATGGATAGTGACTGTTTCTGAAAATACTTTCTCCCCGAGTCTCCCTTTATTTAATATAGCACCAGGGATTTCCTTTGTCTTCAGATCAATTTCATGAATGAATCTGCAGTTCTCACTTTGATTGACAGACGAAACAGTGGTTAGAATAGAAGGGTATGATCTGAGATTTTTTAAAAAAAGTCTCAAGGTAGCAGAACTACTAGACTGCATTTCCGTAAACATTTCATATCCCATATAATGTATTTACTAAATACTTCATATAATTTCATTGACACTTTGAATTGAGGACTGTTCATATTGCCTTACCAATATAAAAACACAGTTTTGTTCATCTGATCAGGGGAAGATATCAGACTTGAATCTGTGTTATACCCAAACATGGGTTTAAATGGGCTAGCAGCTGCTCGGTAAAAGAAAATGTTGAAGTTGAAATTTTGTTCTGTCTGGTGGGGGTTATGGGGGGTACAGATGGGGAAGGGAATCTAAATATGATTAAGATCTATTGTATGAAATTCACAAAATCAATAAAAATATACATAATTTTAAAGATGAACAAAATTGGATTTCATTTAAACCACAGAGGTAGAAGTGTTTATCAAGGAAATACAAGTTTTCTTTAATAGAAGAAAATAAAAAGAAAAGAGCATAAATCTATGCACGGAATTCAGCAGCCAAGCACTGGTAAACATGGTAGACCATTTAGTTCCTACATTGTATAACTCCCAGGGGATTCTTTCAGAAATTACTGTGATAAATCCATTGGAAGGTATGTAGGGTCCCAAAAATGGAATTAGCAAAAGACTAGACACTGATGATGAATTTTATTTGTTTCTTTTCACATTCATTTTTCATCAGTGATTACTTATATATGTACTTCATGTCAGAAACTTGTCAGACAGACATCGGGGTGGCCAGCATAAGGAAAACATCGGTTTTACCTGGACACTGCTGCCATTCAACTCAAACAGTAGCTGTAAAAAGTTTCACAAGTCGAACTTTCAATGTCTTCTTTTATAAAAAGAAGAAATTGTAGGTCCTAACTATAATTAATCTAATACAAATGTAGGAAAGGCATAGTAAGGGTTGCATGCTTTTTGTGAATATCAAATTGTTTTAAATCAAACGCAGATTGAAGACAATTAAAAATAAACTGTACAATCATATGATCTGTGTCCTCTCATATCAAAGTCCAAGTTTCCAGGGGAACGTGAAAACAGAGAAGATGGAGTTTTAACAGTACAACAGCTATTAAAGACCCTTCCACTACACTTTGGTCAGAACCCCAGACCTTTTCGCTCCTGAGTGTAGCAGAGAAGCAGACGGAGCACAGCAGGTCCACAGCCATAAAGGGAAGAGTCTGTCTAATCCACTGGACAGCCCTGGTAATCCATGAGGATTTTCTTCAGAAAATATGAGGATGAGGGAAACGCCAAAAAATAAAATTAAACTAAAAATAGAATTCATTTGAATGAGCACCAGAGACTTCTTTTACTTGTAATATTTTTCTGGCTGTGAAGAAGTTATAATAGCAACTGTGCTGTTGCCAAGGGCAGCCAGAAGATTGCTGTGGCAGACAGCTCTTACCAGGCTCACAGTGAAGGTCCTTTAAGTAACAAGGAAGAAATCTCTGCAGCAGAACTTCAGACATTGGTCTGTTTCTATTTTGATTATTGAAGAGCTCTTTTACATGGCTCATAATCCATATACATTAAAAACATGAAAGTTACAGAAAGCACACCCATTACAAGGAGTTGAAATGACAACCTATCATGACCATCAGAGGAAAATCATAACTATGGTCTCTCAAAAATCAAGAGACCTATATAGGCGTTGGTATAACTTGACTCAGTAGGTCTTAACATATATGACAGAATGCATGAAATTCAGTGTGGGCAAGGAAGGGGGATATAAAGATTAAGATGCTTTGTATGAAATGTACAAAAATTCAATAAAAATACATTAAAAAATCAAGTCATCAAAAATAAAAACAAAAAAATTCAAAAATGAAAAGTAAAGAAAATAAAAAGGCTGATGTGGTGGCACACGCCTTTAATCCCAACACTTGGGAGGCAGAGGCAGGTGGATCACTGTGAGATCAAAGCCAGCCTGGTCTATATACCAAGGTCCAGGCCAGCTGGGGCTACAGGGAAACTTTGTCTGAAAAACAAACAAACAAAAACAATCAATCAAGAGACTTGTAACCCTGAGGTAAAAAGACAGAAATTCTCTTTGACTGAACAACAAAATTTTTTTCTTGCTGTTGTTGTTAATTATGAATGGTAAGAAAAATTTTACTCTCCTCAAGTAATTTAAAATTTATGTGTGTGTGCAGATAGTTCTTTTTCAGCAAACATTCTAAGTTCTCCTATTTGGAATACCTTAAACCTTCTCAAGAAAGAATACAATTCTATAAACAGCTATTAAGTTTTCCACCAATGGCTGTGTTTCTTATTCATTGACTTCTAAGAACTGGAAATTTGGAAAATGTCTAATATAAGGCAGACACAGATCAAAAGGGTTTATACCAGCCCTAAGTAACATATCTACAGTGGAATCTCCTCACCTAATAATAATGCATCTCTCAACTTTCACCAAAAATTTCCACATACAATAGAATGTGATGCACACAATGAAGTGTGGAGAATAAGAGACTGCAGACAGTGTGTCTCCGGATAGGACCCCATATTAAACTTCACCCACCCATGGCTCAGAGACCATTTTGGAAGAAGAAATGGAGAGACTGTAAGAGCCAGTGTTGGTGCCTGATCATAAGGAAACAGTCTTCCAGGCCTCTGGGAACTTGCTCATATGATCTTGCAGCAATAGTGTCAACATGCACAAGACCCATGCAAACTCAGTCTGACAAAAACCCAGAGTAGAACTGGGAAAATGGACAACAGGTCCTAACTTTAGCCAAAGAACTATTGGCAGTCAATCACTGCTGGGTGAGGGGGAGTTGATCTTTAAGGAATAGGCTGACTAGACTTCCATGGATGAAACTGCATTGCACTGAGGGATGTCTGGGTACAAAAGCTTGACTCCATAGACCTTAACGTACATGACAAAATGCATGAAATCCAGTGGGGAGCTTATGGAGGCATTCAATTGGGGAAGAGGGTTCTCACTATGATTAAGACTTATTGTATTTTATAGTATTAAATGCACAACAGTTTTATATATATATGTGTGTATGTGGTGTGTGTGTGGTGTGTGTGTATATGGTATATGTATGCACCTTTTTAAAAAAAAAAAAAAAAAAAAAAAAGGACCTTAGCTGCCACTGTTCAATGTTTGGCCCAGGGTTATTATAAAGCACCTATTTGGTTAGGATCTCAACCTTTACTTCTACACTATCTTTCTTTAAAAAACAAAACAGTACCTAACTTATACAATGCCTCACTAGCTCCATGAGAAATGGAAAAGAAATGTAATATGGGGAGAGATTGTAGGCCAGGGAGAGAATGCAAAGCAGGTTTCTACCAATACTTTACATAATGAAAGTAATACAGAGTTAATGAACTTTGTTATAAACTATAATTTATCATTTTAACGTCTGTGTTTCTGGTGTATTTTTTAAAATTCAGACTTAGGCTGGGAGTGGTAGCACACACCTTTAATCCCAGCATTTAGGAGGCAGAGGCTTTCAGATCTCTGTGAGATTAAGGTCAGCCTGGTCTACTTAGTGAGTTCCAGACCATTTGGGGTTACAGGAAGATTCTGCCTCAAATCCTCTCCCACAAAAAAAAAAAAAAATATGCAGGCTTAGTATGGTAAATGAAACTTTCTGCTAACACATCAAATCTCATGATAAGAGGAAAGTCAGAATGTGTTCTCGTCACATGCATATGTGTGTGGATAAACATAACATTGTACTTAAGTATTTTAAAAGAATAACGGTGCATAGATAATTCCTGTCCCCTCTCATTTTTCTGAGAATGGGTCATAACTTGTGCTCGAATCAAGTTAAACAAGAAGAAGAAAATTCTAAACTAGACCTCCCCAGAGACTGAAAATTTGGTGGAAGTAAACAGGGACAAGTTGAAGCCCAGTGGGAAGATGAGGGGAGTCTTAGGGTTGCAGAGGGATGAAGTGACTGGCGGTGCTGTGGTGTGCTTTTAAGAAACTGCAACTATAATGTTTGACTGTAAATACATTGGCATTAGATGGTGATTATGTTTCTGAAAAAAAATTAGAGACACATGGCGTGTATTCATACAGAAGAGACAGAGGGGTTAAAAAACGGGGAAAAGAAATGGAAAAATATGGAAAAAATATGCACAAAAGAAGCAAGGTGAGAGGGAGGCAAGGGAAAGGGGAGGTGAGGAAATAAGGTCCTTGCCAGCCCCCTCCACTTCCGTACCTTGTGGTAATACTTTGTTAGTGAGCCTTCTTCAGGAGATTTCTCCACATTATCTCATTTTCCAACTCCTATAGAATCCTGAGAGGTGAACAAGGTATGTTCTCTATTCTAAATGATCACCTTGTGAAGTCATTTGCAAACTAGGTCAGTACTGTCAGACATAAGCTAAGTCTAGGTAGCCTCATTTGTTTGTAAACATTCATTGGATCCCTAATACATAGCACTCACTAGGCTAGATCTGAGGATATTGATAAATTAATGTACAAAGAAATCCACGCACTGTGTGAAGAAATTGTCGAGTCATGTGGAATGAAGAACAATAAGGAAGAGGAAGGGGGAGGAAGAGGAGGAGGAGGAAGAGGAGGAGGAGAAGGAGGAGGAGGAGGAGGAGGAGAAAGAGAAGGAAGAGGGGAGGAGGAAGTGGAGGAAGAGAGGAGGAGGAGAGGAGGAGGAGGAAGAGGGGGAAGAGGAAGGGCATTCCTGACTTATCAAGGACACACAAATGCAGAGAATGAATATTGAAATATAAAATGTGTTCAAGGAGAGATGCATGGGAAGCATGGCTGGAGGAAGGTGTCCTCCAGACAGTGTATCTTCAGTTTTATAGCTGGTTAAAGTTGAAAATGAACTTAACAAATTGAAAGTCACATATGGTCAAAAACCTTTATGGTTTGCATGTGAATTTGAAACATCTCTCTCGGGCCTTGGTGTTTAATACTTTGTTCCCAGGTGGTGGTACCATTTTCAAAGCCGGCAGAAGTTTTTGGAGGTAAGGACTAGCGGAGCACTTTTAAAGACTGCAAGTGGTCCTATCCCTTCTTTGCCTCCAGTCCATCATAAGGTGAGTGTCCTCTAACCCATGCTTCTGAAGCCATCAGCTCCATGCCACCACGGGCCCAGAACAGAGACTGCTACTATTAACCGAGTTTCTGGAACTTGGCTAAAAGAACTCTTTCCCCATGTAAACTGTTTATGCCAGATATGTTGTCTCAGAGACACAATCGACCTACAGTACTATTGTTCCTTCTCTTCATATACAAGTCTAACAGAGCTCATTTTCACCCCAGCCTTTGAAAAGAATTGTGCTTTTTTTTTTTTAATTTTGAGTTTTGCTTTTGGCTGAGCTTCAGATTAGGTCTCTGAGTTGCATTTAAGTCCTTCTGTATAAAAACAGAATACACTGAGCACCTTTACAGAGAATAGTCCACATGCCATCATTTCCACACAGCACCAAGACCCCTGACACAAAGCACACAGAACATCAGATCCGGCCAGACACTCGGTGAGTGGAGGGCAAGTTGAACTGCCTGTTCTGTATCCATTCTTATTCTCAGTCCTCAGTTTCTCTCTCCAAGTTCCATATAGTTGATTTGTGCTGTTCATGGGTTGGATTTCATCCACAATTTGCCTCATGCATATTTACTCATCCAACAAATATTTGTTTTGCATTTTGTAAAGGCCAAGCATTGGTCTATGCCCTGGAAATGCAAGCAGTAAAGAAAATTAGACAATATAATTATAATAATAAATATCACGTTGGAATAAATGAATGATAATCAAATGTGAAGGGAGGAAATGAGAATGAAGACAATGAATGAGGATGAAATTCATTTTTAAGCAAGGGTTTTGTGTTAGACTCCATGAGGGAACATAATGTGTACACAGAAATCTGAATTAGGTAATGATGTGAGCTTCTGGTTTTGGATTCAGAGTATGGCGGTAGAGGCAGGAAAATCAATTCAAAGACCATGGCAGAGCTGGAAAGATACTTCAGTTGGTAAAGAACTTTCTTTTCAAGATGAGAACCTGAGTTCAGTACCTCAAACCCATGTAAAATCACCAGGCTTGAGGGATCACGTCCATATTCCCAGGACTGAGAGGCAGAAACAGGCAGATTCCTGGGGCTGACTGGCCAACCCTGATGAAAAGATGTCCCAGGTCAGTGAGAGGCAGGTCTCAAAAGCAAGATGTATTGCATCTTGAGGAACAAAACCAAAGGTTAACATCTAGCCTCTCCTTGTACAGACACACACACACACACACACACATTCATGTGCAAACACACACACATGCATCATCACAGACATGAATATACATATATACACATGCACACATTAAATATGTGTTAAATGACAATGGCAATAATTCAGGGGATATCTTTCAGTGACTTACACCCAAACACTAGCAATGGTGTCAGGAAGACACAGAAATGAGATGCTGGCCCCACAAACTGCTGTTGGAGCAGCAGGAACCCAAAAGACGTGAAGAAAGAACTTTCCTGTTCCCAACTTCCAATCTATTTCTAAATCCTCCATTTTCTCAGACTCTAAGAAGAATCCAGGAAATCTGGAAATCCAGTTTACAGCATCTCAGTCCTAGAGGGATCAACTTTGGGTAGGCTTAGACGGAAATAACCCAGTCTTCCCTGTGAACCCTGCTGAACCTCTTTATGATCGTGGAAGTGAAGCTTATACAGATGAACCTGCCCACACTGCACTGGAAGCTTCTGTCCTCTGTCTTGGCTCTGTAAAGCCGTGGGTGTACCACACCTCACTCCCACCCTCTTATTATGTTTTCAAAGTCTATTTGCTTTTTGTGGATAAAGAAGAAAATCCCATGCACTGGTTTTCTGTTGCTGGATAGTAAATTTCCACAAACCGCACTGCGTAGTTTGAAACATAAACTTGTAACCTCTGATTTCCAGGGACCAGCAGCCCAGATGCAGATCAGCCAGGTCCTCTGCTCAGGGTCAATATGGCCAAAAGGAGACCAAGGTGCCCCCCAAGGTGCCACTGAATCCTCTTCCAGAACGCCAGGTCTTGTTCTCAGCTCACTTGCTGTTGGCAGAACTCAATTCCTAGTGATTAATATGTCTGTTCCCTCAGTAGTTACTGTCAGGGAACCATTTTGACCTATCAGCGGTTGCCTCTCCCTCAGCAGCACACGGCTTAGCTCTGGTTTCCCCTGAGATGAACCATTCAAATTCTGCTTTTTTCCTGGTGATTCTTTCACATGGTAAACTGCAACTGACACATTAGAGTTGTGTGATGCGGTGGTTTTGACTTCATGATGTTGAAAAAAAAAAAAAAACACTTTTAAAAATTAATGAGAGCCAGGAGTGGTGGCACATGCCTTTAATCCTAGCACTCAGGAGGCAGAGGCAGGTGGATCTCTGTGACATCCAGGCCAACCTAGTCTTCATAAGGAATTCTAGGTCATCAGCTGGGGCTATAGGGAGACCATGTCTCAAAAAGACCAAAATCATCATCATCATAATCACCATCATCACCATCACCATTATCATCATCCCCCTAGGGACTGAAGAGATAGTTCCATAGTTAAAAGCACTGGCTGCTCTTGCAGAGGACCATCTCTAACTCCAGTGCCAGGGATTCAACGCCCTCTTCTGGCCTCCACAGGCATTGTGCAACACAGGTGCACTTATATACATGCAGGCAAAATACTCAGACACGTAAACTATAGATAAAGAAATTTTTAAAATAAAAAATCAATACCCCTCAATCCCACTGTCCTGATCGCTTTCTCCTTGTATGTATATCTGTAACTTTGTTAATAGTGTTCACAGTGAGATTGTGGTTTGAATCTTTCAAAATTTTCTTTTCTCAAAGACAAGCATCATTAAATATTCACACAGTTTGTATAAGATAGATTATATTGTTCACTTTGGGCCTCACTTGCTACTTTATATTGTTTTTAAATCTCATTGACCAAAAAGAAATCACAATGAAAACTAGAGAAAATTTGGAATCAAATGATGTGACAGTTACAGTCAGCAATTGCCCTCCTTGCTCTGGTGATGTTCAGAGGTTAATCAATAGCCTGAGACATGCATTGCAAAGTGAGGAAGGACAATCAACGATTGCCAGAGTATCTGTCTTAAGCCTACACACATGGTACGAGCGAAATATCGAAGATGTGAGTAATTAAAGAGAAATGACCTGAACCCTAGAAAACTTAAAACAGGGAATATAAGTCACTTGATTAGAGAAATGAATAAAAGAATGGAATGACTGACTGGGGGATGAAGAGGAAAAAATATCAACACAAAAAACATGAGTTCGGATCTCTTAAAATAAGAGCATGAGAATTTTTAATGTTTTTAATTTATTAATTTTTTATTTTATGTGTACGTGTGTATTGCCTGTGTGTAGGTAAGTGCACCCATGTTGTGCAATGCCCGCAGAGGACAGAAGAGGCTGTCAGATCCCCTGGAACTGGAGTTAAGGAACAGTTATTAGCTGCCATGTGGGTGCTGGAATTTGAATCCAGGTCTTCTGTAAAAACAACCAGTGTTCTTAACCGCTGAGCCATCTCTCCAGGCCCAGAACGTGAGAATTTTATGAACAACAACCTGCCATCAAAACTGAAATTTTAGTTGATAGTGATACAGTCTTGAAATTAAAAAGAACTACCAAAACAGACAGGAAAGGGATGAAAAATCTGGGACTCTCTATGTCTAAGTATTCTTTTTAAAAAAATACTAAAGATTGAATCTCGAATGAAAACAAAAACAAGTAAACAGTACAGAGGCTCAGATGCATTCGCCAATGAATCATTCCATGTACTTGAGAGACATGACTCCAGTTACACAGACGAACGTTCATAGAACAGACAAAAACGCTTCCGACCTAATATATGAAGTCAGCAAAACTTTTATTCCATTCTTTAGAAGGTTGTATCAAAAGTGTAAATGATACCCTAATTTCTCTAATGTTTGTATGTTTTTAAAAAATTCTAAAATATTAGAAACCAGACATGTAAAAGGATGACATACAATAGCTATTTAGATTTACTTGAGGTATTCAAATTTAACTCGAGTGGAAATCAATTAACATAATTTCAATAACAGACTAAAAAGACACTACAGATAAAATACTCTTGATACATATAGAAAGTCTATCTCAATTCATTAGTAAAACAAATGAGGTATGTACATGCAGATGTGCATGTGTATGATGCACCAATATTTCTGTGTATGTATGTATAAACTAAATACATAGTACAACATGGGTGCCTTTACCCAGGAATAGGCAAACAGACCAACTGAATGGTATTGAAATCCTGAAAAAGACACTCATGGTTTCTACCCTCCGAGTGATGACACAGTCAGTGCAGGTGGTGGGAGTAAAGTAGTGAACTTTCTACAAGGCAGAGCTGTTTGCTTCTGCCTTCGTGCAGGTTGACATAGTGTTGGGTGAAGCTTCTCTTTGCTGGCAGCCTTCATAAATCCTGCGGAATCGAGTGGAAACCCTTACATAGCCACATCCGCCCCTTGTTCTCACTTAACATAAAATCAAGTGCCATGTACATCTTGGATTACACAGTGGAAGTTCAGGCAGCAGTAAAACTTCAAGATGCAGGTACCACAGAAAAACATCTTTATGACATTGGATAGATACAGATCCTCCTTAAAAGGATATAAAAAGCATTAATTATTAAAAAAAACACCAACCATGAAATAAAAGATTGATGTATTGGACTTCATTAAAATTAACACCATCTGTTCATCAAGGAGACAAGTGATGATATTTCTGAGTGTAGTATGTATATATTAACATATATATAGTTGTAACGTTTATATACAAATGTGATGTGAGAAAATTGGAACCTTTTACCTATTGGTGTGAAGAGAAAATGGTACAAACACTGCAAACAGTAGTATGACTGTTTCCCAAAAATAAAAAAATAGAACTACCATGCTGTCCAAAATTTCTACTCTTGGGTATATATTAAAACTTGAAATTACCAAGCATGATGGCACACACCTTAAATCCAGCACTCAGGGAGCAGAGGCAGGCAGATCTCTGTGAGACTGAGACCAGTAGTCTACACAGGGGTTGTGATGGGGAGATGTCCAATAGGTATACAATTTCAATAATGACAGATGAGTAAGTTCTGGAGATTGTCTGTGCAACATTGTGCCTATGTCTAATAGTTATTATACTAACTATTATATGTTATTTAGTAGCTAAAGCTCACTGAGGGTAGGTCTCATCTTAAATGTTCCACCACAATTTAAAGAATAAGGAGTAACTTGAACAGGAACAAAGATATTCAAATGACGAAAGATGAAAAGACACCTATATCAGCTATCTTCCTCTGTAACAAAGTCCCTTACAGGAAGTTTAAGGGAGGAGGAATTTATCCTACCTTATAATTGCAGAAGCTTCAATTCATCATGGTGATGAGGCCATGAGAGGAGAGCGATTCATATTACACAGTGAAAGCAGCTCCTACTTTCTGGCTGACTGTCTCCCCATTTTTATTCCATCCAGGCAATCAGCCCATGAGATGTCATTGCCCATATTCAGAGGAGGTGTCCACCCATCAACTGAGCATCTCTGGGAATGGACTCCCAGACATGCACAGAGATATGCCTCTCCAATCCCCTAGGTAATTCCGAATCCAGTCAAGTGAACAAAGATTTTCTATCACAATCCTCTCCTTTACAATTTGCCACGCAAACACGTCCTTTGATTCATAACATCCACTCCTGGCCCTGCAAACTCTCATGATCGTTTCATAGTGTGAAAAGCTTTCTGTCTAATTTCTAGAGTCCTCAAATCCTTGTTTTAAAGCCCATGCCTAAAGTCTCTACTGGGATTCAAGGGAATCTTTTAGGTATAGGTCCTTGTAAAATTAAAAACTACCTACATATTTCCATATAAAATGGTACAAAGTAAAACATTCCCCTTCCAAGAGACAGGAATGGGTACATGAAACAAAGGGATGAGTCCAAAGCAAGATTGAACCAGCAGAGCAAACAGTCAACCCCGCAACTCCATAACTGTGGTCTGTGCACATGGTGCTGCTACTGGGAAAACTGAGGTTCCTTTTTGAGTTCTTAGTCTTCTTTTTTTAACTAAAGGATTCGTGTGTGTGTGTGTGTGTGTGTGTGTGTGTGTGTATTTTCCTTTCTAGTGTTACCAGGGAAACAGGAGGTAGGACTCAAAACAAACCATGAGGGAGGAAGGGAGGGGATCCATTCTCAACAGCCTCCAAAGCTACTAACCTCTTTCTAGATACCTAACATTCTCTAAATCCCTAGTCATTTAGGAGACGGGCTTGAATTGGGGAATAGATATTATCCACTTCCATCATGAAAATTCAGAGATCCAATTACAAAGCTGTTCACTAGAAGAGATTAGTGTCTGGACTAGTGTTTTGGTCACACCCTCAGGTATACTTCCAAGCAGGGTGCTCAGTTAGGAGAAGAGAATTCACAGCCCAGCGCTCCCTTCTGGCATTCCTGGCCCCTGGCCAGGATAGAACAGAACCAAGGGCATTCCAGCTTCTAGCCAAGGGTAAGAATGGAGCTCTTTGCTTTCTTGGTCACTGTCCCTAAAGCTGCCTCACCGGTTTCTATCTTCTGTTCTTTCCAGTGCCTTTATGGGAGCCCCAGCCCTGTCCTTGCTGTTTGGCTTCTGTCTTGGGCTAGCCCCACCCCTTTCCTGAAGCTCTACTTGGCAGATGTTCCATATTCCTGACATCTCTAACATCCTGAGGTGCCCATCCATTGCAGCGTAGATTTCGGCCTCCTCACCTCAGACCTCACCTTCTAAGTGGCTTACTGAAGGAAATATGAACCTGCCACACATTGCCTTAAAACGCCTTACAAAACTGCATGACAGTCTCTATGAACATGTGATACATGTGTTCTGTGTTCCCACAATGCCAGCACCTTGTGGATGGCATTGTGTGCTGGATAGCTTTAGTGTCAACTTGACACACCTGGGTTGAGGGAGCCTCAGTAGGGGAATTGCCTCTATTGGACTGACATGTGGCCATGTCTGAGGGGCATCTTCTTGATGAGTGTTGTAGGAGGGCCCAGCCCACTGTGGATGGTACCACCCCTGGGCAGGTGGGCCTGTGTTGCATATGAAAGCAGGCTGAGCATGACCAGGGGAGCAAGCCAGTAAGCAGCGTTCCTCCATGGCCTGTGCTCCAGCTCCTGCCTCCAGGTTCCTGCCCTGAGTTCCTGTCTTGGGCTCCCAGATGAACTGTGACCCGAGATATGTAAGCTAAATAAACCCTTTCCTCCCCAAGTTGATACTGGTCAGAGTGTTTTGTCACAGCCATGGAGAAACAAACTATGACACATTGTTACTATAGCAGTAAGGGTACATAATGGAAAACACTTTCCTTCTAGTCAAGATAGTGGGTTCTCTGGCCTGGGTGGAGGCCTAACCTTCTAGTTGGGCACTATAATCACCTAACTGAGGGACCACCCCTCAGGAAGGTGAGAGAGACCACCTTAAACCTCAGGAAGCAAAGCAGGACCACCTTAAACCACACTAATGAGAGAGGAGGACTTCCCTTTAATGAGAGAAGTCACTTTTCCTTCCGGAATTCCTGACCCCTGGGGCAGTCCATTACAGAGCTGCAGACATGCAACTTTATAAGTCAGCCTGCTTCTCTGAATTACTTCAGAAAAGTATAACTTTTCCTTCTCTCTGTTTTCTAAGCCTGCTTTCCCCGGCTCCCTGGGCTTCAGTCCTTCTCTAAAACACCCCTCCCCTCCATGTGGCTTGTGCACCACCTGACTTCACTTGAAGGGCATGGAGGTTTCTCCTTTTCTCCTTCAGTCTCATTCCTCTGCCAAGATCTACGGCTTGCCTGTGGAGTTTTTCTTTTAAACTCTAATAAATTGTCCTTGAACTTCCTTTTGAGCAATTCTTAAATTTTATAAGACTAAGAACCCCAGAGGGGAGCCTGATTTCCCTAGTAACAAGTGGTGACTCAGATGGAATGGAACTCCCCAAAATTTCTGATAACACCACCAAGGTGGACCACCAGCTCACAAATCAGCAGAGGCCTTGGGAACAGGGTTACAATGGGATTTTAGAGACTGGGTGAGGGAACCTGGGAAAACACTTCCCCAGGCAGCCCTGTGTGTCCGTAGTGATGCTCTGTACTTAGTACTATGTATTTCAAATGAGGTCAAAATTTTAGAGCCCGTGATGGGGGTGAGCCATGACCAGCTTTCTGTTTTCTCCTGGGAAAACTGCTTGGCTTCTCTTTACTGTACTAATTTCCCCAGAAGCCATAGTCTTCCCATCTATAATTTTCAGCTCATTCCTTTCCAAGTCAGATCACATGGTCTTCAAAACCTGCTCTGGTTTTTACTCCTGATCCTCACTATAGATCTGGCTCAAAGCAGTCAGCCATAACCACGTCATAGCTTGAATGCCCTGAAATTTCCTCCACCAAAGTATAGTTTGTCACCTTTAAACTCAGAACTCAGAATGTAACACAAGTGGGCTCTAATCCAGCTCCTAGAGTCTTTGTTCTCATCAGGAACCCCAAGAGTTCAAGCTTTCATGTCCAGGTTTCTATTGGCAATCTGATTTTCTGATCTTTGGCCAGTAGGACTCATTAAGCCCTGACTGCAGCATTATAGGACTTCTCTCACCCACATCAAATCCTTCCTGCAAAGCAATTCAAGAACTGTAGGATTAACTTTAGTCACAACAACAACCCCATTTTCAGTACTGATATTTCCATTAGTTAATGTCCTAATCACTCTGACATAGTATCTGATAGAAACAAATTAAGGAAGGATTGATTAAAGAAGTTCTAGAGTTTCACTCCATCTTGGAAGGAAAGGCACTGTGAAGTGCGCAGGTTCATGTCCCCACAGGCAGAGAAACAGAGTGCTGATTAGCAGCTGAGTTTTTCATATTTCCCTTTTATTCCATCAAGGCACCCAACCTACTGGACGGTGCCCCACACATTCACAAAAGGTCTTTATGTCTCAATTAATCCTCTCTGGAAATGCCTTGACAGACACAACCAGCAGTATGCCTCATCAGTCTACATAATGATTCTAAAGCCAGTCAAGTTCACAATAAAGATTAATCATCACAACAGCCAATATTATTTTAATAGAGAAAACCTATCAAATTAACAGATTAATAAACTAACAAGCTCTCAGCCAAATGAAGCCTC
This sequence comes from Nannospalax galili, assembly GCF_000622305.1. Lineage (NCBI taxonomy): Eukaryota > Metazoa > Chordata > Mammalia > Rodentia > Spalacidae > Nannospalax > Nannospalax galili. Next base: position 133,984 of record NW_008360332.1, on the reverse strand, counting down.
CAGAACATTTAACAAATTCTATTAATCTAAGTGATGATCGTAGGGCACTTTCACTATGTGCGTCAAATTATAAACTTAAGATTGTATATTTTTCTGAATGTGTGTTATTCAACAATAATGTTTCAGACAGGCATTGTGGTACTTGACTGTAGTCATAACAACTCAGGATCTGAAGTGGAAAGACCACTGAGCTTATGCTTTTGAGAGCATCCCAGGCAACATAGGGAATTCCCACTGCAGTTAATTAATTAAAGAGAAAACTTTGAAAAGAGTGCCTTGTGGTGACCGTACTATTTCTTTGACATTCCTTGAGAGAGAAGATCTCACCTGCCTACCAAAAATCGCCATGTTATGTAACTTGACATCTATACAAGTTTGTCACTTATCTCAGCAAAGATTAAAAAGAAAATAAAAATAAAAGAATTTTATCTAATATGGGCAAACACTTGCATTCCATGTAATCATGGTAACTACCATATACTGAGGAACACTGGAAGACAAGGTCTCAAATGCTCTTCCAGTTATTCCAGATAGAATGTTTGGAATAACCATGCCTGCCTCCCCAGATACACACATCTACAACGTGATGGACTAGTTCATGCAGCTGCGTTCAGTTCTACAAAGTACAGACTCAGCAACAGTAGCACAAATTAACTACCACACTGGTGAAACCAGCAAGGCTTTTCTCTGCTTGTACGCTGCACCACTCTCTTCTCCTCAGTATTACTGAGTCATTGCAGTAGTAACAGAAATTATAATATGGAACCCATTTACTGCATAGGAACTGGAAATTCACTTTGTTATCTTAACTTTCGCATGGGCACATATTCATGTGTTCTCTTAAATCTGACATTTCAAATTATTAAAACATATGAGTCGAGATGGAATAAATTCAATTCATTTGATCTTAGCAAAATTACTACACCTTTGAGTGGAACGTAGAGCAAGCCACAGAGATCCTGTAGAAGTTTCATCTCAGACTAAACATGAACGTAGGGTACCTTTGGTTGAGGTAAGCCAATTAAAAAGCAGGAAAGCACGACTGGTTTTAAATTCCTTTGAAATTTAATTTAATTTTTTTTTTTGCTTTTAGAATGTAATTTCACACTCTTTTAATCCCGGCCCTTGGGAGGCAGAGGCAGGTGGATCTCTGTGAGATGAGGCCACTGTGGTCTACATCGTTACATCCAGGCGAGCTGGGACCAGGGAGACCAAGACAAAAAAAATAAACAAAAGCAAACAAACAAACAAAGAATATAATTTCTCCCTGGAAATTGAACACAAAAATTTATGTTATTCAAATTTAGGCCATTTTAATATAGTGATACTATTTTTAGACTATTTGTTGCTGCTCTTTGGGTTTGTCACCTAACATTGGTGTATTATGCTAGAAATATAACTGTAATAGTTAGATCTGGGGGGGAAACTGTTAACTTTTTCATATGGGGGCATTGTGGCCTTGGAATTATTAAACACGTTGTTCTAATTCTACTTTAGAAGTAGCATATGGAAAGCCCCAAGTGCTCGTTTCTGACTCTACTATGATATGCCAAACACCAATTTTAATAAATGATTTGAGTCATGAAGGATAGAGTGGATGACCCAGAAAAGCCCCTGGACACCACCTCTGTGGACTCTGCCCACCCACGATTTACTATAAATCCCTTGAGAAGAAAGGAATGTAAGAGCTATAAATTTCTGCTTTCTTTGTTCGCCCCATTCTCTCACAGGGGTGCATTATTATTTAAGTTACCTTGATTTTCTTTCTTTGGCTCTACTGGCCCAACGATTGATTCTATTTTTCTTTACATTTTCTTGTCCATATAGAAAGCTCATTAGAGCACAGTTGTTCTGCAAGAAATATCTGCAACTGTCTAGCTGAGCGACCTAGGGCTGTGCATGAGAAGAGAGGTGTCCCAGTCCAAATCTGAAGTCCAGCTTCAGTGAAGGATTCTGTGGTTTGAGCTAGGAAAAGTGTCCTTATGTCCCTCCATCAAAATAAGAGGGAAAAGCCATCATGAAACTTTCAAGGTGAAATTATTCTGGGTATAGCCTCTTTGAGATTAAAAAATACCTTTAAACTGCCACTCTGTATTGGATCCTTTTCTTAAAGCATTTTCTTGTATTGCACTACTCGGATCCAGCATTTTCCTCAATTTTAATTTCCCTGTGATATCTTTTTGCATTTCAAGACTTAGAATTTATCTTCTACTCATTATCCTTTGAAAGTTAAATAACTAAGTCATCAAATTCTACTTTTGTTGTGTATGTGTATGACAGAGAGAGAGAGAGAGAGGGAGAGAGAGAGAGAGGGGTGAAGGCAGATACATGTGTGCCACAGCTCTGAGTGATGCCCCACACCTCCACCTTGTTTGAGACAAAGTCTTTTCACAAGCTACCTGGCCCATCTTCCAAGAATTTTCCTGTCTCCACTTCCTAGCTCACTGGGATTGCAGATGCATGCTACCAAACCCTGCTTTTATGTGGGTTTAGGGCATTTGAACTCAGGTCCTTATGAATATATAGCAAGCACTTTGAGCCATCTCTCCAGTCTCAAATTCTACATTTCATCCTACTCATTCTCTGTGAAGCATCTATTACGCATCATACCCATTTTGTTGAAGCACTTTCTTCCTCTAGAAGAAGACCCTTGCTATCCCCTTTCCTAGTCATTCTTTTCTTCCTTCTGACTTCTTCCTCTGAACATTTACTTTCCTCCCTTACATTAATTTGTAAATACCAGCTTTCTCCTTTATCTCTGCTTACTAATTTTTCTCATTTCTTAAAATAATTCAAAATATAATAGACTGTAGAGGCTAACAGCTAACTCTGCATTTCTGACATATTTTTTGTGCAAATCATCAAAATGGTAATATACTATACACTTGGTCCAATGTACACTCCAGTGGGATTTTCAAACCATACTCTTGTACTGAAGCTTCCTATCAGATTTACCACCACACTTAAACAGATCAAAGCTGTGACAGGAATCCTTAATTTCCTTTTTAGAATGTACTACTGTATAAAGTTATGGGTTTCATTATGACATTTCTACATATGCATAGACATGGTTCATATTCACCTTCTCTGCTAACCTTTTAAGTCTCTTCCCCTGTCTTGCTAGTTACTCTGTGGCATCTCAGACAGTTCCCCTTACTTTCATGTCTTTATTTTCCTCCAAATTCTACATATGGGAGAACATATGTAGTACTTGTCTTTATGAGACTGATTTCTTTTATGTAACATGAAGATCTATGGTTCCTTCATTTTCCTGAAAATGACAGAATTTCATTCTTCTTTATGTCTGCATACATTTCCATTGTGAGCATAGACCACATTTTGTTCATCCTTTTGTGGATGATGGACCTTTAGTTGGTTCCATAATTTGGTAATTGTGATCAGTTCAGTGTACAGGTATAGAGGAATCTCTGTTGTATGCGGACTTCGATTCCTTATTCACAGAAGTGGTATAGCTGGCTCATAGAGTAATTCGATTTTTAAGATTTTGAGGAATCCACATACAAACTTCCCTAGTGGTGAACTAACTTGCATTCCCACTGACCATACATAAATGTTCTTTTTCCCCTTGCTAGGGGAAAAAGTATCCTTGCTGGGACTTTCCTCTTTGCTTTCATGATGGTAGGCATTCTGATTTTGTGACATGTAGTTTTGATTTGCATTTTCTTTATGGATAAGGATGCTGAATTTTTTTCATGTACTTATTAGCAATTAGTACTTCCTCATTTGAAAAAGATCTGCTTAGTTCATTTACCAATGAATTGACTTGATTATGTGTTCTTTGTGTATTTAATATTTGAGTTCTTTATATATATTCTGGATATTAGTCCCATGTTGGATGAATAGTTGGCAAATGATCTTTCCCATTCTCTTTTCTGTCTTAATTCTGTTCATTGTTTCATTAATCCCATTTACAAGTTCTTAGTATGATTCCCTGGGCTACTGTAACGCACTTTATATTGATAAACTGTCATGTTGTTCGAGCTCACTAAGAAGCTAGCTCTGGAAGCAGGGTTGCCTGTCCCCCATTTCAGACCCAAGCATGTTTTTCTCAAAGTGTCTTCCAAGGTCTAGGGATGGGCTGGCTCCCTAAGTGTTCTAATTCTGAAAGAGAACAGCAAAACATCCTGTCTTTGAGTTCCTATCTTGAGTTCCTGCCTTGAATTTCCAAGTGATGGACAGCGATCTGGAATTATAATCAGATAACCCCCTCAAAAAAAAGCTGCTTGTGGTCAGAGCATCTGTCATTGCCTCAGAAGTGAAAGTAGAACATTTATACCTGCTGCAGTGCTTTGTTTTTATTTTATATTATACCTGCTTTTATATTAGTTATTTTATTTTCCATTCAAGACTTTTCAGAGTCTTTCCTTATTAATATTTAGATGTTATCTCATTGCAGATATTGTGAGTCATATTGACATTATCATAATTGTCTAACTTTTAAAATTAAATATTATTTATGTATTAATTCTCTTCTCAAATAACAAGACCTTAGAATGTTTTATAGACTCTAAATTACATGGTATTATTTCCTAAAGCTGAATTATTTCATTCTCACAAATTCCATGTACACCAGCATTGTCACATTATGCAGGTGGTAGGTATTCATATCTGCCTTTGTGTTTATTCACTTACTTTCTTATCACTTCTTATAACCAGACATTCTTTGGTATCATCTTCCTTCTTCCTAAAACAGTTACATTTGCAAGCTCTTCTCAAACTTAGATTCTTATAGATGTAGTGACTCGTTTAAACATAAGCATGTTGAAATTTGTCTGCATGCAAGTTACATTAGAGAAGAAATTTTTATCACTATTTTTTAGAATATTTAATCAAGCACAAAGCTGGAAGCTTTTGCATAAAGAGTCGACTCTTTCTCAGATCCAGTTTTATTGTTTCTTCATTTCTATTTTATGTGTGTGAGTGGGTTTTTTTCCCTGCTTGCAGGTAAGTGCACCCATGTTGTGCAATGCCCGCGGAGACCAGAAGAGAGTGTCAGATCCCCTGGAACTGCAGTTATCAACAGGTGGTAGCTACTATGTAGGTGCTGGGAAGGACCCAGGTCCTCTGCAAGAGCAGCCAACTCTTTTAACCACTGAGCCATCTCTCCAGATCTAATTATTTTTAATAATTAAGAATAGTTGAAGGTCCAACACCAAAATGAGGGCTGTTTAAATTATGAAACAGAGTCTTCAATATGACATTGTCTATAACCTAAACTGTTTTATACTAGTTTTGATCACATATTCTCTTTCAAAGTTAAGCCTGTGATTTGCTGAGGCATTTGTTAATATAATGTGATTTCCAAGGTCATTAAAATGAGCTAATTTTGTCTGCTTTTAAATGTGTTTTGAAGCTCAGTGATTAGACATTGTTTGCCATCTATAAATAGTTAACTGTTGGGGCTGGAGAGATGGCTCAGTGATTAAGAGCACTGACTGCTCTTGAGGACAAGGGTTCAGTTCCCAGGACCCTTATGGTGGATAACAACTATCCATAGTTCCAGTTCCAGGGGATCTGATGCCTTCTTCTGACCTCTGTGGGCATTGCATAACATGGGTGCACTTAGACATATGCAGACAATACACTCATACACATAAAAATAATAAATAAAATATGTTTAAAATAATTAACTGTTAACATAAATACTATCTAATAGTGATATACAGAGAGAGAGACATATGTATGATTTCAAGGACATATGAAACAATGGAATATTAACAATGGTTGGAATGGTGTTAAATTCAAAATCTTACCTACAAAACAATCCATGAATAAGTGACACAGAAAACAGGCTGACAGTCTCCTCTTCTACTGTCTATCTTTCTCTGAAAAGCTTTAACACACTCAGCACAAACTCATTCAACTTCTAAATCTTAAGCATGCCTGACACTGGCTGACTGAAAAGGCTCACTGAAGTTTCTTTTACAATTAATGATGTCCCTTTCCTGGGGCCATACATAGGGAGACATAGATTAAAGAGGAACTCTGCACCAACTCTAAGGGCAGAATCAAACTATTCTTACCCTATAGAATATTCAGGTCACCAAATCATTGTTTCGTTGAATGATACTTGAAATAAAAAGTGTGAACAAAGTGAAACAAAATTTAATAATGTGACTCTATGTTGCAGGAGCAAAGAATATACCAAAGTGTTTTAAGTAACCACTGACTGACATTTGTATAGTTAGCATATGGAAAAATGATTTCTCTTTGAAAGTCCTTTTACATTCAGATATTTAGTTCATTTTGCATTTTCTAGAATAAAATCATCTCTCTATTTGAATTGGCACAAGGAGATCTGATTTAACACAAAGAGTCCTCTGGCTGTTGAATTGCTTATCTGATTTCTAGTCCAACCTAAAGTCGATCTGACCATGTGTCACAGTGACATGAAAACAAAAATTGCATCTACATGTGTCAAATCTACTGACATATTCAATGGATGACTTACATATTGCCAGAGTTCCAAGGTGCTATTACATTCCACAAATCTCAATTGTAGGTATAAAAATAATCTATAGCTATTGTCCAAAAAGATCAATCTTGAAAACATATCAAATTCTTAAAAAAACAGAATATACTAATATACTGTATGTTTCCTTTCAATTGCACAGAAAGGATGTTTTATAGTTACTTAATGAAAATATAGGTTCATTGTTATTTACTGATTGACTTTTATTTTTAATATTTTTAATGCATGTAATATGTGCATATGCATGTGTGTGCAGGTACCCACAGAAGCCAGAAGAGGGCATCAGACTCCCTAGAGCTGGAGTTACAGACGGTTGTGAGATGCTTGATGTGGGTGCTGGGAACCAAAGGCATGTCCTCTGGAACAGGAGCAAATGTTATTAACACTGAGCCATCTCTCCAGCCCCAAAAATTCCTATTTTAATTTAAGGAAAGTAGCTCTGATTTCATTATACCAATGGAAAACTTAAGACCCTATGCTAAAACTAGATGATCATTAAAATTAAAATTTTGGTATAATTTTCAAAATATCTCTTACCTAAGAAAGTTCCTGTTATACAACTGGGGCATTTGAAGACTAAGTAGATTTTACAGATTATTTTCCACATTTTCATATTCTAAATGGGAAAGTGCAGGTCTGTAAGAAATGATTGACGAAAGTGATGTAGGACAAAGAAAAATATCAAAACCAGCACCCAAAACTTCCGATTTTCCCTGTATAATTTCAATGCAACAGGACCAGATAAGAAACAAAGGCTTCTTTTTAATATTTTTTACTTTGTCTGTATGTGTGTGTGGAAAGGGGTATATGTGCCTATGAGTGAGTGAGTGTGCATGCCCATGAGTCTGCATGCACAGGTCATACATGAAGACTCAGATGACTTACTCTATAGCTTGACACCTTACTTTTTGAGACAAGGTATTTCACTGAACCTGGAACTCACTGTTTTGGTGGCACAGGCTGCCTCTCCCAGAAAGCGTTCATGAGCTGCCTGTCTCACCCACAATGCTGCTATTTTAGGCATGCACAGCCATGCTCTGCTTTTAAGTCGGTGCTGGGGATTTGAACTTAGGGCCTCCTCCTTTCACAGCAAGCACTCTTACCCACTGGACCATCTACCCAGCCTCAAGATTTATTTATTCTTATATTTTTCATAAGACAAGGAAAGAGCACACTATTGTTCTATTACAAGAGAAAATTCTGTAAAACATTGGTATGTTTCATTCTATGATGGGCTATATTTTGACCTTTGACATAAAAACTTGACCACAAGATAAAAGTGATTTGCTATGAAACTGACATACTGTTGTTTAGTAAAATGCTCAGAGAGAAGCAGTCAAGAGACCAGCCTGTGGATGAACCTCATAACAAACTGCAATCAGAAGCATTCACTGTAGACAAGGCATTTATCTAAAAGCACAAACTTCAACCCAGTTGATTAGTGGTACAGTTTGGTTTCTAACATGATGATTAGCAGTATGCTTTTTGTAAAATATTTTTCAAAAAATTAAATGAGTAAAATATGTGCTTATAATTAGTAGCTCATTGTGTACCAAAATGGGCTGGACTACATTGTGGTCATGTAATTATTTCTTTAATGTGTAAGCTGTCACTTAAAAATTTAAGTACAATTAAGTTGATGAGTGAATTGGGGAAATACACATAACCCGAAACACATATGCAGAATTAATTAAGAACGCTAAAAATTCTATGTCACCTTTATCCCCACACAGTGCTCACTTAAATACTAACACTTCATGAAAGTCCCTTTGACTATGGACCAATGTCACCAGTTACCAAAAGAGAAAAGAAGGAATATTAAAAGTCCTGCATTTTTAAAGGAAGAGTATGCAGAAAGAGAAAATACTAATATTGGGAAATTATCCAGCACTAATCGATGATAAAACAGAATATATATCTGGGGATATGACAGAAAGTCATTTCCAGTCTAATGGCACTGCGCTCAGAAGCCTAAGCAAAAAACAATGTCATCTGCCATGTCTGCTTACTTGAATATTTTGATGAAAATTTACTATGGTATCTTGGGATAAATTTTACTAGCCCCATCTTCATCCCTAAATAGCACAGGACAGTGTCATCACTAACCCATAACTCTGCATCATGGAGAGCGTGATAGAAACAATCAAGAATAACTGCTGAATTTCAACAGCAATTAATGTGACTCTGTTACCTGCAGAGAATATGTTTGCAAGAAATACACCAGTGTGAAGACAGTATTTCTAAAGTGAAAATTAAAATTCATTTCCATTTCATATCTAAGGGGTTTTGCAATTCAAAGCATCTTGTGTTCATCTTTACACATTTATGCTCTGTTCACTCTTATTTTTATTTCTCCCAACCCTGCCAAGTACCAGATGCACATTAAAGAATTAAAATGGGTGATTCACAAACGTCAGCTTTCCTTAGCACCAAGCAGGAGTATTACATTTTCCCTTACAAGTGATAAAATAACATTCTAACCTCTAACCATCTCTCCTCAAGATATTTTGTGCTTTTATGGAACATTATTATACTTTCCCACTGAGCTTTGTACTGAGGAATCATTTATTCAGAGAAAAAATATTAACAATGGGACTGGAAAATGGCTCAGCAGATAAGAGTCCTTGGTTCTTTCACAGAGGGCAGGAGTTCAGTTCCAGGTGGGGCAGTTTACAACCACCTACAATTCCAGAGCCAGGTCAGATGGCT
>NW_008360332.1:74627-124737 GCF_000622305.1 Nannospalax galili | reverse complement strand
ACACACACACACACACACACACACACACACACACACAATTTTGAATTTTTTTAAATCTTTTAAACATTTATCACCAATAAGCCCATTTTTTTTCTTTTTAGATTTTATATGCTGAAAACAAATATTTAGAAAATATGTTTAAAGTCCTTATTAGTTAAAGAAAGGTAGAGAGTAGAAAATGTCAAAGGTGGATAAAAACACCCGTATTTTTCAGTCTAGTATTTTATGCTGACACATGTCAACATTAGTCTTTAGCTGGCTTTTCAAATACTGAAAGCAAAATGTTAGACCACACAGGTCCTAATTAATCCTAAAGCCATTTACGTCATTGTATTTATACTGCTCAATCAAAAATGTTCCAAAATCAGCTCCAAGTTGTAATCACCTGGAGGTTTTGTAAAAGTTAAGAATTTCACAAGTCATTGCTTTTCTTGAAATAAAGGGGAAAGGGGGCTAAGATCTAACTCTGGACTTGACGTTTTCTATTATACAAATCATGTCACTAGATGTATATTAGAGACATACATTCATGTCTTTATCATGAAGGGCTGAGACAAGAGGACAGTACCCTAAGTGAATTCACATTCCTACTCTCCTAGCCACATTCTGTGCTAGAGCTTGTTAAGATTAAACATGCTCAATGCTTAAAACTTGGTTTATTTGTCTTGACTCAAAGACTAAAAAATGTTTTATATTCCACTACATTCTACCTTGCAAGAGACAGAACAGCAAGGAATGAGGCACAGAGAGCCTGAAAGTCACGGTGAGCTGAGTGCAAAACCTCATCTCTGCTTGAAAGCTTTTTAACTATAGAAACATCATATTTGCGTTTAGAAAAGCCATTCTGGTTTTCAGAGTAAAAGAGAGATTTGCTGAGAACAAGGTATTGGCAAAATGAAAACAAACAAATAAGATGTAATAAAAGAGGTGCTGCGGGATACACTGACGAACACCGCCAAGTGGCCAGTTCCTGTGCTGCAGCAGCCCAGGGGCGGATGCTGGGGGGGCTCTGCACATTGTCATAGCTCCTGTCACTCAAAGACAGTAAGCCTCGGTGGATTTGGACAGTTCATCTATCACACCTAAAGCAAAAGATGAGCATGATTCCAGCTCCCTGTGACCTAACCCCGCAGAATGACCCAGACCCCCGGGTGGCACAGATTTAGAACATAATATAATTCTGCTCTGGAGAAGCCACCTTTAGAATTCAGTTAATTATTGGTTTCCAATTGCACACACACACCCTTATCTGAGGGTAGTGATGATGTGGAAGGGACATCCCATGCCATAATCAAGAACTTGAATGAAACCTGTGAGTGTTTCCTGATCACAGTGCACTTCCCACAAGGTAGAGAATGGGCTGAGAAACAGTCTTATCACAGTTCCTCACAGACTGTCTGTCTGACTAGAGGAGGCTCACAAGGCAATTACTAAGACCTGGGAAGCTTAAAAAAAAAAAAAGGAAAACACATTCCAATTAGAAAATGTGCAAAAAGCATGACAGACATTTCATCGAAGAGGACAGACATATGGTAAATAAACACATGAGAAGGTGTTCGACATCAGCAGTCATTAGGAAAATACAAATTAAAACCACAATGAGATATAATTACATACCTATCAGAATTGCTAAAATTAAAATGCATCAATTATTAGAAAGTGTAACAACTATGAGTGTGTATGCCCTATAATGTGTTTAAAATAAATAAAGCCAATTCTTACAGAATTAAGGACATGAAATAAGAAAAGTCACCATAGCACTAGGAAATATTACCACCCCAGCCTTTATCCTAGTAATTGATAAAATACCTAGATACAGGTACAAATACATGAATATGTAATACAGAGACCACCTAAAAATGTTCATATTTCTCTTTTGGTTAATGCTAATCAAAAACATAAACAGCCAAATATTTTGGAAAATGTTGAACTTGACACACTACAAAATTCCCTAATTGTAAGGATGGTTGCTAAGGCCAGCAAACAATGTTGGAAAATATTTCTCTGGAAGCCATATAAATTTAACCTGTGTCAGGGCGTCTTTTGGGAGAAAAGAACAATTTATCTATCCCCTGGCAACTGCCCATCATCAGCTGAGCAACTGGGCTTCAGAAACGCTTGCAGCCCCATTATACCTGACTCCGTAGTCTGCAATGGGGCCTCCACTTTTTTGAGAATATAATGATCTTGATTCTTCTCAAAAGCGATCCAAGTTCAATAAAACACAGAGCCTTCCAAGGCACAGACCAACCACAGTCTTTGAAGAAAATTAAGATCAGGAAGTTAATCAAATCATGTAAGCCCACTGTCACCACTGACCTAAAGAGTTCCAATCCCCTCTCTGCAACCAGTCTATCTTGTTTGGACATAGAAAGATGGAAATGACCAAACCCTCCTCTTCATCATGACTTCTTACTTCACAGGTCAGAATTAATGTCACAGTTCTACGAGATGCAGTCTAGCATCTTGCTTCTAAAATCGCTGTAATCTCAGTCATGGCCACCTGAGTTAAGGCATCTGCAGGTCTGGGTGCCCAGATTTTCATTACAGCCTTAGAGTCTAGTGTTCTGATTGCGTTCACCTTAATTTTCACAGCCAAGCATCACAGCATGGCTTTTGCTCTCCCAGAAGCCTGATCACTGCTGATACTGGAGGGTTCAGTCCCAGGGCCCCTGCCCCAGCCAACACCATCAGAATTTTCGTCAAAGCCTCTGCCCCATATGGTCAGTGCATTCCTTCCTGCTTTTATGAACGCTCAGATGGTGGCTTTGAGCTCTAGCACTTCCATCTCCTAGGAAGGTACTAATAGAGTATTGTGGACTTGTCCTCTGCCTGGCAAGCTGTGAACACCCGGGCTTGCTCTGATCACCACAAACTTTCCATAGGAGGGGAGGGACAGAGAGAGTCAGTCATGCCTTCCATCCAATCAGCTGGCCTGAGTGGTAAATGGGGGCGGGACTAAGGATAGGGATAGGGAAGCCAGAGAGAGGGTGGCCTTCACCATCTCTGGCAGCCACCAGGAAGTCACAGGATCCCTGCAGCGATGTAGAGGAGAGTCCACCACCAAGACTCTTGTAACCCCCTCCCCCATTGCTCTGTATGGAAGCCTAATAAACTCTTTAGTTCCCCAAACTGTATTTGGAGAAAGCATACCTCGTTTTGTTGACGGACAGTGGGAGGAGGGGCCGGGTCACCGTGCTTGCCTCCCAGAAGTAATTTTAGCAACACAGAGGTTTAAGACCACCTCCATGTATCTTTACCAGAACAATACAATGTGACTTATGAATAAGACCACTCTTATGGTGATAAATGTTTTCCTATCCAAACTTACATTCTTCTCTACCTAATCTAACACCCTCAAGATCTACCTCAACACACCCTCCTGGTCCTTGCTGGTACATAATGATGGAGACAAGCAATTATTTCATGTCAAGTATTTCTTCCTGTGTGGCAGGTCCTGTTCTCCTCAAGCTGTACTGAGACTTGGTCTTGGCTCTCTACCTCTGGAAATGAGAAACCAGCTGATGTTAACAGACAGGTGTAATTTTGCAGGCCATTTGAGGCATGTTCTCCAAACTTCTCATCTCTAGGAGGGGGGCATAGGCCACTTTTAATGGCTTTGAGTCTTGAAGGAAATTTGGAATTTCAACAGTTTTCTAGTTCATCTCTTGAAATGTTACCATTCCTGGGCTCCTGCTCTTATTATATTTTGCGGCTGTTCTCTGACTTTGACATAAAAAGTAATCTGAAGTTATGTGTTTAATCTTTCATAAAGTTTTACTACCTTTACAGTTAGATTCTGAGGCTGGTAATCAGCACAATTTGCTCTGCAATTATACTACATTAGGATCTTATTTTTAAAGCTGTCAAAGAGGACCTTCGGTTTTCATACCATACTCCCAATTGACTATTGCCTGCCTGAGCCTACAATTTATTTCCCAAGGTTTTGATTAAAGCTAACAAAAACCAACCCCTTCCTCAATTACAATTCTTAAAATTGTCATAACCACATGTGGTTCTTACATAAAGTGCAACAAGCATTTTTAGTACCACTTTCCATGTGTCCTATAGTTATCTTAATTAATTAAATGCAAAAGTCTTCTTAATTGGGATGATGCTGCAATAGCCCATGTTGATACTCTGTTCTCATTAGCCATCACCACATAAAGAATTCAACAGAAAACAGCACTTGGGGCAAATATAAACCAACATAACCATCTACAAAACATACTTCCAAAGATTTCTGATCACCAACTGTCGAGTCAAACTCAGACTAATAACACATTTATTATTGTTAGAACCACAGAATATTGTTTAAAAAAATTCCTATGTAAGTCTTATGTTAGTCTTTAAAGATATCCCTTTGTGAAAACTCTTTGACTAAGCCCATAATTTATCATGATATGCTCATTCCTATTGTAAGAGCCTGTGATTGCCATTGAAAGTTATTACTAAGTTTCATTACTGTTTAGGGACTGACTCTCCTGGTTGCATTTTTTCCAGGCTAATAATAGAGAGCGAAAAAATGAATTTACCGGATCAAGAGAGCCCTTATCTTATTCTTTCAAAAGACTTTCCCAGGAGGCATGAAGCTACAGATAGGTGACTTGTTGGGTCTCAGTCAGGAGGAAGCCAGGGAACCAAGAGGAGGTAAGAAAGTACATGAGACATGACCACACTTCACTACCTGCAGCTGGGTGGAGCAGTGAGTCAAGTGGACCTGAAGCAGCTCATAAAAATGTGTCTCATGTCCTAACAAGGAACTATTATTGCGGTAGAAAGGTTTTTTGCCTTCATCACAAAACTGCCTCCTCTGATAGACTATAGTTACTCAGTTAACGTAAAATGGTCTTATCAGGAGAGTTTGAATTTAGCTACAAACACTAGATCTTAAAAGGCAATTGGATTATAGGTGAGACCTTTTAATATTTAATATTTTTATTTTTAATGATGTGTGTGTTTGTGTGTGTGTGTGTGTGTGTGTGTGTGTGTGTATGCAGGTGTCCTGCAGAGGCAAGAGATGTCAGATCCTCCAGGAGCTAGAGTTACAGGTGGTTGTGAGCCACCCAACATGGTAGCTGAGAACTGAATTTGGGTCCTCTGGAAGAGCAACAAGTGGACCTAACCACTGAGTCATCTCTCCATCCCCATAGCTGAGACATTTTAAGAAGATGGTGACTTACTTTGCTTGATCACTCTTGCATAACTAAGCAACAGAGCTGCTGTTCCTAACCACATGACTTGAATGTCAGATTATGCCTGGCTGATCTAAAGAAAGAGCTAGACCATCACTGGGCAGGACACAATAGGTGGCAGGTCTATAGGTCCACCACCTGTGACCAGGATGTACTGTCACTGACGAGATCCACTGATGGAGGTGCTGCTGTTCATTGGGTAGTTTTCTTAAAGACCAACTGGCTGTCAGAATGCCTTTCCCTCCACTGTTTTTCATCAGCTCACTCCAATCTCCACATGAAGTCATGGGAAAGGGTAAACTTTAACTCACTTTTAGATTTGGGGCTCCTCCATCTTCTTCATGACAAGTTTTAAAGCAGCTATGAGACAAAACAAGGTGTAGTTAGATAAATGCTATATATCTGTAGAGTAAATCAATTGTTTACTAGAAAAACGAAGGTTGAATTTTGCAGAAGTAGAAAACAGGAATTGAATAGGGGCAGTATTGCTAAGCAACTCTTAGTATCTGTTAAAAGGAACATGATGGTCTGTTCTGAGCAATTATATGCTAAGATATTTTACAATTTGTAGGAGATGAATAAATTCCTAGAAAAACACTTACCAAAGCAGAATCAGGAAGAAATAGAAAGAGTGAACAGCCCACTAACACAGACATTAAAGTGGTCATGTAAAACCTCCCAACAAATACATCAGGACCAGATGGTTCCATGAGAAAATTCTCTCAAACTTTCTATCAAAAAGATTTAATACCAAAACTTCTTTAGTCTTTGAGTTCTGTGGTATACTTCAGTTTGCTTATAAACTAGTTTAAATTTGAAAAAAAAAAAAAAAAACCTATATTTGATTGTGTCTGCAGTTTCTTGGCCATTGATCCTTAACTTAAAAAAAACAAAAAAAACCTATGTTTAAAATCCCCTATCATTTAAACTGGATATTTGTCACTGAGTTTTTAATAATCATTCATTGAGATGATGAATGTAAATTACTTAGAAGTGCGCTGAGCCCTAGAGAACACTACACAAATGACACTTCGAAGTCACTATAGAATGAAGTGTGAGATTTTTATGTAAATGTAAAGTGAAGGTGTCTATATTACCTTAACATATGTCAATATGAATTACAATTGCCTATGACATTCAATTTAACAAAATAATAAAACTGTAGCATTTATGTTTAAAACTATTCATTATGTGTATCAATGCAATTTATATATTAAATAGGACTATAATAAAATAATTTGATATCATTTTAAACAGAAAAAAAGAAATTTCAATTTATAAAATCCCTCCCCCTAGAATTTTTTTTAATATTTTTTTTAAAAATCTACATTGTGTAATGGAAACAGTGAAACTTGTGAAGTCAGAGACCTGTCCTTATAGTTTGCTGACTTACTACCTGCTAAGACTTTCCCTGAATAATTTGCCTTTTGCACTTAGTTTCATCTTGTAAGTGGGAACAGAGCTCATGCCTTCCATTTTTATTACTCTTCCATTTACTAATGAAATAGCTTTTGTTATGGTCCTAAACTGTCATGTTCCCTCTCTCAACATGAAAACTCAGAGAATGGTGATGTTTGCGTCCTTATGTTGTTGAAAGAAAAAATGAGATTAAGAAGGTTAACTCTTGGCACAGCACCTATCCAGAAGCAGATCCTGAGTGTGTTTGTTTTTCTACACCCAAAGGAGTCTATGAGAATCAGATGTGGTCCATACGATGAAAAGCACCCAGACAAACTTCGTTATGATTTCTAGGACACTTAGATTCCATAATCACTTAGATTATTAATAATTATTGGATTACTCATCTAAATTTACATTAAAATCACTATTGGACTAGAAGTGTGTTATTTTATTTTTGACTCTTCCAAATATCTTAACAGTTATAATTGCAGCATTAGATAACTGCAACTGGAATTTTTAAAATTCACATATTATAAATCATTAAAACAAAAAGGCCCATTGAGTTTAACCAGGGTTGTCTGTGACATGGGTTTGGAGCTGCCCATTGGAGCCATGGGCTCACCAATGAGCACACAGCTGGAGAGAATGACTCCCCCTCTCCCAGAATCTGTCAGTAGAGAGTCGAGAGTAATCAGAATGAGCTGTATACAAGCACGAAATTGTCAAAGAATAAACGTAATAAGAAAAAAAAATAAGGAAAGAAAGAAGAAAGAAAGAAAGAAAGAAAGAAAGAAAGAAGGGAAGGAAGGAAGGAAGGAAAAAGAAAGAAGAAAGAAAGAATTTTAAAAAGACATCAGCTTTCTCTTCAATTGCTGATCTATATGAAGTCTAAGATATGTGTCAAAGGCATTAATTTTCAAAACTATCCCTTGGCTAAAAATATTTATTGTAAAATGAGCTTCTTATCTTTATATTTTTAAACATTTCATTTATCATTTTTATGTGTTTAAATGTATTGCCTGCATGTATGTAAGTACACCTGTGTTGTGTAATGCCCTGGAGGTCAGAAGAGGGTATCAGATTCCCCTGGAACTGGGGTTATAAATGGTTGTTAGCCACTATATGGAAGCTGGGAATTGAACGCAGGTCCTCTGCAAGAGCAGCCAATGCTCTCAACCACTGAGCCATCTCTCCAGACCCATACAATGAACTTTGAGCATTCACACAAAACAACATATTAAGATAAGGTGGTCTATTTTATTTCTTTCTTTCTTTAACTTAAGTTTGTAGGTAAATATAAATTTGTTTTAACCAGTTTTCTGAGGAATTCATGATTAATGATAACTCATTAGACATGAGACAGAGCATTGATTTTTGGAACATTTATAAACATAAGAGCTTCAACATCTAAATGAAAAACTAATAGATCTTGGGAAATTTCGGCATATTACTAACAATAAGCTACCGTGATGTACTCCTTAACACAGAGAATATCAATTAGAGACAGACAAAATGACAAAACGGATATATCATGAAAAACAAATGGTACTGCAATGTAGTAAAGAAAGTAAGTAATTCTCTTTCAATCTCACTTAATTGCAATATTTTCTACTTCTGGGATGTGCATAGATTCAATGACCATTACCCTAATCAATTATTGAATTAGTACATTAGAATGTATGATATAGAATCTTAATGACCGAACATAAGTGTGGCATAAAGTGCATAGGCATTTTAATATAAACATGGCTTTCATATTTGCGTGTGCTCTGCAGAAAGACGAAGGTTTGTTCATTATTTAATGCAATCCTCATATTTCACTAATATAATATACTTCCTATTTCATGGAGCTGAACATGATTATAATTCTAGAGCTCTGTTTTATTTTTCAGACCCTCACCTCCAGAAAAGGACGATTTATGATTCCAAATATGAAAGTGCATTTCCAGTGTACTGCCACAACACTGCTTAAGAGAGTTGGAAAGCAAACAAAAAGTAAAAGTGGAACCTTCTGGCACAGATCTAAATCCAGTCTTATTAGGGTGAGAAAATATAACCAATCTGAAAGCTGAAATTACCTCCTCTACAACTTTTTTAAGCTTTGGAAAAATAATTAAGTTTCATCATATATTTTGCTTACTCATGCAGAATGTAACTAAGACTTTTTTTAAAATTCAGCAGCCTAAATTCCATTTCACACTCTTGCCAGGTAATTCTCAGCTGAAGCCAACCTTGGGCGGGAGGAATTTCGTCTGCTTTGTGCTCAGGGAGACAATAGAGCCTAATTTTGAATGCAGGGCAGCTCATTCTAGCATCAATTCCGTTGTACCAAAACTGTATAGCTCCAGCTTATTTAATCAACTCATTACATAAGTAGACCACAAATGTAAAACCAAATAGCTCAGTGATACTTCACATTTAACATAATTAATATAGTTTTCTAGCTTTGTATTTCAAGGTTTTATGTTACATACATATTCAGCAAAAAAAAAGTATATTATTATAACACCCTCGCCTTGACATTTCTCACCTTTCAGTTAGAATATGTCTTCATTCTAAAGCCTGTGCTGTGGAAAAGTATGCAAAAGAAACACTCTCAATCTCTTACTTAATTTGAGGGAATATACAAGACCAGAAAATAACACTTGCTTCATGAAAGAAGAGCGTTCATATCTTTACCTGTGCATATGCCTGTGCATAAATGTGTACCTGCAAGGATATGTCCTTGAAAGAAAAGTCTGTTTTCTCTAGTAGAAAGTATCCAGGGTTCAACAGGCATTCAATATACCCTCCATAAATCATCCACTGTCAATAGGTCAGGGTTTAGACTAAGTGGAAAGTCTTTAGAAACTCCTTCTGGAGTTCTTCATTGTTTTTTTTTTTTTTCTTCTGTTACATCACCATTTAAAGGCAACTAAAATCATCTAATTAACTCATAATTAAACTACTCTCTTAGGCTCTCGAAGACTCAAATCTCCTCACCATTTATGGGTCAAAGAGTTTTTGATTAGCAGCAGGATTCTCAACACATCCTGGCAAAATTGGGATGTGACCATGAAGCTGGTTGTCATTCTTAGCACTTCCTTAACAGTATTCCACCTGAAACTGTTAGGTACTGGGATGGAGAGATGGCCCCTTGGATAAAACACTTGCTGCTGAAGCCTGACAACTTAAGCTTAGATCTCCAGCACACACACAAAAGCTGATGTAGTAGCCTGGATTTCTGCCTCCTGAATGCCTACTGAAAACAGGAAGCAGAGACAGGAAAATCTGCAGAAGCTTCTGTCCCTGCTAGCCTGGTATACACAGCTTTGAAGAGAGTCTTTTTAGACAGAGTGGAAAAGTGAAATGGACACCTGAAGATAGTCCTCTGCCCCCCACAAGCGCACTGTGGCAAGTGCATGTCCATATTTTCACACACAAACAAGCACATACACACATACTAGTTACAGACTGGGGTAGTGCTCAGTGGGGAAAGTGCTTGCTGTGCGAGAATGAAAACCTGAGTTCATATCCCTAGCATGCACATAAAAGCCAGAAACTCACTGGCCACCCAGTCTAGTCAAAACAGGAAGCCCTAGTTCAATGAGAGACCCTTCCTCAAAACAAGGAGCGTAAGCAGTAGGGGAAGATACCTGTAAGCAACCTCTGCCCCCAACGTGCCTGCATAGGTGAGCACATATGTGCATACACCCACACAAAAAAGACTGGCTACTTTCCACCCCATCTCCACAGTGATCCCTGAGCTTTGGGAGGAAAAGGTATGATACAGATGCCCTATTTATGCTTAACTTTCAGTCTCTTGTTTTCTGCACATTAACCAGCTGTGAGTCTCTATGTTAATCACCATCTGATGCTGGGTGTAACAATAACCCATGAAGAGTCCGTTCCATATTATCTGCATTCATCAGAATAATAGTAGTAGGTTCTTCCTTGTGGCCTGTGACCTATGTAGCTACAAGTTCTTGACCCTGATAACAGTATTAGGTATGGGCTCCATCATGTGAAGCAGGTCTTGAGTCCAATCAGAAAGTAAGTGGGTGGTTACTCCCTTAACAACCAGAGGTAGTGGATGACTATAAGGAAATAGCGCTTTGTTTTTGTTTTTTGTTTTTTGTTTTTTTGTTTTTTGACAGCAGGCCTGTTGCACATAGGAATTCACAGCAGTTGTGACAGCATACATAAGACCTATGTCAAACCAGACAAACCCCAGCATACAGGTGGGAAAGTAGACAAGACACTCCATCCCAGCTGAGGTACTATTGGCAAGTGAAGGCCGCAGTAGGGGAGGGAGAAGTCGATTTTCTTTACGAGTGCGACACTGAGTGATTTACCCAAGAGCATTTGGGGACACAAGTTAGATTTGATAAACCTAAAAAAAAATACAGTAGAGGAAGTGTGGAGTAAGAAGATGGGGGTAGGGTGGGAGAGTGTTGCCAAATATGATCAAAGTGCATTGTATCAACTTCTCAAAGAATTGAAAAAATATTTTGACAAATATTAGTTGCTAATTTATGGGACTTAAGAGGTGGTTCAGCAGTTAAGATCACTGACTGCTCTTGCAGAGGACACTGGTTTGGTTCCCAACATCCACATGGTGGCTAAGTACAACTCTAGTTCCAGGAGATATGATGCCCTCCTCTGGCATTGCACAACAGGGGTGCACTTACATCCATGCACACAAAACACTCACACCCATAAAATAAAAATAAATAGATAAATAATAAAAATTTTTGAAAAATACTAGTTATTGAATTACCTTCTCGAAACAGTATGAGATGTGTGGTTTGAGTGACAGAGATAAGACTGAGGGGAGTCACTAGAACTTTATAGTACTTGAATATGACTATTACCCAGTTATGATAAGTATTGCATACATTTTTTAAATTTTTCTTCAATAATACATGTAAATTAAATTTATTTTCACACCAGTATCTCCAGTAAAGTTCCACTACCAGCAGCTCAGAACATCTACTATTTTTCTAACTAAAAATATATTAATAATTATTTACACCTGCTTATAATTGCAATAGATGCTTTTCTTTCTAAAAAATTTGGGCCTATGGAGATACCTCAGTGGGTAAAGTGCTTGCTGTGTAAGTACGAGGCCCCGAGTTCAGATCCCACACCCATGTGATAGTAGTGGCGTAGCTGTAAGCTCAATGCTGCAAGTCGGAGACAGGTGGATCCAGGGAGTTTGCTGACCAGCCGTCTAGTGGAAACAGTGATCTCCAGGTTCAGGGGGAGACCCTGTCTCAAAATAAAACTTGGAAAATGATACTGGAAGATACCCACAGACTTCTGACTTCATACATACCTGGGTGGGCAATCACATCTGTGCATGCATATGTGCACAGGACACAGGCACACACACATACACACACACACACACACACACACACACACACACATACACTTTATTATTTTATGTGTAAAGGACTTGCACATTTTTAGTTAAAATTATTGATAATTAATTCTCATCCTTTAAAAATTGTTTTCTCTTTTAATTTAATTTAATTTTTGGTAGGTTTTAAAAATAGTATTTATTTAAATTTTGCTAATTTCATACAACATATTTTGATCATATTTAGACTCCCTTCCTCATCTATACCCCTCTTATAGCCCCCTGCCAAATTTCATGTACTCCGTCATACACGTAAAGGCCTGTTGAGCCAAGTTCATGTCTCCAAATGTCCTTTGGTGCATGTCCATTCACTGAAGCCTGGTTAACCTATCTAGTGTCACATCCCTAGAGAAAATCATTTCTCCATTTCCAAGTAGTTATCAGTTGTCAAGAGTTCTTAGCTAAGGTTGGGGTGTCTCACAGACTCCCCTACTTCTAAGCTGAGATGTCTGGAACACGCTGTTTCCTTTTCATCCTTCACCACCTCTGGCTCTTAAAATCTCTCCACCCCCTCTTACAGTGATCAATGAGCTTGGATGGCAGATTTGATGTAGGTGTCCTATTAAGGGATAAGCAGTCTGCAGCCTCTTGTTCTCTACACTGGGCCAGTTGTGGCTTTGGGGGTTAATAACCATCTCTTGCTTGAGGAAACTTCACTTGTGAGAGTTGAGAGATGCATTAATATTCTTTCTCCCCTCTGTTCTACTATGTTCCCTGAGCCTTAGTGCAGAGGTTACATTGCAGATGTGTCACATGGGGCTGAGCACCTAACAGAGCACCTCACAGACGTTATTCTCTTCATAGTACTAGTTATTGAACCCTGTTTAGTCTCCATCTGTTGCAAAAAGAAAGTTCTTTGATAAGTGGTGAGAGACACACTTGTCTGTAAATATAAGGATAAATACTTACAATACAGTAAGAAATTATGTTGGTCTAGGGTGTTACAAAATTACATTTTTCATAGGATCTATGACCTGTACAGGGATGTGTATTTGACTATATTTATAGTACCACACATGAGTTCCTTCCCATTGAGCAGGTCTTCAGTTCAATTAGACAGCTATTGATTACCCCCAAGATAAAAGTGCCACTACTTTACCAGTAAAGATTCTTTTCTGGGCTGGTCACTGTAGACTTTATAGCTGGATGGAATCACTGATTGGTTTTCTCCCTTGGCAACTTACATAGTATGTTCTGATACTATGGGAGCTAGTCTTCAGGGAGGAGGCTTCCAGATGAGTTCCAGCTCGATCGCTCCAAGTTCTATGTCCAAACTATGTTCTGTTTCCAGTAATAGGTTTTTACCTTCTAGTTCTGGGCCGTAATCAAGGGCTGTGTCTACAGCCTACATCATTTTGAGAGTGTTTTGGTCTACACTGACCAACAACTCAAAGGGAGGTTTCTCCTCCCTGACACTATGTATTTTGTTATATAACCTTCAGATGTGCGTGCACACACACACACACACACACACACACACAGACACACACACGTGTATAGGGTATTTTCAGTAGGCTTTTGAACTAATACATTTTCCTCTTGTTTTTCACACCGCCTAAGCATTATTTATCTCTCCTCTCTCTCTTCCTGTATAAATCTCCCTATTCCCTCACCAATTAATGTAGCTCTCTTGATAACATTTGTCTTTTTCTCTCCACAGGTGGGCCTCTTCTACATAATTCCTGTGTTTTTGGTTCTTTTGCTTGCTTGCTTGTTTGCTTGTTTGTTTTGCTACAGGGTCTCCCTGTAATCCAGCTGGCTGGCCTGGATGCAATTCATTATGTAACCCAAGCTGGTCTCAGTCTCACAGAGACACACCTATCTTTGCCTCCGAAGTGTTGATATTAAAGGTGTTCACCACTGGACCCTGTTTCTCTTTTATTTTTATTTATTTATAATACTTTATTTATTATTTTTAGTTCATGTGTATATTACCTATACATATGTAAGTAAACCCACGTCATGCAATGCCTACAGAGGTCTGAAGAGTGTGTCAGATATCCTGGACCTGGAGGTAGGGACAGTAGCCTCCATGTTGGAAATTGAACCAGGTGTCCTGAAAAAGCAACCAGCCCTCTTAACCACCGAATCATCTCTTTGGCCTTATTTCTCTTTTAAATCTCTTTATTTCTCTTTTAAATAACTAACAAAAAATCAAAAATGGTAGTAAGTTAATGGCTTCTGATGATTCATATGAAATTCTGCCAATTTTATCAATTTCCAATAAGGAAATTAGAAGTTTACGTAGGGTGATTTTTGGAACATTAAGTTCATGTGTGGTAAAGCTGGAATATAAATTTGGATTTGTCACACTCTAAAGCCTGCTTTCGAATTTCAATGTATTAGAAATAGTGTTCATGAACATTTGCCTGCCAGAGCAGTGATTTATTTGGCTGAGTAGGATAATTACAAACACTATACAAGCTAAGTCCAAACCAACTCTTTTTCCAATGATTCTTAGTGATTACCATCCAATAAATAAGATTTGCATAGGAAGGCTCCACAAAATAGGGTTTGCATATGGATCAATTAATGTGTTCCCTTTGTAAATTGCCCTATTAATTTAAGTAATGCAAGGAGGTTGCCAAAAGGCGACAGAGACTGTAGAATTTACCAGAAGACCTCAAAAGAGTTTTCCGTTGGTTTGTCTTTTTCTTTTCATCCTTTGTTTTCATTTCTTTGTTTTTCGTTTGTTTGCATCGCCAGTTGGTTGGTTAGTTGTTTTGGCAGGAGTTGTTGTTTGGGGGTTTTTGAGTTTTGTTGTTGTGTCTGACTTTTGTTTGTTTGGGACAGGGTTCCCTGTAACCCCAGCTGGTCTTGAACTCACAACGTAGACCAGGCTGACCTCCATCTCATGGAGATCCACCTGCTTCTGCTTTCTGAGCACTGGGATTAAAGGCATGTGCCACCATACCAAGCCAGTTTTTAATTTTTAATATTTTTATTATTTCAAAATTTCATGCATGTATATAATTTATCTTGATCACATCTATACCCCACTCTTGCCCTACAGCTCCCCCTAGGCCCTCCAAATACATCTCCCTCCCAATTCATTCAACGTCCTTGCTTTTCTTTCTAAAGGAAAACAAGAGACTATGAAAAATAGTACCTGCTGCCAATTTGTGGGCATGCAATAGGACAGGGCAGCCCCTGAAAAGCTTTCCCATCCCAGACAGGAAGTAGGCTGCACCCGAGAAGATGTCAGGCCGGTGATGTGACCCTGTCTTCAGTTTCCCAGAAACTGGGTCTAATCCCCACCTCAACAAAATGAATGACTTTGCTTTCCTAAGACCGTGAGAAGCACCACTTAATGACTTATTTGAAATTTCTCTGATTTTATTGTTGTTGTTTGGGTTTGATTTTTTGAGACAGAGTTTGTGTAACCTAGGCTGGTCTCAAACTCCTGATCCTCCCACCTAGACTTCTCAAATACTGGGATTGCAAGTGTGTGTACCACCCCCAGCTGAAAACATCTTGTGGAGCAGGAGATCAAAACCAGGGCATCATACAAGTAAAACTAGCACCAAGACATACCCACGTGCTTCCAGATTTCTCTGTTTTTTATTTTGTTTTGTTCTTTCAATGAAAAGCAAAGGATTTATTTTGGCTCCTGTTTGCAGAGATTTCAGTCCATTGTGACCAAGAAGGTATGGCAGGGGCAGTGTGGAGCACAGGCTTGTTCAATTGGCAGCAGAGAGGACACAGTGACTGCAAGCTGCCACCAGACATGAAACAAAGCTCAAAGGCCAATTCCCGGTGACCCACTTTCACCAGCCAACCCCACCTCCTGAAGGCTCAGTAACAAACAAAATAATGTCCCAAGCTGGAGAAGGAGCACGCAAACATGAGCCTGGAGGGCCATTTCCACCTCAAAGCATAATAATATCCAATGTGAGATTATGTCCACTGACGTTCTTTCAATGGCTTGAAGGCAGAAATTCTGCAGCAAATTTAAATAAAGAATGCAACTCTAAAATTTATATAATAAAGTGCTCCATGATTCAGTTTTTGAAATATGCAGCTATACATCATGAATTATTTGCCTCAATATGCTGTCTATATTATTTCTGTTCTGACCTTAATGTTAACTTTAGAGAAGAGTTCTAGACATGCTTTATGGCAAATAAATGCTTCAAGTGAGCAGTATTATAAGGGAGCCCAGACGTGGTTTTTGCCATTCTACGTTCCTCTGTTTCAATAATATGAATTTTGATTTTTTGCAGATATACTATGATAACAATAAAATACTAATTAGCTAATGAATTTACCAAACTTAGTGACTCTCATTGCAAAAGGAATCAGATTTCTAGACATGGTGCCTACCACGTTGTGACCTGAAAGATGTTCCTCTGACCCTGTGAAGACAAGGAGGTCCCACCTCCTTCCCATGCTCTGCAAAGAAGCCACTCCCCTCTTCCAGCCCGTCGGTTGACCATAGCCACATGCAGGGGAGGGGCTAAGGGTATAAAAGCTGGGGAAACCACGAGGCTGGTCCTTAGCCATTTTGTAAGGCTGTCTGGAACCACCTGACTTATGTCTGGGTGTGGACTTTTGAACACAGCTGTGAATGGGGGAGGGTGCCCACTTATCAGTAAGTAAACCCACACCCCAAGCTCAGTTAACAAATCCAATAAACTAGTTAAGATTCTTCAAACCGGGTTCGGAGAAATTTTTCCTCAGATTGACCCAAGGACCCTGGGAGGAGGAGATTGGACACCACATTCACTTCCCAGCAGTGAATTTGACTTACAATCGGCACAGCCTGGCAGGATACAATGAAAGTGAGAATGAGTTTTGGAAGAGCATTGATGATGTCACTGATATGGGGAAAGAGAATAAAACCCAAAGTAAAGTGGGGTGAGGAGAGTGTGGGCTGAGGAAATGTTAACCTGGTGGGCCATTCCCATAGGCTTGGTGGGGGTGGCTGCAGTGGTATGATTAACGCAGTGCACAGTGAGATACTTAACTAGGGTGAGGCCTTCTAAACAGTCGAGATTGATGGAAGAGATCCCAGGGTGGCAGCCATCTTGTAGATGGTATGGGGTGGCATGCCTGCTTGACTGGTGGGGGCTGCCATGTGACTATGGAGAGGCCCTGGAAACATCAGAAGGTCTGGAACAGATTCTTCAGTCTCTGGAAATAGCACACCAGGGACAGAATGTCAAAAAGCAGCTGCTATTGATAATAAGAAACCTGTTCCAGGCAGAGGCCTTAGCTAAAAAGGAAACTGAAGGTATTAGAGAGAAATTAGAACAGGAGAGGGATATGAGGATGGCCTCTTTGGTACTGGCCTCTGACCTTGCCAGTAAATTAGACAAGAGAGAAAAGGAGATGGAGGTGTTGACATGCCATTTTTTACATCTAGGAGGTTAAAAGGGAAAAAAGCCCAGATCAGAATGATAATAAAAGGCCCATCCTGGGATCCTAAAACCTGAAACCCCTGAGAAGAGTTGAGTACTGAAGAAGAAGGAGGTTGGGAGATGCTCCTCCGTCCAACTTTTAATTCAAAGAAAGGGAAAATCCATGGTCCAACATGCCGACGGAGGTCTTAACAATAGCCCCATTTGGCCTATCAGGAAAAAGGATGGCTCCTGGAGAATGACTAGATTACTGGGAGTTAAATAAGGTGGTGCCTCCCATTCATACAGCAGTGCCCAATATTGCACTGCTAATTGATCAGCTGGCGCAGGAAATGGGGTCCTTCCTCGCTGCAGTGGACCTTGCCAATGCATTATTTAGTATTCCCCAGCTGCTGAATCCCAAGATCAATTTGGATTCACGTCGAATGAATGACAATGGACTTTCAGAGTACTTCCCCAAGGTTACCTCCACAGCCCCATGGTTTGCCAGGGGATGATGGCCCAGGACCTGGCCCTGTTACCCCGCCCTCCTTCTGTAAGGAGGTTTCACTACATAGATGACATAATGCTCACTTCTGAGTGCCTTACAGATTTGGGAGCTCATTTGGGGAACATGCAAGTGCACCTGAAGGACCGAGGATGGGGAATCAACCCACAGAAGGTACAAGGGCCAGGTACAGTGGTAAAATTCTTAGGATTTTTATGGTCAGGAAGAACTCACATGATACCCAGTTCGGTGATTGAGAAACTCTTTCAACAACCTGGACCAATAAATGCTAAGCAGTTACAGGTATTTTGGTGACTTCTCAGATACTGATGAATTTTCATACCTCACCTTCCTCAGGTTACCTGCCCCCTGTATAATCTAATTAAAAAAAAAAAAAAAAAAAAAAAAAAAGTGCTACATGGGATTGGGATGTAAATGCCCAAGAGACCTTTGAGCAGGCCAAGGTACTGGTTGGGCAAGCTAAGCAGCTGTGTGCTCCAATACCTCAGTGTGCCTTCCTCTTGGAAGTCACCAGGAGCCCTGAAGGTTATAGGTGGGTTTTGTGGCATCAGCCACCTGAACAGATGGTCCCAATCATGGAAAGGGGTGGAGTCCCGGTACACAGCACTAGCATACCGACTGCTGGCTGTGTACAAATCATTGCAACAGGTGGAGTCCAATATGGGCCCCACCCCCACTACTGTCAAAAGTGCATATCCCATAAAAGGATGGGTGGATGGCTTGTTAGCCAAGCCCCTGTCAGGGGTGGCCCAAACCCAAACACTGCAAAGATGGCATGCATATTTGCAACAGGGAAGGGTGGTATCAGTAAGCCTGATCACCAATGCTATGCAAGAAGTACTAGGACAAGTGTCCTTTCAAGGCACAGAGCCTCTCCCTCCACCTCCTATATTTGACCCTCCAGCAAGACCTGACAGAGTGCTAGACGGGGCTCCCCCAATTCTGGCTGATGCCTAGTATACTGATGGCACTAGCAGGGGTGCCAGACAAGAATGAGTAGCAGTGGCAATACAGATGAACACTGACACTATATAGTTAGAGAGGGGAGAAGGACAAAGCAGTCAATGGGCTGAACTGAGAGCTATATGGATAGTAATAATGAGGGAGCCTTGGCCAGTTACAATTTGTACAGACAGTTGGGCTGTGTTCAAGGGTTTAAACTTATGGATGGCTCAGTGGGAGAAAGAAAACTGGCAGGTGATGGGACAGCCCCTTTGGGGGCAACAAACATGGAAGGACATATATAATAAAATGCAGCAAGAGCTAGTGCTCCTGGTGGTTTACCATGTGGCTGTCCACCACCTGGTGAGTCCCTCTGGGAATCAGGAAGCTAATGCCCTCACTAAGGTGAGGTCTGTCTGCCCCCAGGTTCCTCTAGAAGCAGCTCACTGGATTCATATCAAGTCAGGCCATAGAGGAGCCAACATGGGATGGAGAACAGCCAAAGCAGTCGGCATTCCAGTAAAATATGCTGACATCCAACAGACTGTCCAGGCCTGTGAGGCATGTTCCCGGTTATAGCTCTGGAAGATGGATGCCATGATGGGACATGTGCACAAGGCAGCTTCCCCTGTGAGAGACTGGCAAGTAGATTACCCTGCCAGTCAGTGAGGGGTATAAATATGCTCTCACTTTAATGGACACTGCCACAGGCCTTTCCTTGCAAGAGAGCTATGGGAAAGGCTACCATTAAGGGGCTTACTGAACTCAGTGTCATGTATGGGTGCCCGAGGTGAATTGATAATGACAGATGTTGGGGACCCTTGTTGTGTAAAGTAGCAGTCTCTTCATGTCTGGATAGCCTATGGGCTCGGCTTCATATGCAGAGACTCCTTTTATCAGCAGGGTACCTTCCCAGCATCTTCCTGACTCATCTTTTGAAGTAGCCATCACAGAAACATGGCCTCCGGCTCTGAAAACGCCAGGTTTTCCTGTATGCCTGGCAGGAGCCCACCTCTACATGTAAATAAGGCATCCCACAAAGCACCTATCAGCTAAGGCTTTTACCACTGCCCCTACAGTGGAGCCAAGCTGAGTCACTGAATAAAGGGGCTGTACCACTGACTGAGCCGAGTTCTGTGTCTTACTGCCTAGATCCAGCCTTCCCGGAGAGAGCTGTCTCTTCGTAAGTGACAAATTACGGAAATCCAGCTTTCGCCGTCTCTGCACCTCCCCTCGTGACCCGGCAGCTGACGGGTCCTGAACTTAGAGAGAGAGTGCATGGGTGAAATTGGGGCAGAACCCGACCGGGCCAGCCCCGGTAGCAGAGAGCTTCACCAACGCGGAGCAGACGCAGAGAAGCAGGGACCCGCCAGCAGTGGAGATCCAGGACCCAAACGGCAGACGTGGTGCGTGACCTGCGCCACGTCCACTCCGGCAGCGTGAGGGAGACCGGCACCACGCCCAGCAGCTGGCGCCCCGAGATCCCCGCACACCCATAGACAGAGGCATTCATTTCACAGGTACAGATGGGCAAGCTTGGGCTGAGGATAATCAGGTTCAATGGTATTTCCACCTTCCATACAATCCTACAGGAGCAGGGTTAACTGAAAGAAAAAAATGGGCTGCTAAAGGAGCAGTTGAAAGCCTTAAGCCCAGAAAGCACCCTACAGGGGTGGAAAAAAGGCCCTTCCAGGAACCATAAGGTTGTTAAATGAAAATCCCAGTACCAGGGGTGGGTTGCCTCCCTATGAGCAGCTGTTCAAAGGGACCCCAGAGGTCCCCAAAACTATAAAGGTGATCGCCAATAATGTTGGTTGTACATCTGAAGTGGATGGTAACACCCTATTGCTGAAGACCCTGCATGATGTGAGTACGGGAGAGGGAGAAGCCAAGTTTGGACTAAGCTGGAAACTCTCTGCCACTGGATGGTTGGCTTTCACAGTGCCTGAAGGTGCTATGCAGATGGCTGGGGGAGAATTGTCCCCCATTATCCTGTTCAACAAAGGACCCCGTGTGCTGCACTATCAACATGCGAAACAAGATATTCCTGCTGGTGCAATAGTGGCTCATCTAGTGTATGTATAACTAGCAAATTATTGATTGGACCTAATGCCCACTCCTAGGGATGGAACACACATCTGGTATTGTAGACCAGGCCACCCCCCTGTGGCAGGAGAGGTTATAGGCCCCAGTGGAGAAGCCAGTGCAATTGTATTGTTAGATGGATGTGATGGTACTACTAAAGTACCATCCAAGCATTTGAGTTTATTCCCATGAGCTATTATTGCAGTTACTGTTTACATGTTCTTGCTTCTTGCCATTTGTATTTTTATAGTAGGTGGAATGCCATTAAACTGAGCCACCAGCCCATGACAAACAGAGAACACAGAGACTTGAAGAGTCCAGTGCCCTACTACAATGGGAGAAAGGTCACCCCACACCCTCCGAGGCTCAGGGATATTCATGGAAGAGGCAGGTGCAAAGTTTTGTGAGAGCCAGAGGAAGGGGTGGAGTGTGACCCAGAAAATGGTCGACCCTGTGATGACAAGCCATGGACCCACCTCCTTCCCATGCTCTGCAAAGAAGCCACTCCCCTTCCTCTTCCAGCCAATCGGTTGACCATAGCTGCTTGCAGGGGAGGGGCTAAAGGTATAAAAGCTGGGAAATCCATGAGGCTGGTCCCTAGCCATTTTGTAAAGCTGTCTGGAACCACAGGATTTATGTCTGGTTGTGGACTTTCAAACACAGCCGTGAATGGGGGGAGGCGCCCATCCCAATGAGAATGGCTAACCCCAAGAAATGCACAAATGCTTGTAAACCCACACCCCAAGCTCAGTTAGCAAGTCCAATAAATTCATTAAAATTTTTCAAACCAGGCTCAGAGAACTTTTTCCTCAGGTTGTTGCAAGGACCATGGGAGGAAGGGATTGGATGCCACGTGCACCTCCCAGCAGTGAATTTGACTTACACATGTGGAGATAAAAGCATTGTGTACATGCTAGGTTGAACATATCAGAGGTGAGTGTCACCTATATCCTGGCATTACCGATAAAACGTTCAGCCTCAACCACAATTGTTTCTTTGTTTTTCCAATATTCAGCTTATTGACTTTAAAGGACAAAATAAGAAGAACAAAAGAAAGTGGAAAAAACTACCATTACATGCACTAATTTCTAAACAAGACTCAAATAACTCAGGAATAAACAAGAACAAACATGGAATTGCATCAAATTATAAAACTTCTGTATATCATGGGCAGCAATTAGCGCAGTGACAGTGGCCAAGCAGGACAACTTCTTTGCCAGCTCTTCTTCTAACAGAGGATTAGTATCCAGAATGTATAAAGATCTCAAACAACCCCAGAAGATGAAGTGGTCCAATCAATAAATGGGCAAATGAATCTAAGAGAGTTCTTAAAAGAACTACAAATGATTAATAAACATGTAAAAAATGTTCAACATCCTTCGCTATCAGAGAAATGCAAATTAAAAAATCAAAAACACATGAAGATTCTTCCCATCCCAATGAGAATGCCTAACCCCAAGAAATGCCACAAAAATGTGGAGGACAGGAAGTAAAAGAAAGCCCATAAATTGTTGGTAAGTATGCAAGTTTTTTCCTACATTATAGAAATCAACATGGAGGTTCCTCAAAAACATAAGCTAAAACTGTCACATTGTCCAGGTCTGCAACTTCTTAGTAAATTTCAGAAGGTATTTAAGTATACTACAGAGATATCTGCAACATCTATATTTATTACTAAACTGTGCAATAGCCAAACTATGTATCCATCCCAGATGGCCACCAATGAATGAATGGATAAGTAAAATGTGGTGTGTGTGTGTGTGTGTGTGTGTGAGAGAGAGAGAGAGAGAGAGAGAGAGAGAGAGAGAGAGAGAGAGAGAGAGAGAGAGAGAGAGAGAGAGAGAGAGAGAGAGAGAGAGAGAGAGAGAGAGAGAGACAGAGACAGAGACAGAGACAGAGATAGAGAGACAGAGACAGAGAGAGATGGGGAGAGAGAAAGAGAGAGAGATGGAGTTTTAGTAAGCCATAAGAAAGAATGAAATTATTTCATTTTTGGAAATTGAATGGATCTGAAGATCATCATGCTAAGTAAAATAATTCAGACTCAGAAAGACAAAATTGGGACAGGGATTTAACTCACTAGTAAAGAATTTGCTAGGATTCACAAGGCATATGCTTGATCCCCTAAACTGTATAATAACAATAATAGTAGTGACAATAACAATAACTCCTGTTTTCACTCATATGTAGAACCTGGTAGAAAGAGAATCATGAAAGTACTGCAGGAGCTGTTAAAAGAGGAAGGGAGCAGTAGGTGCAGTAAGGACAGGATAAGATGAGGTCCTAGGGGGGTTACCAATAAGACCATGGTATGTTATATACTTGTTTGAAAATCTCACAATGAAACCAATTATTTGACATAACAAATAGAAATGGCATTCACATGTGGGAAGGCTGCCCCAATGTTGTAACCATTCAACAAGAGAAGATACTCTAAAGATAGACACTGAGGACCATCCCTTTGGCTGAGACAATTAAAACAACGGATCCTGAGGAATTATCCCGTGCTGGGAGAATGGAAAGATTGGAGCTCCAGTGTGAGCCAGAGAAGGAAATTTCCTCCCAGGAAGAGATTGCATGCAGTTTTGACAATTTATCAGAGCACAGTGTCAGTCAGATCTGAGCCAAGAGAATGATGGGCTAGAACACACCTTGACGAGGGCTGCTTAATTATGTGTTCTATTTGCCTTTGGTTTAAGCTGAAGCCTCATATCAGTACCCTAACAAGGACTTTGGGTGGCATTGGACACCCCTGTTTGTCCTTTCCAGTGTGGCCACACTGAGCAAATGTCCTTTCTCTACTCTTCACTCTTCCGTGTCTTTAATTGGCATATTGGAAATTGAATGGAACTGAAGATCATCATGTTAAGCAAAATAAGTCAGACTCAGAAAGACAAACATTGGGGCAGGGATTTAACTCACTAGTGAAGAATTTTACCAGGATGCACAAGGCCAGGCAATATGCTTTATCTCCTAAACTGTATAATAACAATAGTAGTAATGACAGTAATAATAGCTCATGTTTTCACTCATATGTGGAACCTGGAAGGGAGAGAATCATGAAAGTACTAGAGGAATTGTTAAGGGAATTATTAGAAAAGAGATTCTAAAGAAATTACCTAGCTGAGCCTAGCTTTTAGGCATTGCCAGAATCCAGGCCTTGAACCTAAACATTCCAGTAAAAGTTTTGTTTGTTCTATATGGAGAGAGAACCTCTCATGAAACAATTAAATTAAATGAGGTCTAAAACTGGGGCCCTGATCTGAGAGGATCAGTGCTCTCCTCAGTGAGTCTTGCTCTGCCCTCCCACTGAGAAAAGGCCTTGTGAGCCCACGTGAAAAGGAGGCCATCACCAACCCAGCGAAAAGCTTCACCAGAAATCAAATTTACTGGAACTTTGATCTTGGACTCCCACCCTTTGTAACTATGAGAAAATAAATTTCTGACCTTTAAGTCACCCAACTACAGCACTTGACTTTATGCCCAAGCTGGCCAATAGACAATACTTTTTCAATCTCAAGGTGAAACAGAATCTGATATACAAAAGACTGTGCTTCTCATCCAAGTGAGAATGACTACTGTCAAAAACACATAAAAAAACAAGTGCTCAAAAGATGTATGGGAATGATGTCTTACACACTACCGTGGAAATGTAAATGACCACCTCCACAACAGAAAATGGCATGGGAGGGGTGTCCCAAAAGACTGAAGACAGACCTACCCCATGATCCAGTGATCCCAGTGCTCGGGTATTGGATAAGTTTGTCATCCAAATGACCAGCAATGAATAGATACCTTCCTCTAGCTTCTCACTGCTTGCTCCAATCACCTCAAACTAATTGGACTTGAGACTCTCAGTAGGAGGGGAGGGGCAGAGGATGACAGTCACCCCTCCCACTCATTCAGCCTTAACTGCATTGGGGGCGGGGGGGGGGCTGAAGAAAGACAACTCAGGGGAGGCTGGAAAGAAGGAAGGTGCTTCACCATCTTGGATACAAAATCAGTATGTTGGGAAGACGCCCATGCTCAAGGTTTATTGGGACACTACTTACAAGAGATTGTGGAATCAATTTAAATATCCATCAATAGGAAACAGGCATAAAGAAAAAGTGGTAGGAATGCATAGCAGAAGACTAGTTAGTCATTTAAAAGCATGAAACCCTACCATTTATAGCCAATATGAATGAACCCAGGAGGGCATTATGTAAGTGAAATAGGTTAGACACAGAAAAGCTAACACATGATCTCCCTTTTAAGTGGAATCTAAAAATGTTGCTCTCATTGAGAGGTTGAGAGGAAAATGGAGGTTTCTAGACAATGGTAAGGATAAGAGAAAGGAGGGGGCACTGGAGGCAGGTCAGCCAGTACAGGATTGCATTCTAACAGCAAGAGGACTTTCTGGTGTTCTGTGGCCCAGTAAGGTGAATACACTTAGAAATAATGCATTGTGCATCTAAAATAGTTAGATCTCAAATGTGTTAACTGTAAAGAAATTGTGGAACCCTCCTCCTTGGCCCCTTCCCCTGGACTCCCTAGACCCCTGCCCCTATTTAGAACTAACTGCTCTTTTCGCTTCTGTAAATCGCTTGGCTTGAGGGAACCAGAGGGACAAACTGCACCGTCTCCATTTTGACTGCTGATTCCTCCATTTTTATGATGTCTCATGGACATAGACTAGGCAAACCCGGGCATGTCCAGGGGACCTGGGTAGGTTTGAGGCCTTATAAGGAATAAACAGGGTCCTCTAGCCCTGAAGATAATAGTCAGCACATTCCACAGCTCTTAGGGCAGCACCCACCAATGAGAGGCCTCCAAGACTGTAACCAATCAATTCAAATGTATGTTGGCGCATGTGGGCTCTTTGGGCCAATCAAAATATAACTCTGTCATTGCCCTCTTCCTTTGTCTGAAACCTATGACAAGCTCCCTCCCCCTGCAATCGGGGCTCTCAGATGAACCTACCACGTTAGTTTGGTCTGAGAGTCTGATCTTAAGCCCGAATAAAGACTCTTTGTTCTTGCATGCTCTCTGGACTCCGTAGTAATTCTTGGGGATCCATTCTCTGGACACAACAAAATTATAAAACTTACTGTAATAAATATACTAATTACCCTTAATTGATCATTACCCAAGGTATAGATTAAGCAAAACACCACACTGTACCTTATAAATAGGCATAAATATTACTTGTCAATCAACAAGTAAAATTGGTTAATAAGAAGTCTCAGTTTTCCTGATAAAAGTCATAAAAATTACTTAGTGATATAGGTCTTTTAAGCTGCTTGTTTGTTGTTTACATTTAGTGAAAGTAATGTGGCTCCAAGCACTTCCTAAATGATTTCCAAACAATTGCAGTTGAGCATGGACATGTCCTCAAATTGGATGTCTGCATGCGCACTCATCTTCCTGGAGCAAGTAGCTAAATGGATCATTTCACTCTGTCAACATGCTCTCTAACTTCCTTGTGAAAAGCTATTTGATACTAACAAAGGCTAGATAGGCACAAGATGCTAAAAAGTACTCGTGCCTGGATAAGAACAATAGGCGAAAACTGTTTTCCTGTTTATAAGAAAACACTTCTTTCTGGCAGTACTTGGATAATATGGATAATTTATTATTGCTCTTGTGAAGTATCTTGTAATTATAAAATAGTTCTTCATAAAAATTTCAAAGAACTGCACAAAACATACCTAACTTGGATGACAAGAATATTCTTAATTAAGTGCCTTCAGAAAAGTTGGAGTAGGGGCACGTTGATTTGAACTGAACCGTAGTGATTTGAAGTAACTGAATATATCATTTCTTCATATAAGATAAATGATATCATGTGGGTGCTGGAATTAGAACCTGGGTCTTCTGCAAGAACAACCAGTGTTCTTAACCACTGTCCATAACTCCAGTCCCAGGGGATTCAACAGCCTCCTCTCTCCTCTGATGGCATTGCATGACACAGGTGCACTTACCCACCTGCAGGCAATACATGCATACACATAAAATTAAATAAATTAATTAAATTAAATAATAAATAAATAAATGATAGTTACTTTTTACCAAATATGACTGTAATTATGTTTTCATCCAATAGATGCTGTTACCTACATACCTTGTTTCGTTCTTTAACTAGAGCAGAGTCATTTAAGAAGCTCAGAGAGAAGGAACATAGAAGTCCCTTACAAGAGACCTAATCTACCATTTTTGTTTCATGCTGTGCCTTCTTTTACAAAGTAGCTCAGTCAGCTCGAATTTGCATATTGAGTTAGTCAAGCTCTGAACACTGTGTGATGCTATTGCTGCTGGAAAACTGATGTCACTGTCATCAGATGATACGGGAGACACTGGGGTCCCCTCTTGGGGTTCTTCATTTCATTAATAAGAGAATTTAAGTATGGACTCAAATGGAAGCTTAAGAATAATTTTATTAAACTTTAAAAGAAAAGCCTCCAGGGCAGGCAAGCTGCAAATGTCATCAGCTGCCCAGAGAATGAAGGAAAGAAGAGGGAAAAAAGGAAATCAAAACATGTCATTTTAAGCCAGGGTGAAGGTCAGATTCATGGTGGACTAATAGCCACAGAACATGGAACAGAGCTTTGGAGAAAGAGCAAGAAAGCCCCAAAATGTTGGGTAAACACTATTAGGGAAACATGCTTAGAAGATAAGTAGAAGAAAGGGAGAGGTTATGAATTCTTCAGAAACTAGGCAGGCTTGAGAAGCCAAATATCTGCATCTCGATAAGCTTCTGCACTAGGGCAGGGGTTCCAGGCCAGAAAAGTTCTCCATCTCAGTCAAGCTCTGATCACTCCACTTATCACTTCAGCATGACTTAAGGGGAGCCCACCTTTCTGGTGGTCCCCATGGCCAGGGGACTGACCTGGCTCAGCTGAAATGCTGAGTCTCCATCCAGACCAGAGTTTTTATTCTCTTGATCAGGATTTTTCTCTTAAGGAGGCCTTTCTTGCTACTGTAACATTCTATAACAATCGGAAAAGGCTGTACTTACTACATTAATATTAAATGCATAAAATGAACACATGTCAAAAATGTTTAACAAAATTAAGTAACTGGTAGGATGTTATAATCAGTCCAAGGGAGAATTTTTAAAGCAAAAATACATGTGAAATACATGAATGACAAAGTGACATTTACAAATAACTTGACACTTTTTCCACATTAGAAGATAGAAATCAATAGACTCTCCACCTGGCATAAATTATTTACATTTTTTGGTGGTATTCTTTCTCATCTTCATTACATGCACTGTATCCCATAGTTGTAATCTACAACTTGCAGTAATAAAATATCTCAACAGGCAAAAAAAAAAGGCTAGAATCCATAAAACAGAAACATAGTAAAAACAATACACAGTATTCCATTGT
Source organism: Nannospalax galili (assembly GCF_000622305.1). Taxonomy (NCBI): domain Eukaryota; kingdom Metazoa; phylum Chordata; class Mammalia; order Rodentia; family Spalacidae; genus Nannospalax; species Nannospalax galili. Next base: position 96,469 of record NW_008360332.1, on the reverse strand, counting down.
AGGCAGGGTTGTTTTGTTTTGTTTTGTTTTGTTTTTTGTTTTGTTTTGTTTGGTCTTCATTTTTTATCCCACATTATCCAAGAGTGATCTTCCCTTCCTATTTAGCTGCCTAATTGGTTCTGGAGACATCCAAGTTAGACCAGCCCTGAAAATGAGCAACTCTAGGTCTACCTAGAGAGCCTCTCATAATCATCCGCACTTGAAAGGGGCGAGTCAGGATGATACAGCCAACTCAATTTGGAGTACCAGAACTAACAGAGACATGGTGAGCCCTACCCAGTCATCTCCTAATGTCTGGAAGGCTCAAGGGAGCCTTTGTTCTGACTCTGGGAGTAATTTCATACAATAATTCTTCTCCATTGACATGCAAATAAGTTCTGTGAGACACAACCTGCCATCCCCAGTGGGAAAGTCTGTTTTCATCTCCATAGATACATTCATTCAGCATTCCATATTTCTCTGTGAAGTTGTTATTCTTAGGATTTTCAATAACCTGTAATGCTTTGCCAGTTTCCTCATCAATGAATTAATTCTTAATGTGCTTTCATTTCTAGATCTATATAAGAGCCAACAATTTTATTTTCCTCTGAGAATTATTTTCTAACAACAGCAAGATGAAATCTGCTTCCTGCACCTGCTCTTTCTTCAAATACGCTGTTTCTGCATGTTTCAGGGGTAATGACTCTTGAATCTCATCAATAGCCAATTGAAAACATTGTCTTATTTATTGACAATTCTCTAACACGGTGTTGTATTCATTTCTATTGCGCCCAATAACTCAGTGTTCTCTTTAAAGACAAGAGAGTTGACTTGGAGACATCCAGGGCAGATGACATAAACCTTTTACTTTACAGTCATATAACATCATAACACATCTATACCTGTCACTAACTAACTTTTCAGCTAAGGATGATTTGCTGTGTGTCCCATTTGATGCAGTAAGGAAATTAACTCTAGATTACAGAAATGAAGTACTGTTTTGACTTTATGTTAGGAATATTTTTGTTTTCTTTTCTTTTTGGTCTTGTAGCCCCAGCTAGCCTAGAACTCACTGTGTAGACCAGGCTGGCCTTGAACTCACAGAAATCAACCTGCCTCTGCCTCCCAAGAACTAGGATTAAAGGTGTGTGCCACCACCTCCAGCATGTTAGGGAAATCTTATCTGAAGAGTAAAAAGTTCACTATTATAGACATATTTATAAAGACGAGATTCAAGGAAGAAACAGTAATGTAGCAACAATTAGTTTTAAATTCTGGTCTACACCTTATTGGTAAAATACCAATAATGGGTATTTTAAATTTATTTATCGTGTGTGTGTGTGTGTGTGTGTGTGTGTGTGTATACACAGTGTACCTGAGAGGTGGTCAAAGGATACCTCCTGGCAATGGTTCTCTCTACCATGTGGGTCCAAAGGATGGAACTCAGATCTTCAGGCTCCATGCAATTGCCTTTAGCTACTAAACCATCTCTCTACTCTCTAAAAAAAAAAAAAAAAAAAAAAAAAAAAATTATAGTGATTGAGATTTCAAAAGCTAGGAAGTATCAACCCAAGACTTTCACACAGTTGTGCTGACTTCATGAGGAAATTAAATGGTGGCTGCTTGATACACCGGGTCTAGAGAATTCCACCACTGTCAGTTTTCCTTCTTGTAATCAACTTTTACTCTATGCCTTTTATAAATTATTTAAGTGCAGTAACAGGAAACATAACACACCAAGTCCTTCATCCTTCCATGTGACTTTACACTTCAAATTGACTCAAATCAAGTTCTTCCTGTAACAGTAAGTACTGGAGTAGATATTATTAAAACCCAGTGGTGATGTTGGGATGGAGAGACTGTTCAGTGGTTGTTCTAAGGCAGATCAAAGCAGACTTAGCCATAAATATAAGTAAAATTTTCTGACTTAGTTCAATACCAGTCAACTGTTACTAATTTGAAAGTATTTATGTTTAATTTTTACTTGCCTTGCCAAACCAAATCCCTTTCCTTGACACTGTGCATGCTCACTATGGTGCATCCAGCAATCTTTTTTGAATGGAATCCAGTTATACATAGTGGTGAGGAAAAGTAAGTCTTAGGTTGAGTGGGATTTTCTCCAAATTGAACTTCTGCTTAGTACATGAATAAATTTAAACAATTCATAGAGTCATCAGATGAGAGCATCCCAGACTTATCAGACAGCCAAGGTCTTGCTGGCAAAAACCCCACAGAGGAGTCAGTCACCCCAGATGTGTCAGTCTGAATCTGCCTCTTAATCTCTCCAGAGACTAGTTTCAGAAGTTACAAATGCCACACTGCTAAGTTCCTCGGCCACTGCCAATCCTAAGGGGACAACCTGGCAATCTAACTATGAAGCATGTAGTTTCTCATTCTGCCAGCACAGAAAAGGGTTAAATTCAAAGCACCCTGGGATAAACACATATTCTTGAGGTTCAATGTGATCTTATGACTTTGCTTGTAATGTTTCAGGGAGCATTACTGGATATCTCAAATCACCCCAGTGCCGTCATCTCTCTGCCAAAACAATTTACCACCTGGCTTCTTCTTTCCAATACTTTTACCACTTTTCCCAAACTAGTTGCAAAAGAGAATCATTCTCTGCATGTCTGGATTCTCTCAGTACCTCATGGAAACATTTCTTTATTGATACAACCCACGGACCAATAATATGGAATGTGAAGCAATACAAATGCTCTGACTTGCGTTATTAGAAAAATATCATAACTGTCATGAAATGAGCATGAGGACCTCTAATTACAGACATTAATAGGACAGTGCTGTGGAGGGTCCTGCTCTTGATGCTTCATTGCCTGAGTCTTGGTGTGTGGGTCTCCCAGCACCACTCAAATCATACTATGTATCCACATTAGGCATTTACTACATTGACTCACAGGGTGCTCTTAAAAGTCCAACCACACTCGAGCTGGTATGTGCATCTTTTTCTCTTTCTGTTCTCTAATAGCAGCAAGCACTTTCTGAATGTTCCTGGGCTAATTTTCCAGTAGAAAATTAGCTAATACTTTGTGTATTAGTTACTTTTTTGTTGCTGTAATAAAAAGATGACCAAACACAGTTTAAGGAAAAGGGTGAACAGTTCCAGAGAGAAAGCCCATCATGGCAGGGAAGGTATGTTAAGAGTCAGGGAAAGCAAGGTGACAGAAAGCTGGCTGATCACATCTTCATCCACACAAAAAGAAGAGAGAGAACAGGAAGTGGACCAAGAATAAACACCTTCAAAGCCCACCCCAGTGATATACTTCCTCCAGCAAGGCCCTGATAGGTAAAAAATTTGTGGAGAATGAGCGAATGGGTGATGAGGCACTGAGGCACAGATAAAACTCCATCAAAATAGAGTTTATTAGCAAAGGAACACATGGGAAAGATTCCCTTCTGGGCATGGAAAATGTCTGCCTGGGTCTTGAGCTGGGGTCTTTTAATAGGGAGGCTTCTGCCTCCTGCAGAAGGTGGGAAGATGTATTTTTTTTAAAGTTGCAGGGGAGTGGGAGAGCAGGACTGTTAAAACTTGTCCTCTTTAGAGATCAAAGGGGAAGCCTGCTGTGTTAGCCAAACAGTGGAGGAAAGTCTGCTTCTCTTGACTTCAAAGACCAAGGTGCTTATTAGCTAGGTCCCCTTTTCTCAGGAGCATGAGAAGTCCTTGGGATCCTGTTGGTGAGAGGGCAGGGATATCTGAACCTTAACATTCCAGCCTTTTGTGTTATAGGATAGGGGGCGCCATTGTTGTCTTGCTACTTCCTGCTGGACAGGATTGACGTGGCGGGGGGCTGGATTAGAGGTCGGTCAGACAGCAGGGGTTCCCTCTCCATGCAGCTCAACAGGGTCCTCGATGGTTGACAGGCACTTGTGTACATGTGGAGGGAAGCAAAGTAACAACTGATTAAAATTAGTAATAGTTTTTGGATTTGGTCCTGAAAATATCTGAAGAGGCAAGTAGCAATGGATAGCACCAAGGTAATAGCTCATTTTTTTTTTTCTTTTTTTTTCTCTTCTGCCAGGGCTGAACTCAAGAGCAATGGACTCAGGATTTGTTTTCAGGCATTTTGATAGTTGTTGGAGTGGCTAGAGAACAAGTCAGTTACCTCTCAAAGGCTTCTAGATAGGGAGAGAAAACAAATTCAGCCATCATTTAATTTTTTTGGCTAGAATAATAGTGGGTTGCCTCCCTTAGCTGTAGGTGGGCACTACAGTACTGTAGACCAATATTTGAAGTCTTAATATCTGAGTAAGATTGTCTCATTAAGAATAAAATCATCAATGAGAGATAATTGTCTAAATAACATAAGAACTCATGTCTAATGTCTGGGTTGTGTAATCCCCTGAACCCTTAAAATATACTGATGACTTTAATTTTGGTTATACTTTCCTTTTGGGTGTTTAAGACCATACTGTTGGCCCAAATAAACCAATTTATTTTTACTCTTAAGGTTATATGAGGGTTTGGTCCTCAGGGGTCACATGGGCTTGTGGGGAGCCCCTGGCTCCTCAGGCTTTTCTTTTACCAGTTCCATCTATGTGAAGATAAGTCAAAAGGTCCTGCTTGACCAGGACTTCACTTGGAAGCAAGGAGGAGATGTTTCCTCTGTGTTGACCCTCCTCTTTGCAGACTGGACACTGGTTCAAGTCCCTCTTCTGGGGTCTCCATGGCCTTCCTAAACAAGAGGACAGGTGACTTTCCGAAAATACAGGACATTTCGAGAGATGCGCCATAGCCCCTGGAACTTGTTTGAACTTGGAGGGCCAGGAACAAAAATTTTCCCCTTTAAGTCCCTCTGACCACATTAATATAGGCCTTAGAGTCTGGCTATTAAACATCCAACAAGGTTAGTTACACCAGCCTGGTACATTAATTACCATGTGCTATGTAGTTAGAGCTGGCAACATCCTTAAATAAACCTTGACTAGATATCTACACATTATCCTTGTCTCATCCTTGTTATATTGTAACAACCATACACAGACCTTCATCACCTTCCCAGCTTTATCATTTCTCTGTCAATTCTAGAAATATCCAGCCATCATAATTTTCATACATAAATCCTTCTTTAAAAATATCTCCATTCTCATATCCTTCCAACATCCTCCAATTTTCCATTTTCCTTTTTTAATAACCATGAGACACAATAATATTAACAAACAAAATTTTCATCTGTTGTGAGACTTCTTTTCCTGCAGATACTAAGCAATGTTTTTCCCCTTTATAGGTTGTAATATCAAACCAATGTTTGATTACATTAAAGTTTTTCTGGGGAACCAGTGAATTTACTGAGCTTACTTACAGAGATGACAGAGCAGTTGCTGAGGTATAGGAGTGGCCTGAGAGTATTTATATTGGAAAGCCTTAACCCAGCATGGATCAAGCCTTCTCTTCCTAGCCTTTTCCAGATAATATACTTTAGTCTTCCCCAAGTCCAGGAGACCATGTGATCAGGGTCAAATTACATACAGTTATCTGGGAAGAGCAGCTGGATACTCAGGTGAAGGACCAATGACCCTGTTTACCCTTTCTCCTTTAATTAAAGAATATGATAGTCAAGTCAACAAGTTTAATTGTGATGATTTCTGTTAGTGGACACAGCTGAAGTCATGAAGATGATAGTAGTTTGACTCAGAAGAAAGTAGTGTGTAGTATCATCTTATTAAAAGAACATGGAATCTAAATTATATACATAAGATAATGTAATAAATTAATATTACCTGTGGAGTTAATATTACCCGGGTACATATTGTGTTTTATAAGTTTTTAGGTAAATCTTTTACCTTATGTAGTTTAGAGAGTGGTCTACCAAAACCTTGCTTTAGGTGGAAAAAAGCAATTGGTACATAAACATTATCAAATTGATGTTTATAACCTCCAGCATAACCAATTAAGGAAAACTGTGCTATAACCCTGTTTAGCCTTTATAACTGTTAGAGTGGGAGAGATGGGGTGTCCTGTCCATGAGGGGATGGAGGGGCAGGGGTATCGGAGGCAGGGTCTGGAATCAAAGTAGAAGTTAGATATAGGAGGGATAAATGGATTATTTGAGCTAGAAGCCAGAATAGGGAAGACTAAGGAATATTTGGCAAGGAGGTGTTTAAGGTTTTGGATATTCTCAAGTAGAAGAGAGTTAGTGGAAGGAGAGTAGGTGATGGACTTAGAGTGGTGCTGGAGAGAGGGAAGGTCGTGGCATGGAGAGGGAGTTCAAGTTGGAGAAAGGAGGAGAGATGGGTTGGGCCCTGGAATGGGAGGCAAGGGAGAGCATAGCAAGGGGAGAGCATGGGGAGGACTTGGCTGTGCCTCAGGCTGGGGAGCAGGAGGTGGATGGGGATGGCTTCTAATCAGAGGCAGTTCATTGGCTATGGTAGGATCAAAAGCTGAGGTCAAGGGGTTGGGGGGCAGGGGGGGTCCCTGGTGGGTTGGTGGGATCCCGTGAAACTGTCTTAGCCAGAAGAACCTGATGGGAAGAACATGGGAACCAGAGGGAGGGATTAGCATGGAGATCAAAGGAAGCTTGGCTGTATGGTGATTCAGGCCGTTTGCCTTTACAATGGCAGAAATTTTTTAAATCTCTCAAAATATTGAAGTTTAAGGTTTCAGTGTCTGGCCAAACAGAGTTATTATCTAACTCGTACTAAGGCCAAGCTGTGGTGCACAGGAACTTTAGGCATTTTGGCCTGATTGTATCCAAAAGTTTTAGTTGTTTTAAGGATTTAAGAAGACAAGCAAGAGGTGTGAGACCCTGAGACTTTGAGTGGGTGTTTCCCATAGTGACAGATTAAGTACAGAGTGAAGAGGAGATAGAGAAAGAACCCAGCAAGTGGGTAGGAGGTAGAGACAGAACCGAGCAGATGGGAGACAAAGAAAATCCTCTCTCCATAGGGAGTGGAAGCAGGATCATGAGTCCAGGAAGGAAAGAGCAGCAGATGAGGAAGAGAGAGAGATGGGGCAGGAGTAGGAGGAAAAGGGGTTTGGCATTGGTCACGCAAAATGAGAGTAAGGAGAACCAGGCATCAAAACAAAGTGTCCTTTTTTTGTTGCTCGGGTTCTAGTTATTATTTTTGAGTTATTTCCAAGTCCCAGAAGGTGGTGGCCCACAATTAGATCATCAGGGAGAGGAAAGGCAAGATACTGTCCTGGACAGAAAGTAGTGTGTGTTCCTATCTCTGGAAACAGTGTCCTATGTCCAGAAAAAGGAAAGCGGTTTCCGGCACACGTGTGATTTCGAGGCAAGCAAGAGGAGCGGGAAACCCTGCAATGAGAGCATGGCATGACCAGCCAGTAGACGGAGACAAAGTACAAGGAATGGGATGGGAGAAAGGAGGAAAAACACAGTGAGCCAGAAGGAAGGGAAGCTTGTGGAACAAGTTGATCCTGAGGTTTATTTAGTAGAGGCTGAAGGAAAATGAGCCCCAGAAGGGTGGTGGTTTAGTAGAGGTTTGGTAGAGCCCCAGAAGGGCAGTGGTGAGAAAGAGGGAGGGAGAGAGAGAGAGAGAGAGAGGTACTTAAAATTAATTTACATATTTTAGTACCAGGAACCATGTTGTAGATTAAAAGAGAATATTTTGGCCTGAAAAAAAATTTTGGTGTTTAATTTAACATGTATCAAATTTTACTTAAAATTAGTATGATACAAAGCAAATTAATTTTAAGAAGCATAAATTTATGTTGACTGTATATACATATTTGGTTATGTAGTCTTTGTTGAGAATGTAGTTAGTTTATCATTTTTAAACTAAAACACCTTTGAAGTAGACAAACAAAATGAATACACCTTAAAAAACCATGAAAGTAAACAAAAACAAAAATGGTATTCAACAAATAGGATTTTACCAGTTTAGATGTCATTTTGTATAGGTAATTAGTAGCCTAAAGAAAGATTAAAGTTTCCACATAGATTTGAGGTAGCATCTTTTTTCTTTTTAAGAGCTAAATAACTGAAGGAAGTTAATAAAACCTTGTCAATCTAAGAACATAAATCAGAGGAGATAGGAGGGATAAAAGGAAACATTAACAGATTAGATTAAGAATAAATTAAATGTAAACAGTACTGAATAGTCAGTAATACCCTCTGTTGAAATTAATTTACACCTTAGCAGTTCTCAACTGCATAGTGCCTTTACTCTTAGGCTGTTTTGCTGTTTTCCTCCTTGTCACAGGGTCGTGGGCTAGTCTGAACCCGGAAAAGTCTTGGAGAACAGATTTTGAGATAATAGGCTTGAGTCTGAAGTGGGAAGGCCAATTCCATCTTCAGAGTCAGCATCTCAGTGAGCTCAAACAGCACCTGACAATTTATCAATATAATTAATATTACCCTGACATTATAACTAGAAAGCACTCAGGGAATGATGGGACAGGAACATAAGCAAACATAGAGAATCAGGAGTTAAGACCAGTAGAGATGGCATCTCAAGCCTCTCATTCAAGTAGACTATTACTTTTTACCTCTCCTTGTTGTAACTATGTGCTGGTAGTAGCTTGTCTCTTGTAAGGTTTTGGCCCTGGAGTACAGCAAATTTTCATCTGCTTCACAGGTCTAGTCAACACAAAGTGTCAGCTCCCTTTGCACCTTGACGGCAAATGGCTAGAAGAACTTTAAGTTCCCTTTAGAAACTAGCAAATATACTATGTAAAACAATAGGAATTTTAAATGGTCATTTTTAAAAATTAGCAAATATCATATAAAAGATGTTAAAATCCAAAATAATTCCTTTAAAATTACCAGATAAAGGTGTCATTCAAACAATGTCAAAACCTAAGAATAATTTCTTTTTTAAAAAAAACTATAAATATGTCAAACAACATAAAACTTAAAACAATCATCTTTTAAAAAAACAGTAAATATACCATAGAAGAAGTTAAAGCTCAAAGTAATCCCCTTTAGAAACAGGACCTAAGTGATGTTAAAATTTAAACTCCCATTGTGTAGGTTTGGCATTATTACCTTAGTTTGAACTAGAAATGCATTGTTTATTCTATGACATCATCAAGAAACGAAAACAAAAATAAATTATTCTATAACACCATCAAGAAACAAAAACAAAAATAAATTGTAAGAGAATCATAGGCATCCCTGGTACCAGTAGATTAGGCTTGATATTAAAGAAGAAAGTACCCTCAGATATATATATGTACATGTGACCCAAATAGAAAAGCAAATTAAAGAAATCCATGTTTCTCACCAACCATTGTAGCTGTGAATGTAAAGCCAAGTTCTCAGAGCTCTTAGTTTGTAGACAGACACTATGCTGGAAAGGAAACTCATGAGGCAGCAGAAGGAACAGGGCACATAAATCAGTGTTTGTTGGTTGAAAGCATGTGGCTCGCCTGAGCAGTGCCTGTGACCTTTTTTGTATAGTGACATTTAAAATGGTTAGGTCTAGTTAGAAAAGTAAGCACTTGAGCACCTGTTGCATGATGCCCAAGAGGGCCTAAGATCAAAGTTTGAGCCCCTTTGTCTGAGAAAAAGTTTAGGAGGAAAAAAAAAAAGGCTTTTAACACATTTGTCCTTTGTCAATGGGCAAGCCGCCTGAAATTCTTTAAATGTTTCAGCAAAGTTGCCCAGCTGGTTTAGGCTAGTTGGGTCAAAATGGGGAGAAAGGGTCCCCTCAAGGGTTTTTAGCCGAATTTATAAGAAAATTTAAGAATGGGCCCAGCTGGAAACATCATTCCATTAGAATGTTAAAAAAAAATTCCCAGGGCAGGCGAGCTGGCAATCTTGGCAGCCTCCTGGAGGGGGTGAATAGCAGGAAGGAAAAAAAGGCTTGGGGTCCTGCAGGTTTAAAGCATGCATGGGAGGTCAGACATGTGGTGGGCTGGCAGGCAGGCACACAGCAGGGAGTAGAAAGCTTTAGTATGGGAGGGGGAGAGAGAGGAGAAGGATACAGAGCATTTGTATGTGTTGGACTGAACGGTATCAGAAATCATCCTGAGGAAAGTGAGGAAGAAAGGCAGTGGAAGAGGATAAAGACAGGAAAAAGGACGGAGGACAGCAGACCTTGCTGCCCATGGCAAACGGGGTGGAGGGGGCAAGATGCCGGTGGTGAGCAGCCAGTGGGGGAACTGAGATAGGGAACTGATGAAGCAGGTCCATCACGGAGACCACAGTGCTGTCTGGGAGTGGAGAAAATCAATGGGAAAGGAGATCAAAAGAAGTAGGCAAGGCAGAGTGTTCCCAGTGAGGAGAGCCAGAAAGAGGTGAGAGCAAAGCAGAGGGCTGGGGAGAGGAGAAGAGAGAAAAGAAGTGTACCTGAGAGCCAAGTTAGTGGCATTGGAGAAGTCCAGGCAGGCCCCTTGAAGTAAGAACTGGGTTTTGGCACCATCTGATAGGTAAAAAGTTGGCGGAGATCCAGCGAATGGAGGATGAGGCACCGAGGCACAGCTAAAACTCCATCAAAATAGGGCTTATTAGCAGAGGAACACATGGGACAGATTCCCTTCCAGACACGGAAAATGTCTGCCCAGGTCATAAGCTGGGGTCTTTTAAGGGGGGAGGCGTGGGAGAGGAACAGGACTGTTAAAACCTGTCCTCTGTAGAGATCAAAGGAGAAGCCTGCTGTGCTGGCCAAACAGTGGAGGAAAGTCTGCTTCTCTTGACTTCAAAGACCAAGGTGCTTATCAGCTAGGTTCCCTTTTCTCAGGAGCATGAGAAGTCCTTGGGATCCTGTTGGTGAGGGGGCAGGGCTATCTGATCCATAACAGGCCCCACCTCCTAAAAGTTCCGTAGTGTTCCCAAACAGTGCCACCTTCACCAACTGGGGACTAGGTGTTCAAATACATGAGCCTACAGAGGACATTTCTCATTCAACCACTATACTTGATATTAAAGTATTTCTCCTAAGATTGACATGGATTTAAAAATGCTGATTAAATTGTTTCACTGGAGTCTTTCCTCTAAAACAAAGACTGGGAAAATAACCCAGTACAAGGGCTATGGGACCTATAATTCCAGCATCAGGATGCAGAATTCGATATACCTCAAGAGCTCAGTACCTAGAAAGCCTAGGCAATATGCCAGTCTTCTAGTTCAGTGACAGACTGGGCCTCAAGGCAATAAGGCAGGAATGACAGAGAAAGGTACTCACCGTTCCCCTCTGGCCTCCACATGCATAAGAAAGAGCACATACGTATGTATACCGCACAGACATACACTGCAAACACACACCATACTACACACTCATAAATTAATGAATTAAGTACAAGTATTGATAAGCTAAAAGAGCTTATGCAAATGCATCCACTTAAAGAATGGCACTTAAAGAACATATAGAGTCATATCTCAAAAAACATGAAAGTCATTCACAGTATAAGTGAAAAGTAGTATTCACACCAATAATTTTACAACTCTGTACGAAAAGTTACTTGGAAAAAAGTTTCTTTGATGTACTTAGTACACATTTATCACAATTAGAAGAGAGTATTGGAAAATGCCTGGCATTTTTTCATATCTCCTTTTAGAAACCCTGATTTGTGAGATAAATTCTCTACAGGATTTTTTTTTTTTTTTTCAAATAAAATTGTTTCTCCCTCTTAACCTTGTGGTTTTATGATCACTGGGAACATTTTCTCTAGGAGTAGTTGACAGTATGCTCTTGGAACTTCAGATCTTTCCTGTTTTAGAATTTCAGGCATTTGGAGAACCCTGGGGAAGTCACTTCACAGTCCAGAAGGTCGTTAAGAGTCAGCAGTGTGGTTTCCACTGCAACATTGAAAGCGTCATGCCAGTTTCCACTGTACCCAGTGAGAAAAAAGCCTTCTGCTGCACCTCTGCAAGGTGGAAGTATGGTTTCCATGATTTCATCATGTGTGGGCCTCACTCAAGGCACCAAATTATTGTGATTACTGTGGTCAGAGGGCAGAGTGAGCACAGGCTGTGTCTGAAAGGAAGAAAAAAATCGATAAATCATGATGTGCCATATGTACAATATGGAGCGAGATGCCCAGAGGAATGCCACGTACTGATGCTCGAATGAGGAGTGCTTTGTTAGTCAGTGGTCAGAGATGGGGCTAATGCCCCAAAGAGCTCTTGTCTCTAAATGGAAACACAACAGTGTTTATAAAGCTTAAAATCACAATTACCTCATGCCAGGGGCAAAGCCAATAACCATGGTTACATCAGATCACCATAGTTACACCAGACCAGAGGCAGGTCAGTTAACAAAGAGGTTTTCAGTTAACAAAAAGTTTCTCAGAACTGTAGAAACAATGGGCTCCATGGAGATGCCAGTATAGCTGGGAGGGAGGATATGCCACCTGGACATGCTGCCTGGCTACTTGTAAGTTTTTGTAGAAAAAATGAACTCCCCGAGACTACCTGCATGAGCTGTTCTGCCTGGCTGGCTGCAGTGGGAATAGCTGAGCAAAAGCACAGGGTAAAGCAACAGTCAGCTAGAGCAAAATGGAGTTAGTGATGTCATTTCAATATGCACCCCTTACTTGAGGTTAAAAGGCAAACCATTTTCACATGATTTAAATTTGAACCTTTTCTGTAGGTATTGTTCTTTCCCTTTATTCTACATGGATAGCAATTATAGTTGTATGTGATTGTAAACAAAATGAAAATTTATTTCTGATCGAAGACAGATAATCCCTTGAATAGCACATCTTCATTTTACATTAAGAGCATAATGTCTAATTAGAATGTTGGGAATCGTAGTGAAATAAAGACTGTTGCCAAAAATGTGTTGCTTTTATACACTATGAACTAGAAAATACATTGAATACTTGTAAGGTATTGTACAAAGAGCTATGACAGACACAATGGGTAAATGGTAAATCTTTTCTTTTCCAAATTCACATGTGGAAAAATAATTTTGGAAGCAAGGTGGACTGGATCTCAAGGCTTCAAATGGGTCCCTTCCCTACCTCAGCAGTGTGACATTGGACAAAATGCCTAACTTTACCAAGCCTGAATTTTACTTACCAAGATAAGAATTAACTACAGCTACATGTAATGTTATTAGGAACTGATGACATAATATATCATAAGAAGATACAGTTTTTATTTGTGTATTTATCAATAAATTTTTAATGTTGATGGAGAAGAACAACTGTACAGAAAGAAGGTAAAAGAACAAGAAAGGAGATAAGCTTGATGATGTAACACTGCAGGAGATCTTAGAAGGGAAGAAATGGGCTTTAAAAGCAGGGTTGGGAGTAGCCAAATTTCCTCAGAGACAGGAAAGACTCTACAGGAAGACAGGGATTTAGAAGGAAGGTGGGAACGAGTCAATAGCTTCTGTGAGTCTCTCTTTGAAAGTTAGCTCGGCAGGAGACTAAGGCTGCTGGGGAGCATTGTGAGGGAGATGTTTTCTGAGTCTGTTGTACAAGTGGCGGGATGAAGATAAATGGCCGACCCAAAGAACATCTGTTGGATTTTGGGACTGTCTTTGGTCATGCACAAGGGTATCACAAGGCAAGTTTTGATGGTTTTAAGTTTGAAAGGAGAACACAGGTAAAAACTCAAAGTTGAGGCTAGTAACCAAAGGACTCCTGAAATAAGGAACCAGGTATTTAGAAAAGGAAGAAATGCCTGAAACAAGCCCTGAAATCAGGAAAAATAGTTGAATGTCAAGGTTTTGAAGGTTTCCACAAAATCTAGAAAAAAGTGTTCAGGCAAGCCTGAAAATAAACATGGCTGCATTCAAACACGGAAGATGATGGAGTTCAAGCATTTTAATCATACAGTGTGGACACTAGGTTTCAGGGGAGGGCAAACAAAGAGCAGGGTACAGCCATGAAGATAAATCACTGAAGAGAAGTGTCCATGAGTTGTGGATAGAGGAAATAAGGAACAAGAAACAAGACGAAGGGTTTGAGGGAGATTTATATGGTGAAATTGTTAGAGTTTCAATAAGCCCCATAAATTGGTCCAAACTATAAAAAAATGTGTAATCTATCTGTTGGAGGACCTACTTTTCCAGTCTCACTGGTCAATCACCTGGTGATAGAATGACTCCCAGAAAGGCAGGGTCACCTTAAGTTATGCTGAATGGGTGGAATACCTAGTGTGTTAATAAGGTAATGAATATTTCTGCTTGGAACTAGTTCAGACCCCCACAGAACTTTTAGACCACCCACAGCCATGTAGGTCTCCACAAGTCTGTCCACTTTCCTGAACTCTTCAGGAAGGTGTAATTTCTCTTCTTCTTCATGCCTTTCTTACTGAACATGCGTTCTTTGAGGCTTTGGGCTGCCCCAAGCATCTTGTAGTTCTTCACTTTTTCTCCCATCCATGTGACTGCAAGTCAACCCCGTGTCTGACCTCTATGCAGGCTTTAACCCTGCATGGCTTCATGGCTTTCTTTCCTTCTTCCCACCATTCACCTCCTCAGGGCAGCTGCCAAGATTAGCAGCTCTCCTGCTCTGAGGATTTTTCTTTAAGATTCTAATAAAATTGTAAAAGCTTTCGTTTGGGTCCATTCTTAAATCCTTTTATCAGTGAGACTAAGAACCCTCTAGGGAAGCCTCTTTCTCCCTGTTTCAAAATCACACAGGATGATAGACTATGCACCAGAAATCCATTCCTCACAAAATGCCTACAACGTAAAGGAAGCTTACATTTTTATATTTGCATAACTTAATGTAAGTGATAAACGACAGGAGAGAGGCAGGGTAGCAATCAGCCCCAGCTTCACGGTGAAAGTTTCTGATGACTTTTCAAATCCTACTAGAATGCTATTTCTCCTAGGCTCCAACAAAACAGGGAGCCCCAGGGAAAAAGCCACTGAGCTAGACAGATCTGCAAGGGAACCAGGTTCTCAGGTGACAAGCAGGCTTCTGACACTTGCTGCAAATGATCGTGAATGACACAAGTAATATCGAAAACTTTCTAAGTAGATGTACAATTTCAATTTGTGGCTCTGAAAAATACTCTTTCTAGTCACAGACAAAATTATAAACCCTCTTCTGCTATGTGTTCACTGAGTTCCAATAAGCACTGAATTGTGCTGCACTGTCATAACGAAGCATTGAGAGCATTTGTTTCTGGTCTAATTGACATACCTGCTACAAATAACTGAATGAATTCCCGACAAAACGTATTTCTTTGCGTGTAACGCGTTTGTCTGAGAGTCCTGGCTCACCTATTGTCCATCAGGCTTTGCATTTGAAGTTGGAAAACACATTAGTACACTAGTCTGGCTTCCCTCTCCTGCTCCCAAAGCTGCTTCTCATTTAGTCAAATGCTTCTTCAAGGGGCTGAGACTCCATTGATTTCAAAGTGAGATCAGAATGCAGAGATGTTTAGACCATATTGAAAAATGAAAAATTGGACTCCTCATCACTCTCCCTGAGAGGGGAAGGCTGCAAGAGCAGAGCCAAGGAAAGAAAACACCAACGAAAAATATGGAAAGCCAGGAGCAGCAGGTAGAGCCATTAGTCATGGATGCTCTGAAGTCTAAAAACTTACCTCCAATATCCTGCCAAAAAATACTGAATGATTTAATACCACATGTTATTTTAGCTTTACAAAATATGGGTTTCTGAGGTTTTCTTCCTTTTGTGCCCTTGTGTTTACTTGACTTTTTTACCTGGTTACAGTTTCCCAAGATACCTGTAGGGGAACAGCATTTTTAGAGCACTGTGCCAAGACAGCCACATGAGTCCTATTGACCTTGATCAGGGCCACAAGGCAAAATCCCTACTCTTTACTTTAAAATTAACTTGATATTTGCAGACATATTTTCATCTGGTTTTGCTATTCCACATATGAAAATTATTTCTCCGAAAGGCTTGATTTACTTCTATTAATTATTATTCAAAAATATACTCCATAAAACAATTGTAGCCAAATACCAAACAAATGAAAACAGATGGTAGTGTAATCTAGAGGAAGAATTTGGCCCAGGAGATTAAGAAAAAAAAAAAAGTATATAACATAAACAGAATTTTCTTTAATTGCCTTCAGAAAGTCAACACACAAAGTGGCAAAAATAGTTTAAATGTGTTTATATTCAAAGTATAGGATCTATGAAAATGACCCAGAATTTAAATAACAAAACAAAAATGTTTGATAAGAAAAATGAAGAATTTGGTTCCTTGATCACAATATCTAGTTCCCTATTAACAGATTAAACTCAAGAAAAGATTGACTCCATGAACTGGGAAATCCATAACATCTGAGTGGTAAAAGTGAGTTTGAGAATTCTATTCTAATTGAATTATTCATTAAAAGTTTCCCTTAGTGCTGTAAGCGTAGATCGGTAGCAGACTGCGCTCCCAAGTACGCCTGAGGTACTGGATTCTATCCCCAACACTACCACAAAAGACTCTTAGCCGTCAGGAAGCTGATAGCTACTGAGTCTGTTTTAGTCTCATCTATGTCTTCCACCATGAAGATCAAGATGACGGACTGGTCAATCCATTAGCTCCTCTGAATAGTGCATTTAGAGAAAGACAAGTAGTTTATCTGACAAGACTTTTACCATGTGAGAAAGGGCTTCCTTTGTTCTCATTAAAACCCACTACGAAGGCCCTGAGTGTGGACCTGCTCTGGAAAAGCCAGCCTCCACTGTACAAGATGAAGACATGAGGTCAAGTCCAACAGATTTTAATCATTCTTAAGTACCTCCACCTGAAGAGCAAAGTTCCCAATCCCCATGAGGGATGTACTTAACACCTCCCACATGCCCTTTCCAGCACAGATCTCCCTCCACACTTACTAGCACCAGATGGAATCTTGAGAAAGTGTTATAATGTAATCAGGCATCAAAGTTACAGTGAATTTTACAAACAGAACTCAGGCTAACTGAATTTCCAAACCACTCTTGGCACATTGCTTGGTCTCCTCCATTCATTTGGCCGGTAGTCATTGATTTAAAAGGTTATGTGAATGTGTATATTTTTTCCAATGTAACATTTACAGAGAAAGCACTTATGTAAATAAACCTTTGGAAAAGGAGGTTGTTATCATTAAAGCGCAAATGTGGGTGTATGCCACGGGAAATACTGTTCTTTTGCCTTAATACTGTGTCGGAAGAAGTTATTGAAATACATTTCAAGAAAAATTTTATGCATCCATTCAATATGATAAACACCCAGTTTTCACCAGTGTTGTAAAAAGTCACATAACTACACTAGTCTGTCATATTGTCTTCAGTACAAAGAGGGGAGTGCCCTTTTCTCCTGTATTCACAGGACTGTGTGCATTGTGTGCCTATGAGTGTACGAGTTGGTAGAAATCGGTCATTGGCATAGGAATTATTTTTAAAATAAAAAGAGGTACTTTCTGCCTGAGGACCACACCACCACTGTTCTCTAGTAATTTTAAGTATTTAATGGACTAAATAAAAGCTATTACTTTATTTTATTTTTTTCTCCAGACAAGCCATCTGAAATGTAAGCAGAACTTTTCAAATTCTTTCACCCCTCAGCTTGATAGGATTTATCCTTGAATGTTCTGTTCTCTGCACTCTGTGTGAGTGTCCTCATGTTTATCTAGAAATCTCAAAGGAAAGAGAGCATTTAAAGAAAATAATGACTACAAAGTCTGTAATATTTACCAAACTATTAAATATGCTGTGCAACTGCAAGACTGCTTGACAGAGAACTTCACAGTCATCGACTGCAAACGTTTCATTTCTATGAAGTTTGTTCCTCATCAAGGGCTTCAAAGCCAATCTCACTGAGTCTGCATTGCAACACAGCCTGTGAATGACAAACAGTTAATGTGGGTGGCCATTTCCACTTGATGCATTATTGCATATCTATTAATTAAACTACACTATGTGTGTAGTTTGAAGGCACCTCAAGCTATTTGAATTCACTTGTGAATTCAATAGTAAAACTTCAACAGACCTTTAACTCTTAACTGTCTCATGCAGTGCTGGGCTTTTCAGTGCTGTAGTTCTCCAAAAGTCACCATGCTCCTATAAACAACCCTCCACCATGCCCCTGTAAGTAAACCCAATAAACTCATTGGTTCACCAAGTTAGACTTGGATGGAATCATTCCTTTAGTCTATGGCTGGTGTCCTGTCTAGGGTGAATAGATATTTTGTTCACATCTTCTCGGGAAAGAGCACACACCATTTGTTATGTGAATTAACACAGTGACAGAGAGTCAAATGAAAGAGTGAATGAATTTTCAGTTGAATGAATGATGAGTAAATTGATACATACTGAAGAAGCTTATAAACTCACAATGTCAATAGCTCAGAAACCATAACAACATAAATAGGATTTAGCAGCTGAAGAGCAATGACATAAAGTAGTATGAGCAGTTTAGAATATTAGAAAAGATATATTTCTGCAGTCATAAAGGAAGGATAATTTTATAATTAGTTATAAAGTTAAATAAGAGTTCAATAAAAATTCTTGGGCTTGGAGCGTAGGTCAGTGGTTAAGTACTTCTTTAGAATTCACAAGGCCTGGGTTAGATCAGCATCACAGAAAGGAAGGAGGGGAGAGAGGGAGGGAGAGAGGGAGGGAGGGAGGGGGGAGAATGGAAGGGAAGGGAAGGACGAAGAGAGAGAGGGAGAGAAGTTACAGTCATTCACCAGGGAGAAGTGACAGAGGCAGGAGATTAAAACAGCTGGTCACATCCCAAGAGTGAAGAGAAATAAAAGCCTGCTTACTTGTGCCCAACCCCCTCTCTACACCTACGCAGTTCCATATACCCTGCCTAGGAAATGGTCCTGCCCAAAGTAGATTGGTCTTCCCACATCAATTAACTGTGTACAATCAAGACAATTCCCCACAGACATGCCCACAAGCCAACTTGATTTACATAGCTCCTCTTTGTAACTCTCTTCCAAGGTGATTCTAGATTGTGTCAAGTTAACGTTAATGCTAGCCTTCACAATGACTAAGGGTTAAAAGCAAACTGGACCTCCACTTCCTGGCAACAACATTCCTTTTTTCCATAAAAAAATATATTAGTAAGATAGAAGGTTAAAATAAATGCATTGCACATTTCATCTTAAACATCCTTTTGGAAACAGATATACACACTCAAATGATAAATTTAATATTCATAAATTTTACATACTTTTTTTGCTTCATTTTTTGCTTTGCTTTGACTTTCAGAAATGGGTGCTAAGCCAGAGTCAGGAGTTTTATTGGGAAGTGGATGGTTTTTACTAAATAATAATTTTAAGAATCTATTTAATCACTAAAATTTTGTGAAAGCTTGCCTCTTCTATACTCAACCTAAATTACCTGAGATAATTACATCATTTGCATATTCAGCCCGTGGCTATTTAAAAAGGTACTTTAGTCATTATGTGACTTTTCCATTTTGATTTAACATAAATTCCCAAGATGGTTTTAAAGTTATTCGGAGCTGTTCTTTTCAACATAATTATGAGGGTTTTTTTTTTTTTTTATGGAAGTGATTTATTTTTTCCATCCTGTTTAGAAAATATTTTTCTTAGAAGCTGAGAATTACCCAGCAGAAACAGCATTTATCAAGATCCTGTGAACGGACCCAGGATTTCTTGCCAGGTAATCTTGGAAAGGGCAATTAAGGGAGCTAGAATAATTCAAAATACCAGCTGTATCACCAGTCTATTGCTTTGTTTTGACACTACAGATGGAACCTAGGGCCTACCACAAGCTAGAAGATTCTCTATCACTTTGCTATGTTTCTAGCCCCTCCCCCATTTTTCAAGCCAGGACCTCACTAATTTTCCCAGAATGCTCTTGAACTCACTCTAGTCTAAGCTGACCTTGAACTTATGATCCTTCTGCCTCAGGATCCTGAGTACCTAGGATCACAGCCCAGGACAAACTTGCCTGGCCTGTGTGTTTTGTTTTTAAGACAAGTTCTCCTTATACAGCCCAGGCTGGCCTCAATCTTGAGTTCCTTCTGCCTTAAACATTGGGATTATAGGATGTGCACTATTAAGCCCAGCCTAAATTCATTTAAATTATTCTGTTTTCCTGAATTGCTGAGTCAATTTTCCAGGTAGTTTCCATACCTGGAAAGAAGTTCTGTCTTATTTCTTCATGAAACGTGTCATTAACACATCATCCAGTGTCACAAGCAGGATGAGTTGCTTTCTCCAAATGAAAGCACAATCAGATTTTTAAGAAAAGCCTTCACTTTGTTCTTCCTATCAGGTGAAAAGACCCTAAAATAACACTGACTCCTTTTTCCACTTTATATGGAGAAGAAACACTGAACATACAACCAACTAGTTAACACTGTATCTCGGGTTCTTTAAAAATTGTACTCAAGTATCCTTAATGGCCTCGTGTTCCTCCATCTTTGTCACTGACCAGGCCGGAAGTTAGCCCCTTGAGTAATGACATAATAGATGTAGTCAGGGGAACCAATTATTATTATTAAGAAGGGAGCCTCATAATTGCCCATTGCTTTTATAAAAATTTGTTTCATGTTTTTATTCTCTTTAAGGGTGGCATTGCCATATTTAACAAACTGAAACATATGAAAAGAATCATAAATTGTTTTTCTCAGAAAAACAACAAATACCATCCATGTACATTAAATTATCAAAAGTCTGTATTTTAACCTGGTCAATCCACATAGAAAACTCATCTGCTTGTTATTAAACTCCCTTCAAAATCAAGAATCTGCCAAAGTACTACTATTTTAATTAAAGATCCATTTCCATATAGTAAAAAAAAAGCAAAATAAGGCATATCAATCTTTATCCATCTATCAACCACTGACCTGTCTCTCTACCATCAACCTATCTGTCTATCATTTATCTATTTATCTGTCATTGATCTATGTATCTATACACGCATAGGTGCACACACCCATACATTTGAAGAGTTAGTAGAGAAAAGCTGCTTGCTTTAATATCCCATATCAATATAAAGCAGCAAATGTAAAGAGTGCTTACAGAAGAGAGTGCAAGAAGGAGAACACGCTACAGACAGTAGGACTCTAATGACAACAGAAACAAAAAATATAGATATGTGTATAGAAAACTTTCACATTATGGGACTCCATTAAAGAATACTTAAATTGGGTCTGGAGAGATGGCTCAGCAGTTAAGAACACTGGCTGCTCTTGCAGAGGACCCAGGTGAAGTTCCCAGGACCCACTTGACAGCTACCAACTGTCCATAACTCTAGTTCCAGGGAATTCAACGCCCTCTTCTGACCTCGGTAGGCATTGCACGACACAGGTACACTGACATACATGCAGGCAATACACTCATACACATAAAATAATCAATAAAAAGAATACCTAAAGCAATGGTGGATACCCCATGTTAGAGGGCACAGTGGCACAGGTTACCTCTGCACCGCTAACCTCTACCTGTTCTTTCTAGAGGTGTCAACCCTCACAACCCTCTTTAAAATGTGAACCAGCTCTGGACTCCAAGACACCCATCTTGACTTGTCTCATGGGCACTTTTTTTCCTTCTCATGTATTACAGGAGTCACTGACTTACTATGTTCGAGTTGTACTAGCACTGAAACGTCATCATGGCAGTTGTTTGGGTTGTTCTTTGTTTTGTTAGATCCATAGCACAGTCAGCTATTCCCAACTCATTATAAGAACTCAATAAATATTTGTCAAATCTGTAATGAATGAAATACGGCTCAGGCTACAATAAAATGAGAATTATTAACTAATTCATTTATAAATGTGTATATCTACTACAGTGTAAAAAATTAAGAAGTATAATAATCTAGGAGGGATATTTACCAACAGAGGCTCTGACACATTACTGCTGAGATTGCCAACTTGGATTTTTTGGGGGGAAGCTTGTTGATAATATTCTGTAAGGTTCAACATTCACATGCCATGCAAACTATTAATTCTACATTTTGTCATTTGATTAATGGTGTTATCATTACCTAATCAAATATTACAAAGCAATTAAAATGATCAAAACATGGCTATTTGCAAAACTATGGGTACATCT
>NW_008360332.1:62196-74532 GCF_000622305.1 Nannospalax galili | reverse complement strand
ATATGCATGTATGAACAAACATGTACGTTTGCATTGCTGTGTATGTATAAAGAAATAACTGCCCTGGTTTAACAAAAAAAAAAACAGAATACTTTGTTCTATACATAATAAATATTCATCTATTTGTACTTTGGAACAAAAACAATAACAAGGGGAAGAAACTGCAATGCCCATCATGTTATTTTGTCCTCTTGAGTTGTATATTCAACTTTCTCTGTGACGTTGTCAAAGAGCCTTTGGCACCCAGATTCATGGTCATTGGTTAGTCCCAAACCCCATGGTTTGAAATATATTGTGTTTGAAAATTTTTGAATGTCTTCCAGGAGTTTCCCACTTCATTTTTAAGAACCGAATTTTCTACTTTGCTGATTTCCTTTGTTATTTTACAAGATGAGGTGGCTGGTGGATTATTGTGACAAAGATGAGAGGGAAAAACAGACCGACCATGGGGAAGATGTGCTCTACCTGACTACCTCACGCGTGCCACGTTCTTACAAATGATTCAGCTGTGTTGATTTTCACATTTTTTCCTGAGATGTTATTTTAAGTCACTCCTGCTCTCAGATCCAAACCAACTGCCTCAATGTAGCTAACAATGTGGATAAAGCAAGGGTTGACCATGAAGGTTTTGAGAGAAGTATTTTGGAATACAGATTTTACGAAAAGTAAATTTAGTTTCCTTTTATTTCATATTTTGATGTATCCTTAATGTATTCCTTTTCAAAGCATCCTTCTCTGGAGTGGAGGCAACGGAAGAATAAACAGCAGTTGGTGTTTGACGCACACCAAGTACCCATTTTAAAAACTCCTGAAAACGCAGCAGATCAATTTAAAAGAGCAAGTGGCACAGTTGCTATTTTTAAAACTATGTATTCTGTGTAGCTACGTTTACCAGACTCAAAATATGTAAATTGCATGGATTTGGATACAGCTAGTTTCTTTCCAAACTGGCTAATACAAAGACCTTAAATCCATCTATTTGTTCATTAAATGTAGATTTGTTAATAGAGAGCCAACAATTCCTTTGAAATTATTCAACAGAATTGAATTTAACATCAAAATATATTAAAATGTTGAAAAGAGCCCATTCATCAACATTCTCTGAATCAACAATCGTTTTATTAATTTTTGATACCTTTTCCTTCAATTCTTCTCTTTGACTTTCTACAAGTACCTTAGAAATAGCCAAACAAATGTGAATTTGCCTTGACAGTTGAGGTCAAATTATTCATGTACTGGGGTTATATATTGAAGGAGGCTATGGTTTGATAACTCACTTTTTTTAACTCAAATTCAAAAGCTACTGCAATTCCTCTTCTCTGCTCATCACTGTTCCTTTTGAATCACACTCAGCTCTCCTTTGAAAGTCAATGTTATATATATATAATTTCCCCTTTGGTAAATCAACATTTATATTAAAGAAAATAACTTAAAATTATTTTAAAACATTAAACTCACATGAATTTCAGGGGTTTTTTTGGGTTTGGGTTTTTTATTTTTGTGGGGCTTTTTTGGTCTTTTTTGAGACAGGGTCTCCCTGTAGCCCCTGCTGGCCTGGCTCACTATGTTTTATTTTTGTGGGGCTTTTTTGGTCTTTTTTGAGACAGGGTCTCCCTGTAGCCCCTGCTGGCCTGGAACTCACTATGTAGACCAGGCTGGCCTTGAACTCACAGAGATCCACCTGCCTCTGCCTCCCGGCTGCTGGGATTAAAGGCATGCGCCACCACGCCCGGCAGAATTTCATTTTTATGCCTAGGAAAGACTGACGTACTGGTAAGTTTCACTCCAAGACATTTCACAATGGCTATCACCAGTGTTTGCGTTTGCCCTTTCACTGTGTTTGTCTCACACATTGCCACTCAAGTAAACTGTCTCGTATTCATTGTTAGCAGCCAGGACCTAAGCCCAGATAATATTTGCTCTTTAAACGTTTCCCAATGTCCTTTCATTTATGCTCCAGACATACCGTTCACCATGACGTATGTGGCAAGAGGAAACCATATTCTTTGTGGTCTTTTTAATGCTATGAAAAAAAAATTTTTTTGTAAAGACTAGATTATTAAAGAGAGTATTGGCCTTCTGGCCTAAAGTTGATGGGTTTTTAGCACTTAGCATAAAAACATAAAAACAACTATTCTCGATAATTTTTTTTAAGGTAAAGGAACACAATGCTTAGCTGAAAAGCCTAGAAGGAAAATGAGGAGAGCACATGAATACAGAATATTCATGGAAAATCCAAAACAGCAAAAAAGAAAAGAAAACCCCAGAGATAAATCTTAGTAAAGAGAAGGGTTTATAGTCACTTGTAAAATATATAGATTTCTTTTTATATACCAAAATATTAAGTCCTTTGATATGTTCCCAAAACATGAGACTCAAAAATTGACTCTTCCTCCTGAATTCAGCATTAGCATTTCATGAGCTTCTGCCCACTCTTGGTGAAGCGCTCCTCGCTAACATTAGTTATGGAGACACTTTGCACTTTTTCACAGCATGCACGAGTCACAACACAGGCATCTCTGCCTCAAAATAAGCGGATATTGAGCTCTGAATAAAACATGCCTCTTTCATCTCAATCTTGGCCTTTTTCTTAGTCTGTTCCATAGCCTCAAGACATTCTGCATCCCAAGTTGAAAAGGATGATCAAGGATATATGTATGGAGAAACATCAGCCCATGAATGAGAAAGGGTTACCCCTTGATACCTGGAGCTCTTCCCAGAACCCCAGCTCACTTCTTTCAGGTGCATTTCTGAGAGTTTCTAAAATAGTATTCATGTAATGAATGTACTTGCTAGATGATCGTGTATTTAGATTTTCTTTAAAAATATTTTCATTTCCTTGAAAGAAAATGTGCCAATCAGAAAGCTTATTTCTGAAAGAAAATATGGAAATATTTAAGTCAAATAAGAATATACTGCAATTGGACCGTTTAATGGCTATTACAAAATTCATAGTCTTTACATGCCTGATTTCTTGTTCTTACACAAGGCATGTACTACTGGATGAATAGAATGAGCAACTTATCCCATTTTATAAATCAGGAGACTGAAGTAAGGAGTCAGTTGCTAAAGTCACTGACATAACTGTAGAGAGACCTGGAGTCTCCCTTCAGTGAGGAACACTTCTCCCTGGACTATTTTTTCTCAAGCCCATTCAGTGCTATTTACTGATTACCTGTTACGTACTAGATACTGCCTGTGGCCCTGTCTGCCTCTCATCCTAGAACTCACTACTCATAAATGAATCCATGAGCATCATTCGAATATGACACATATGCACTAAAATATATGACTCTGAGGTCATATGATTTCAAATGAAACCAAAGCTGCCCATATCAGTGACATTTGAACTATCACCTGTTATTGTATCGACTCCGTTCACCACTATAATGAATTCAGTTTTAATTACACTCAACCATAAGCTCCATAACTACAGAAACACCCCGTGTCCGCTTCATTATTTTAGCTTCAAGCAAAATGCCTAAAATAGTAGCCGTTTAGGGAGGACATCCTGAGAGGATGAGATAGTAGCCTGTATTCACTGACATGTGTTCACTGCATCCCAAATAAATCATCTCCACTTCAAGCTGGCACCCAGTACAATTGAAAAGGAGGGAAAAGTGGCCACTGCCACTGTCTGTTCTCTAGCATCCTCTCAGCTCCTTACTCCGGCCTCTCCACTGGTCCCATGCTGTCTTTTCTGAGGCTAAATGTTAAGTAACAATAGTACTTCTTACATAGGAATATTTATAAGGTATCTACTTCTGTAACTTCTAGATAGATCCTGGATAGATGGAATGATGGATATTTCTATAGAAGCCAGAATTTCATACATAAGCTGAGAATAAACGTCTACAAAAGAAACACTCATCAGGGCTGGAGAACTGGCTAAGAGCATAGGACCCAGGTTCAATTCCCAGCACCCACATGGCAGCCAATAACTATCTGTAACTCCAGTTCCAGGGGATCTGACACCCTCTTCTGACCTCCAAAAACATTGTACAACATGGCTACACTTACATACATGCAGGCAATACACTCATCCACATAAAATTTAAAAAATAATCTCACTTTGATCCTCTGTGGAGCATTTGCATAGGCCAAATCACTTGGAAATCCATTCTGCTCTAATTCTAAAATAAAGTACTCCATAAAAAAAGATTCTTTTCAAAGAAAAAATAGTTTCAAAAGTAAAAACAAAAAGAAAATTCCTTGCTTGGGTATTTTCTTAATTAGTGTCTCTGCACATTCTTGAAGATCTTTAAAGACTGGTATCTATCATTTATTTTCTTTTTTAATATTTTATTTGTTATTTTCATTTTATGTATATGAGTGTATTGCCTGCATGTAGGTAATTGCACCCATGTTGTGCAATGCCCATGGAGGACAGAAGAGGCCATCAGATCCCTGGGACTGGCGTTATAGACAGTTGTTAGCTGCCATGTGGGTGCTGGGAATCGAACCTGGGTCTTCTGCTAGAACAACCAGTGTTCTTAACCGTTGAGCCATCTCTACAGCCTATCATTTATTTTCAATGCAGAAACCATCAATTTGACTTTTTTGGGTTTTTATTTATTTATTTTTATTTTATATGTATGAGTGTTTTGCCTGCATATATGTAAGTGCACCCATGTTGTGCAAAGTCCGCAGAGGCCAGAAGAGAACATTGGAGCCCCTGGAACTGGAATTATGATGGCCGTTAACCAACATATGGTGTGGATTCTAAGAGTTTAACCCAAGTCCTCTGTAAGAGCAACCAGTGGTCTTAACCACTGAGCCATCTCTCCAACCCCTAGTTTGGCATTTATCAAGGCTGTGTGAGGCTGAGTAAGTGGTCTGCAGGACAAAGATTCAGGCTTCTATTCCACTGTGTGAAGCCGTTAGCAGACAGTACAGGGTTGCCAAGTTAAGGACTACATTTCTAATCCCCTTAGCTTATCAATGGAACCCATGACTAGTTCTTACAAAAATGAGGTTGAGGAAGGAATTGACCAATCAAAGAGGAGCAGAGCCAAAGATAGACAGAACTTGAATTCTTAAACATGGAATTGTTTGCCAATCAAGCTGAGACAATGCAGATCTTTTTAAATGTGTGATAGATAGCTATTTGATTCAACCATTAGGATTTTCTGGCCGATTCATTATATCAGTATATATTATCTTAAGAACTGGAAATACCCACTGTAAGACCAAATTGTGAAAGGGATTCATCGGGTTACTCTGAAAGCAAATAGCAAATCACATTACACCTGCTGCGGACCGTCTCTAACTCTGTTGTTTGTAGCAGTGATACTAGCCTGGCCTTTTGACTTTTACAGTCAAGATATGTGAGAGAACAAATAAATAAGTGAGATTTTCCTGGAAATCAAAGAAATGGCAGCCTGAAAAGTAGCTCAGGGTATCAAACCTAGCAGCAAGTGGGGAACAAAGGCCTACAAGAGGTTTTCAGTTACTCAGATTCCATGAGTTCCATGAAATCCAATCCCAAGACGCAAGTGGTGCTTCACAAGGATCCCAGGGAAGCTGGTGACCATGCTCCAGAATGGAGACAGCAGACATTTTAAGCGGAGCTCTCCTGTCGGCTTCCAAAGGCGGCGGTTCTTCTAACACAGCGTCTCTGCAGAGCCTTGCGCTAGTCACATCACCTTCAGTTAAGAATGCTCTGGCCACAACGACCAAGCAAAACAAAGTCGGTGGACTCAGTGGAGGTCAAAAGATATTTGGACCTAAAAATCTTTCAAATGAACTCAGAGCGAGGGTTGCGAAGGTAGCTCGATTGTGAGAGTCATGAAGCCCTGGGTTCAGTCCCCTAACTTCAGAAACAGTGTAATAGTATACACCTGTAATTCCAGCAAGTTCAAGGCCAGCCTGAGATACATGAGACACTGTCCTCCAAAATAAAAGACTTTTTTTTTTTCATTTGATCTAGACTCTTTTGAGGACATAATTAGCAGATTTTTGCTGAAGTGCTGAAAATCAACCTGTTTCTTAATGAATCAGTGCTGTGCACCAATGAGGCAAACGTCTATACCTCCGTGAGCTGTGTTAAGAAAGCAATGGTTCCTTGCTGCCCATCACACTGAGGACAAACTTGAGTATTGCAGTTCACAAAGATTAAAAGAGCAGAGAAGTGTTGGCCTTCACTGCTCTTATAAACAACTCAGGAAAACGAGGATGAGAAGAAAACAGCTCCATCTAAAGGACTGTCAGGAAGCACTCTTCATACTTCCCAAGCCCTGTGCTTAAAGCAATCTTCTCTAAGACCCTGACAAAGGGAGGTGTCTCTTTAGACAATTTGCCTGGGATCTCCAGTTAATAGAGCCCTGTGAAGACGCTATCCTTAAAAAGGAGCAGGTTGACTGCTTTTGCCTACTGTGAACATGAGAAACAGCATTTAGAATTCAATCTGTTATAGTACCTTGAAGGGATTCTTTTGCTGTCTATGAAAAAAATACACAAGAATTCGTTAAGAATGACTGAATACAAAACAGGAATGAAAAAGAATATTCAGCTCTTTTAAGATTTAGCTTAAATATGCTTAGATATACAAGTTTTGAGCAATATTTTTGGAATTAATCCCCAATCATGGAGTATAGTGAAAAGTCAAATCTAAGCCTTTAATTTGGGGGTGGTGAGAAGGGAGGGTTATTTAGGTAGACTTTTCCTAGCATTCACTCATTTGCTTTGGAAAGTTTGCTCCCTCTACAATTGCTGTAAGTACAAGTTCCTGAGAATTCTCTTCCTCTGCTCGAATTAGCTAAAAGTTCAGACTTTAGGTAGAACAGTTTCTTGATGCCCTAAGCTTACTAGACATCAAGTCCCCCACATGACATCTTTGTAGTGTCTCCTTCTCTTCTGTTTTCACATCTACTCACCGGCTCCAGGCTTCTCTCCATCTCCACTCAATGATCATATCTCAATTAGAGTTATGTGGCATTGGTAAGAAGATGACTTCTACATCTCTATCTCTCACCAACCTTCCTCCAACAGTCCAGACACAACCAGCTGAGTCCTACTTGGCATCACTAATTTAATGCTGAGTAAGCTTCTCAAGTGTAGGATGATCAAAATAAAACTTGGATGTCCTCTAAAACAAGAGAAAAGAGCATCAACCAGCATCTCTAACCCCAGAGCCTACCACTGCCGTTCCTTTGTCTTCCTTCACACTATAAAACACTTTCTTGACAAGAACTGTTGCTTGCCACATCCAGGACAACCTCATGGACTTCTCCTGGACTGATAAAAAGTTTTCACAACTGACTCCCAGCCTTCCCACTAGTCTTTGGTTTCTGCCCTCAAGACTTAGCTCTTGCTGGTTCTCTGTTGTGGAACACAGTTTCCAGTCATTGTCCTCTTAAACTGTTAGCAGCTATAATTCCGTGAAAGCCACCTGCAGAAGACTGGGTCCATTCACTTGCAGTCAGTGGGGCAGGGGGCATATGGGAAAGGCTTAAAAGACCAGAACTATCCCAAGGGATTTTTAGACAGTTAATAGTTGTTAGGGGAGAGTCACACGTGAGGACACACCTCTCGCCAAGGATTTATAGACAGCTAATTATTACTAAAGAAGAAAACTTACAAGGCCCCACTCTTCCTCAAGATTTATAGGCAGCTAATGGTTGCTAGGAGGGGACACAAGACCATACTGCTCTCCAAAGATATACCAAGAGTTGACAATTGCTACAGGAGAGATTTTTTTTCTTCAGTGATGTTGTTGCCCATGTAAGTTCCTATCAGTAACCCCTCACCTGTGTGTGCTCTTGTTAGTAACCCTAATTAAATTCATTGTTTTCTCCAGTTGAGTGGAATCACATCTTTGATCTGTCACAGGTGCCCTGTCTAGGATGAATGGACTTCTGTTCATCTCCCCTGAAAAGTTCACACACTCTCAAACATATAAGGCTGGTTCTTTTCCCTGGGTCTTAAATGCACAAAGATAGTTCTTTCCTAACTCTTTAGCGTTGTTATCCCATGTCTATGGAGAGCTCCTAACCCCAGTATTTACATAACCAGCTCCTTCTTTCATCTAAAGATGCTCAAATGCCACCTCTCCTGGTGGGTTGCCTTTAACCTTGCTTCCAATCCAAAGGACACTTTTTAACCCTTTACTCTGATTTTCAGGTACAACTGGCCTGTCCTGAAGCTACTTAATTTTACCTGTTATTTAGGTCCCTCACTAGAATGCAGGCCCTCTTTCTTTCTACACTCCATGTGCAGCATCCAGAAGAATATGTAACATATAGAAGACACCCAGTATTGGTAGAATGGACAAACGAATACATGAACAAATGGAAGATTATAGGGGATGCTATGTGCCTAGGACAGAAACTGTCCTGGCCCAGTTATTGTTACACTACCTGTTTTCCTAGGTAAAAACTTGTGTGTGTGTGTGTGTGTGTGTGTGTGTGTGTGTGTGTGTGTGTGTGTGTGTGTGTGTATGTGTGTGTGCAGCTTTGTCTCCACAAAGCTAGTGCACTGGAAGTCCAAACCAAGAACTGCAAATAATGACCATGATTAATCTAATGCCTCCCTGTTGGAGTCCAAGTTTCCAGAAAAACTGTGAGTAGGAATGGTTGTTAGGCTGCTGTTTGATATAGAGAAGCATGGGTATATATCTTAAACACAGAAAATATTATGTGTGAAGTTACTACTTTTTTGATTGCTAAGTAATGAAATACAAACAACCTTGAAGAAATGAATTTTCTGGAGTGAGCAATGGAAAGTAACTATTAACCTAACACAGCAGGAAATAATACAGCTACCACGATGGGAAATGCAGGAAAAACAGCCATCATGACAGGAAAAGTATACTCTTAGAATGCAATGCACAGAATTTGCTTGCTATTGCTAGTATCTCTTGACAAAACTGAAGAGACAGAAAAAGACTTATAAGAAAGAAAACCACTTGCGTTGATTGTTGATGTACTTTCCTCAAATACAGCAAAATGAAATGTATAGAAAGATTCAACTGTGGCTACAAAGGGCACATTGTTTCATGTACTTAGGGTGCGTCTTAGATCTCTCAGTGCGGGGAGGTAGTAAAATGTTCAATTCTTTATTTTCATCTAAAATTTTTCATGTATATTTTTATTGAATTTCTGTGTATTTCATACAAAACAGCTTAATCATTCTTTATACCTCTTTCCCTTCCAGACCCCTCCCCCCATAGCCCGCCCCACCAGATTTCATGCATTTTATCATATATGTTAAGGTCTATCAAGTCAAGTTAGTATACCCAGACGTCCCTCAGTGCAAGTTCATTCACTGTGATCTAGTCAGTCTATCTAGACTTTAAGTTATTCCCTTAAAGAAGATCAACTCTCCCTCACCCTGCATAATCAACTGCCAATAGTTCTTCAGCTAAGATTGGGGCCTGCTGCCCATTTCCCCAGTTCCATGCCAGGTTTTTGTCTGCTTGAGTTTGCATGCTGTTTCAAAACCAGTCCCAGTAAAATGGAATTGATGAGGTCACAAGAGCCCTTTTCACGGAGTCAGAAGTGTCAGAGATGCTTCTTCTTCCCTCAGCTTAGCACTGGCTTAAGCATTGTTTAACCCTTTGTGAAAACTGAGAAGAAAGAAATGCATAATTTTATATATAGGCACTAGAATTTTATCTACTCTACCTACTATGTGATATTCAGAATTTCATATCTGACCTTCATGTGTAGATAAAGTGATAACGAGCTGTAGGAAACCAATCAGTGCTACATGTTCCTTACACACTCCTTAGCTTTCTGGGTTATGTCCCAACACACTCACCAAAAGATGCCAAGATTGTAAGTCAAAAGTGCATTTGATGCACCTCTCTACTGACACCATAGCTCAGCAGCACCATGCCCTGCAGAAGGTCAGTTATTTCTGTGAATGATCATGTGGCTGATAGGAAGCTGGAGTTTTCTGACTCTTTACATCACAGGACTATCATAAATTCATATCACTACCCTGGAGACATATCATATCTGAAGTGCAGTTTCTAATGAACACATACTGCTTTCACTCAATAGTCAAAAGATCCAGAGTCCAGGATTAGCTGTCTGTCTGTGTAAACCTAATGGAATCTAACTCAACTGTGTTTAATTCATAAAATTGTGCACTCACATCATACTAGAAAAATCATGGCCCAAATAATGCTCATGGTCAGGCATCGGATGGTTGCTCTCAGGAGAATTTGCACTCAGAATTTGTGCAGCTTTCACTAGTGTGGTAGGAGATCTCTTTCTCCCAGGGATCAACCGTGTTTTCTCAGCACAGTTGGCAAAAGAATTCAGGCTCTCACTTGAGGCCGGGGCTTAGTGGTCCTTCAAAATTAATGAGATTATCCCTGTTGTACTGCCGTGTTGATACGAATGAAACCTTGAGCTGTATTCACCGGCAAAATATAATAGAAAAGGTATTTAGATTTCACAATGGAAAGACCAGTTTCACATCAGCTCTTCAATTTGCATGTTTAATATCACCTTGAGGAGGAATCCATTCTCAGGGGCTAGAGAGAGATTGAAATAAGCATATTCCCCACTTACACTTGCACAAAGAGCGCTTTCCAATGAAGTTGCCTGGGCAGTTGGGTGAGCTTCGTGTAATAGAGAAATTCTTTTATATGTAATTTTTTTTGGTCTTTTTGAGACAGGGTCTCCCTCTAGCCCCAGCTGTGCTGGAACTCACAGAATCCGCCTGTCTCTGCCTCCCGAGTGCTGGGATTATATATAATTTTTAAGAGGATACTTTTGTGGAAACATCTTAATGCTAAATAAAGAATATTTACCTAATGGTGAAAAGTTACAATAAACTCCTAGTAATCAGTTACTTTGTGAATTTACTTTAAAATATAATATTAACTGTTGACAAATGGGGGCCAAAAAGTTTATGTTTAGAGATTTTAAAGGTTTGATTTAAGTTGAATATTGCACGGGGACATAACCTGGGGTAAGTAGTCAACAGTATGGGTCATTCTTTCCCCTCCTTAAACAGGAAATTGGTTTTCTGAATTTACACTATTTTAACATCAGTGTAATTGCAGCTCACTACCCTAAATTCAGATGGAATACTTATAAAGTATTATAAATGAAATGAAAAAAAATTTTCTTTTTTAAAAATATTTTAGTATTTTAATTTTATGTGTATGAGTGTATTGCCTGTGTGGATATAAGTGCACCTGTGTTGTGCAGTGCCCATGAAGGTCAGAAGAAGGCATCAAATACTGTGGAACTGGAGTTACGGGCAGTTGTTAGTCTTCATGTGGGTGCTGGGAATCAAACCAAGTACTCTGCAAGAGCAGTCAGTACTCTCAACTGCTGAGCCATCTCTCCAGCCCCTTTTAAAAATTATTTTATTGCATCTAATTTTCTGTTTGTAATTTTGAACTATTTTAAAGGAGGTGCCTACTACAGTTTACTTGTAGCTGTGACTCCATAAAGGTGAGATGTGTCTGTTTCAGTGACTTGTTCAGGGGAGGACCTGGAACAACAAACACACAATTAAGATATACGGATCTAAAGATTAACATCAGAGAACTTCAGCTAACAGACAAATATATAAGGTGGGAGCAGAATTGCTACTTGGAAAAGTAGGCTGTTTCTTGGAAGAAGTGCTGTCAAACTGAAAAACAGTTGGTGGAATAGACATGGCCATGCAGAAATGTACAAATGTATACATTTGTATGAATTTGTTTGTACGAAATATAGGAAATGACAGATAGACATAGAAGAGGATGGTTACCCTTTGATGTGAAAATTTTAGAGGAGGTCGCTGGATGAGCACAAGGGGAGACTGTATGCATTTTACAAAGTTATCCCTAAGGAGCATGATAGAGGAGTGTTGAGACTTTAGGCATGGAGACCATGGTTGATGCTCATCCTTTATCACTCAGCATCAGGGATACCTTCTGAGAAGCATAATTCTGTAAACATCACGGACTATGTTTGCAGAGATTTAGAAGGCTACATTCCTAGGTGATTTAATCTTATGAATCAGTGTCACATATGTAGTCTGTCATGTCTTTCCATGGTGTGTGTGGGATTATTTGAGTCTCACGAAGTTCTTTCTTCCCACTAAGGAGAATTGCTTAATTCCCCTAAGGCAGTTCTCAAGGATCAGAGTTAGAATGCAGGGGTACTTGGTAAGGGAAGCAAGGAAGGCTCCTTCCTGTGAATGCTATCTTGGATTCTATTTAGACAACAACTTAGACCCCTTGAAGTATTTCCTACATCCAGCCATTCTCAACTCTGTCAGTGTCCACTGTACTGAGCCAGAAGTCGTGATGTGTACTTTTAGTGCTAAGGGCATTAATTTTTCTTTTTATTCTGTGAAGATAACAAATAATCTTACTCTTTCAAAGTT
>NW_008360332.1:8826-53955 GCF_000622305.1 Nannospalax galili | reverse complement strand
TGACCAAGCTGGCCTTGAACTCATAGAGATCTGCCTGCTTCTGCTTCCCAAGTGCTGGGATTAAAGGTGTATGCCACCATACCCAGCTCCTATCCCTTAAAAAAAAAATTATTTTTATTTTATGTGTATGAGTGTATTGTCTGCATGTGTATTAATAAGTATACCTGTGTTGTGCAATGCCGTGGAGGTCAGAAGAGGGCTTCAGATTCCCCTGGAACTGAAAGATGGTTCATAGCCGCCATGTGGGTGCTGGGAATTGAACCCAGGTCCTCTGCAAGAGCGGTCAGTGTTCTTAACCACTGAGCCATCTCTCCAGCCCCGAAATTTTTTTTAAAAAGAAAAATTTGCTGTCGACATGCCAAATTAAGGTAAGTAAATAGCAGTATCTTGAATCAATCCCTGAAGAACTCAGAGAAAAATAAATCCTGTAGTTTTTTTTTTTTTAAGTTAGATCTATAGTATATTTAGGAAATCAATGCATAACTGCTTGATTCCCGTCTTAGGAAGGGCGTGCTATACATGTTAATACATTTATAAATTATAACATTATAATACCTACTATTAGTTGTAAACTGGGAAACTATAATATTCTAATGACTTTAATGATATTTTTATTCATTTTGCTGAAATATGGGAAATATTGTCCACACTTTGCTGAATCTCAAAGATAGTAAGAATTAAACTTGCAGCTAGATGCAGATATGTTGGTAAATTTGCATCTTTTATTACAACTGAGTTGGCATGATTAGCCTCTGCCTTAAACTACACATTTCCAACAGGGAGAATGTTTTGTTTTGTTTTTTGGTCTTTTTTGAGACAGGGTCTCCCTGTAGCCCAAGCTGTCCTGGAACTTACTATGTAGACCAGGCTGGCCTTGAACTCACAAAGATCTGCCTGCCTCTGCCTCCCAAGTGCTGGGATTAAAGGCGTCCGCCACCATACCTGGCAGGGAGAATGTTTTTTAATACAATGCTAACCTGAGTTCTAATGGAAAACAGAACACAGGGTCTTCATGACATCACCCTTCCTCTGCATAGAAAATTGAATGTCTCTGTCAATATGAAGCCAAGAGCAAATTTGCCTCCTAATTCTGACACATAAAGTTGAAAACCAATCATTTTAGGGTCAAATGAACCTAGATACAAATCCATACTTCACCATTTTCAGAAATAATATCTTTGAATAATTTATAGAACTCCCTTACATCTCAAATCAACTATAAGACAAATATAATCATATATGCTTTTTAGGGACATTAGGAGAATTAGTGAGATAAACATACATAGATTTATCAGTAAAGCTGTGGTATAAATACGTGCTCAATAAATGTTAGTTCTAATGTTCACATACATGTAGACTCTATAGATTTATGGACTCGGGTTTACCTTATAGAAAAAGAAACTGCAGTTGATGGGGATAACGTAGTTAATACAAAACCAGTGAGCTACATAGAGATAGGACAAAACCTAGAATCTGTGCTCTTGACCTACTGGATAACAAATGTAGTGAGTACCAGAGAGCCTGAAGTCTTCAGAAATAAAACTTGGGAGTCATACTTGTATTCCAGCTCAGTGCTTTGCTTTAGCACAGCACTAAACCACTCTGCATTTGTTATTTTTATTGCTATGATAGAACACCAAGATCAAAAGTAACTTATCACAGAGTTTATTTTGGTTTACCGTTCAGGAAGGAGAGCCCATAATGACATGGGAAGCATGGCAGGAGGCATCCAGAACAGGAAGCTGAAAGACAGGACTGAAAGTATGGTGAGAGTATAAACTCTGAAAGCCCACTCCAGTGGCCTACTTCCTCCATCAAGGCTTAATCTCTTAAAGGTCCCATAACTTTCCCAAACACCACCACCAACTGGGGACCAAGACCTGAGCTTGTGGGAGACATTTCTCATTCAAACCACCAAACTCTGAAACTCAAAAAAAAAAAAAGAAAGAAGAAAACAGCTACCTCAGAGTTACTATCAAAAGTAACAGAAGTATTAAATGTAAGTAATATTAATAGCAAATTTGATACATACTCAAAACTCAACAAATGGCAAGGATAATTACTGAACACTTCTGGTGTATATTTAAAGAAAAGTGCTCCAAGGTTACCTCCACTCCCTACCCCACACTGGGAAAATTCATTACCCTCAAAGAGCCACTTAGGAAAATAACACAAGGAAAGCTGATTATCAGTGCTAAGTTATACATAAGTGATAGTAACATAGATTAAGAACTGAAAAGTTTAAATGCTAGAGAACCAGATTGTTTTATGCTGCTGAGAAAAAGACTCAAAGTCGAGGTGGAACTGAAGTGAGTCACAGAGGAGTATGCTCATCTTAAAGAAACACATACTTTCTAGTTTTCATACAGGACAACAGAAAGGGTACTGAGAATGTCGGAATTATAGAAGAGACACCAATTTTACTCGTGGGACGATTTGGGGGAATATAGGCTGGCCTAAGCCTGATGGACAATATTCTATCTTGTATATCAAAAGGCTAAGGGGAGCATGAGCTTCAGTGTGTGTGTGTGTGTGTGTGTGTGTGTGTGTGTGTGTGTGTGTGTCTGTGTGTGTGTCTGTGTCTGTATGAGTGTGTATATGTGTTGTATCTGTGTCTCTCTCTGCATACCTGTGCTTGTGTATCAGTGTATCTTTGTGTTTCTGTATGTGTGTGTATCTATGTATATGTATTTCTATGTATCTGTGCATGTGTATGTGTGTGTATCTGTACATGTGTATTTGTGCATGTATCTCTGCATGTATCCATCTGTGTATCTGTGTATATTTGTGTATGTATGAATCTGTGTGTATCTGTGCATATGTATCTGTGTGTGTGTGTCTATGAGTTTGTGTGTGTATATATTTATTTGTGTGTGTATCTGTGTGTTTGTGTGTGTTTATATATTTGTATCTGTGTGGATGTGTATTTATGTGGATATGTATCTATGTACGTGTATTTGTGTATGTGTATGTGTGTATCTGTGTATGTGTATCTATGGGTATGTTTATCTGTATGTGGATGTGTGTATGTATTAGTGTGTGTATGTGTATGAATGTGTGTGAATGTATGTGTATTTATGTGGATGTTATCCATGTATCCATGTATGTATGTGTTTGTGAATCTGTGTCTGTGCATGTATATCTGTGCTTATATGTCTGTGTGTATGGTTGTACATATTCACAAGATTTCATGCACGGGCTCACTTTCAAAACATTCACTGCTTTCTTGGACAATGAACAAACACCTTAATGTCTCTCTTTTCTGAAGTGCAGCACAAAAAGTCTCAAGGTATTTTTCAGCATCATCTCCATGGACAACTGGTACACCCAGGAAGGACAGTGGCAGTATGTCTGGTTTGGTAACTGTCTGATGTGCTTTCCAATGGAAATGCCTTGCCCTTGCCAAGAACTGTAATTCACTATATACATTTACAGAATCATGTAATCCTATTACCTTGTGGTGTCATGAAACAACCCCCAGAACTAATGGACTTCATATGGTATCATTTTTATTACCTGATTTTGATACATCTCCCAATAACTTGGATAGCATCAATTCACATTCAAGAAACCAAATATGTATGTATGAAGCAACCAGTTCTTAGTGGATGGCAATAGACACCAATCAGAGAGATGAATCAGCTGTTACAAGTGCTTGTTGCTCTTTCAGAGGAACATAATTAGATTCCCATCACCCACCTCAGGCAGCTCACAACTGCCTATAACTCCAGCTCCACGGAATTTGACATTATCTTCTGATCCCCACAGGTATATATTCACAGGCACACAAACATAATTTATTATAACTTATGCATAATAAAATATGCATCATTGAAGTAAAATAAATCTTAGAAAAAAAAGAAGGTTGGAAAGATGGCTCAGTGGTTAAGAGCACTGACTGCTCTTGCAGAAGGCCCAGGTTCAATTCCCAGCACCCACATGGGAGCTAAGTCCAGTTCCAGGGGCATTGGCTACTTTCTTCTGACCTCTGCAGGTATTGCACAACGTGGATACACCTATACAGATGCACGCAAAACACCCATACACATAAAATAAAAACAATAAATAAAATATTTGTTTAAGAAAGGAAAGAAAAAGACTCCAGTCATAAAGATAATGACTTGGCTCTATCTTTTCTCAGCTCTTTGAGAACCAATTCTTCCAGATTTGGGTCAGAAGATGGAAGAAATGTTGACAAGGGGGCCAAGGGAATGTGATGGCTGATCCTGGGGGGTCAACGTGACTGGATCTGGGATTAACTGAAATGAGAGAGATCTTCTTGATTGGATCATCTGAAGCTGGAAGACACACCCTAAATGTGGGTATTACCTTCTGATGGCAGCCCGTATAAAAGGCCATGGCAGAGGAGAGCGCTTTGCTTTTTGCTGCTTGCCTTCTCTCTTGCTGAGTGCGTCTTACTGCTGTAGACTGAAGACTAACTGATCTTTTGGAATTCGTCAGACCTTCAGCGCCAGACTGAGACTACTGAGACATCCAGCCTCATGGACTGAGCGACTACAGATTCTCAGCCTCTCCAGTGTGGTGCAGCCATTGTTGGACTACTCGGACTCTATCTGTGAGCTAAGCTGATAAATCTCTACACATATATATTCATTCTACCAGTTCTGTTTCTTTGAAGAACCCTGACTAATACAGGGGACTAAGGCATTTGTCTCCAAGCCTGATGGCATGAGTAAAATCCCCTGGCCCACATAGTGGAAGGAGAGAACCAGTTTTTGCAAATTGTACTCTGAGCTCAAAATGCCTACCACAGCAGGTATGCTATACACACTATGAATAAATTAAAATGTTTCAAAGAAAGAGAAAGAATGTAGAAGAAAAGAGCTACATGTCTTTCTTTACCTGGGCTTCCTGGACATTTTTACTGCCTCCCGAAGTATCAGTTCTCATTACGGCCTGGACCATTGCTGATACCCTGCCCCAAGCACAGAGCGGTGCTCATGAAGTGTGTTGGCAGCAATGACATCACCTGGAGGTCTGTTAAGATCTCAAATCTGCTGAACCAGAATCTACATTGTAACAGGATCCCCTGGGTAATTTGTAAGCAAGTTACAGTTTAAAGTACTGTGGTTAAAAGTTATTTTGTATGTCCCTTCTGTCATAGGCTGATGTACTTTCAAAACATAATAAAATAAAATGCCAGAAAAATTAAAGTTTTGGGAAAGGAAAAGTTGATGACACACAAGCCAAAGTTTTATTATTTGATTCAACAGGTGCCTTGATTGCCATCCCACCAGAAATGGTGAGACAGTTATGTCAGATGTAAGACATGGAAGCAAGAAGACACTTAAACTCTAACAGAAGATCGACAAGCTCAGCTTTATCATTGAGTAACCTTTAACCCCAAAGCATGATACCAGACAGGAGACTTAACGGAGAGCAGAACAGGTTCAGTACTGCTGTAGGAACCTGACTTTGTGGATAATATATTAAAAGCAAGAAGCTAGATGGGGCTGAAGAGATGACTCAGAGGTTCAGAGCACTGGCCATTCTTGCAGAGGACCTTGGTTAGAAGACCTGTGTTCGATTCCCAGAATCCACATGGCAGGTAACAACTGTCTGTAACTCTAGTTTCAGGGGATCTGCCGCCCTCTTCTGACCTCCATAGGCCTTGCACAACATGGGTTCAATTATACACATGCAGGCAATAAATTTAAACATTTTTTAAAGCAGAAGCTAGGAACATCTTATAGCCTTTTGTTAAATTCTAAATGGTTCCCTGGACTGAGCATGAAGTTGGAACTCCAAGAGACTGATCAAAAGCTACCAGAAACCTGTAAGACTGGCAAATTCAAGGACACTGGCTCTCCAGAAAACCTTTCTTGAGTCTTTGCTTTGCTTTGGCATGACCTGGCTGTGAATTAGTGTGTTAGTGAGGGATCAAAAAGAAAGAAGAATGCATGGACCAACACTTAGAGTCAAACTGCTACAAATTCTTTTTAAAAAGTGGTTGTTTGACCATGCAAACCCCTCTTCACAGGGTTTGGCAATCTTCAGTTTGTCCTGGGGTTGACTTTGGTTGTGATGTCCTGCAGAGTCATACATCAACCGTAATAAGAAAATACATTCTTTTATTCTCAATAATGAGAGACATATAATTCCAACATTTCATTTTCACATGATTAAAGCAACTTACTAGTAACTATGTCATTTCTAATTTGAGTATTTATAAGATAAATTAAATGCATCATTAAAATTTGCTCAACACAGGGCTAAGAAGGCTCAGTGAGAAAAGTGCTTCTACACAAGCAAGAGAAAATGAGTCTGGAATCCCAGAATCCAGGCAGACAGTCAGGTATGACAGCATTTGTCTACAGCCTCAGGTCGAGAGCGGGAACAGAGACGGGCAAATCTCCTGAGCTCTTTCACCAACCATTCTAGGCAGATTGGTGAGCTCCAGGTTCCGTGAGATACCCTGTCTCAAAATTAAGGACATTTGGCTATGAATGCTTGACAGCATAGGACTTAACATATATGACAGAATGCATGAAATCCAATGGTTCAGGGGGTGATGGGCGCTGATGTGAGAGGAGGTCTAAATTTGATTAAGATCTATTACATGAAATGCACAAAAACTCAATAAAATACTTTTTTAAAATAAGGTGGAACATGATAAAGACTCCCAACTCCACATGTTCATGTGGACACGTGCATGCACACCTACACACATGTGTACATACAAACATGCACACAGGCATACACCACTTACACACAATAATTTAACGAATATTATTATGTTAGCCTTCCAGTAGGAAAACCCAAGGATGATCTTGCTAAGCCTACACATGTGTGTGTGTACTTACAATCCCATAAGCCACTAGGACCAGGGCAAGATGTGAGAGTTTCAGGCCTTTTGCCCCATTTGATCATACGCTGTTAACAAAACAATTGAAATCTAGATACTTCCAGCCTGTGATATACAGGAATTTCCCAAGGCGTATGTACAGAAATTCTGTAAGGAATCAGTTTCTGGACCTGTGCCTCCTGTATGCTCTGCTCACTTAGTTTGATCCTAGCATCCTGATGCCCAGGTTCGCTCTCTTGTCCCCAGGTTCACAATCACCTTCTCTCAAGCTCTCACTGTCCTTATAAGTGGGAAAAGCCTCCACATAGCTCATAATGGAGGAACTCTGCATTGTGTGTTTAATAATCATTCAACAATATGTGATGGTATTTGTGTATTTGCCCTATTATCTATTAACTATTAAAACAAAATCTCAATTGGCACAAACTTTAATAATTTAAACCTTTGGGTTAAGGAAGTTTTGAAAATAGATTAATTAAATATATTTTTGTCACTGAGATATGTGTTTAAGTGGTCACCAGAAAGTTTAAGCAAAAAGCTTTCATTAGTATTTCTGTGAGTAAAATAGAATTATAATTTCAATGATAAAAGTACATGTTACAAATTTCTGTCAAGGCTGGATGTTTAACTCGGTAGGGCACTTGTCTAGCATACAAAAGTTCTCAGTTAGCTCCCAAGACCATATAAAACATTCCTGATGGCAGATGTCTGTAATCACAGAGCTTGGAAGGAAAACACATGAGGATCAGAAGTTCAAGGTAATCCTTTTCTGTGTAGAAAGCTTGAGGTCAGCCTGGCGTCCACAAGACCTTGTCTCAAAGGAAAAAAAAAAAAAAAGGAAGGATGAGGAGGATGAAGATGAGGAGGAGGAAGGA
Source organism: Nannospalax galili (assembly GCF_000622305.1). NCBI lineage: Eukaryota > Metazoa > Chordata > Mammalia > Rodentia > Spalacidae > Nannospalax > Nannospalax galili. Next base: position 46,254 of record NW_008360332.1, on the reverse strand, counting down.
GAGGGGGAAGAGGAAGAGGACAAAGAGGAGGAAGAGATCATTTATAAATAAAGACATTTATTTCTCAAAGCTGCAGAGGCCGGACAGTCCAAGACCAAAGTACTAGCAGGTGAAGTGTCTGTTAAGGGCCCAGGCTCTGTTTCAAATGGGGCCTTGTTACTGCAATCCATAGATTCCACTCCATACATGTAAAAGCATAATCTTAAATTTAAGTGTTGACTTTCACCACAGACCAGAAATTACATCATTTGCTACTATTTAAGTTCCCAGAACTTGAGGTAAGACCTTGTTGCTAGGGAGCTGAAGAAATGGCTCAGCAGTTAAGAGTACTAGCTTCTCTTGCACAGGATCTGGGTTCGGTTCTCAGCATCCACATAGCAGTTAACAACTGTAACTCAAGTCCCGGGGGATCCATGCTCTCTTCTGACCTCCACAGACCTTGCAAGACATGGGTGCATCTTTTAGAAGACCTTATTGCTGAAGGAAGTACATAATTTAGACACGGAACTTGGAGCAGTGGAGCTGGAACTGACTTGGAAGCCTCCTCCCTGAAGACTAGTTCTCATAGTTCTACAGGATACTGTGTGTATTAGTCACTTTTCTGTTGCTGTGATAGAAACACTGAGCAAAACAACTTATAAAAAGAAAGTTTATTTGGGCTTATGGCTCCAGGGGAATTACAGTCTGTCATGGCAGGGAGGCATGGTGGCTGGAACTGGCTGGAACAGGAGCAGCAGAAGTGAAGCTCTCACATCTTCAAGCAGGCACAGGAAACAAGAGAGTGACTGGAGATCTGACAAGGCTTAAGAACTCTCTAAGCCCACCCCCAGTGACGTGCTTCCTCCACTATGGCCACACCTTCTAAGACCTCCCAAAACAGCGCAACCAAATGGGGACAAAATGTCCAAATACTTGGACCCTATGGGGGACATTTTCATTCAAACCACCACACTGTGCAAGCTGCAAAGGGAGAAAATTAATCAGTGGTCCAATCCAGCCATAAAACCTAATAGCCACAATGACTGGCATAGCAAAACTATCTCTATTGGTGCAATAGTGGCACATTTATATAGGGGGTAATCAGTATCTATCTAATTGAACTTAAAGCCCTCTCAATTGGAGGGAACTCATGGTGGCACTTTAATTAGAGCCAAATACACATGGCTGGAGAGGTCATAGATCCTTGAGAAAACCCTATCTCTGTCATAGCTCTAGACTAGACAAATGAAATTTATTAGTCTGCTAAATATGGATCCTTACATTTATAGAAAAGTATACCATATATCACTCATCGAAGAAGCTTCTTTTTGCAACAGATGGAGGCTACTGCAGAGTTCCACAACTGGTCACACACAGGGAATATATGTCTGAGAGATGTTCAGCCCCAAGTGACATATCTACAGTGGAACCTCTATACCTAAGGCTCATGGAACATAGTGGAACAGGGAGTAGAGAGAATATTAATACATCCCTCAACTCTAGTGAAGCTTCCTCATATGATACAGTGTGATGCACACAGAAGGCCCAAACTGGCCAAGTTTTAGAGAATAAGAGACTGCAAAGTGCTTGTCCCTAGATAGGACTCTTATATTAAATTTCACCCACCCACGGCTCAGGGACCATTGCAGAAGAGGGGGTGGAAAGATTGTAAGAACCAGGGTTGGTGTATGAACATAAGGAAACAGGTTTCAGGCCTCTGGGAACTTGCTCAGATGAATTTTCAACAATGGTGGCAATATGCACAAGACCCATGCTGACTCAATCAGACAAAAACCCAACATAAAACTGGGGAAATGGGCAGCAGGCCCCAACCTTAGCCAAGGAATTTTTGGCAATTGATTACTAATGGGTGAGGGAAAGTAAATCTTCTTTAAAGGAATGACTCTAGATAGGCTAACTAGATTCCAGTGTATGAACTTGCACCATGATGCTTGACCAGATAGGACTTAACATATGTGACAGAATGCATGAAATCCAGTGCGGGAGGTGGGGGGGGAAGGCATGGATGAGGGAGGGGGTCTAAATTTGATTAAGATCTGTTATATGAAATGCACAAACTCAATAAAATATATATTAAATATAAAAGTAAAATAGAAAGAAACCTACATATTATGATCTCTATTAAAATATTTTGGAACTTTTTATTTTAAAAGAAGTTTCTTAGGGTTGGAAGATGGCTCAGCAGATTAGATCACTTGCTACTCTTGCAAAGGACCTGGTTCAGTTCCTAGCACCCACATGGCAGCTCACAACAGTCTGTAACTTCAGTCCCAGGGGATACTTGACACTCTCTTCTGGTCTCAGAGGCATTCATGTGGTATACATATATACATGCAGACAAAACTCATATACATAAAATAAAAAGATCTTCAGAAAACCTAAAACAATTTTATTTTAAACATGAAAGTCTACCGTTTAAACACGCTGGTTTATCTCTGTTTTACTCTTTTAACTTTGTGAGATGCCATATTTAATGCTATGAAACACTGAGACAATTGTCCTTACTAATAACAGCTTCATGTTAGTATGCTAGAGTTTATATGCAATGAAATGCCCCTATCTACCTGAGTGATAATGTCACAGAGCATTTGTTTAAATTTTAATGTGCCTTACACTTCTCAAATGAGTCCATTCTGATTGGAATTGGCCATCTGTGTTTATTCATAAACATCAGAAAAGGAAAATTAAAATTGTTGATTGCATTGAGTATTAACCATCTGCTAAATTTTTAAAAATAAGAAAGGAGGAATCAATCATTTGAGGTAGGAAAAGATGTAGTAACTCAGTGTTCTTAACAAGGGGAGAGGGTCAGAGGTGATCAAGACCCTTTGCAAACACATAGACATAGGCATCTGTTGCTCTCATGAGAACCTACAATGAAGAGGTGTAGAGACACAGGACAAGAGCAGGTGCCGAGACATCAGAACTGAGTGGATGAAAGAAGGAACATGGTAAGCAAAAGCAGCCAGAAAACACCCCTTGTATTTCCCTTATACAGTGTAACCTGCTGAGATTTGGAATGACATCCCAATGGATAGTTGGTTACACCTTAATCCGTTCTGACATTGAATGTTGTCCTGTGTATTCTTAATGTTCGTGCAGATGGATTCCATCATCAGTCATTTCCCTAGTACTTCTCGACCATCTGCTGCATGCCAAGAAAACCTTTTTATTCGAAACTCTTCCCTCATAGGACATCTCTAACTTAGTAATTTCCCCAAGTCCCCGTGGTTTTGAAATTCTTATTTTGTTTTCCATAACAAATACTGATCAATACATCAATAATCACTCACTTCCATATCTTAGCATCCCAGTATCTGCCCATCAAGCCTGTCTTAGCATCATTACTCAGTGAACCCGTTGTGTTTTTGTCTTTGATCTTGGCATTCTGCTTGTTTCATGCTTTGTTTTAGCTCCATCCATAATGCCAGGGTATAGTATATAAACTATATCTCAGTTTGTGCAATACATTAACTGGCAGAGAAACTAACCTGGTGTTTACTCTTTATCCAGGCTGGACTGAAATTCTTAGTCATCCTCCTGCCTCAGCCTCCCCTGGGTTCGGTCCTCAGCTCTGAGAGAAAAAAAAGGCAAAATAATAACAACAACAACAGAAAAAACCAAGGCAACAGTCATACACTACCACAGTTGACATCAACCTCAGAATGATAATGAAAATATTTTCCCTCCTCTCCTCCTCTCCTCCCTCTTCCCTCCTTTTTTGTTTTAGTTGGAAGTTTAATCTGTTAAAAACTTAAAAGATGAGTGATTAACAAAAACCTCAGTAAATAATCAGAACCCTAAGAGAACTGCTTTCACCCAGCAAAAGATTTTAGTAAACATAAGACTGGGAACAGGTCAAAAGTGAAATTATCTGATTAAATGTGGTAATTCGTGACAGTAGCAGCACAGAACCAATCAGGTTAGTGCACCTGATTGAATAGGTATCCAACACGTATTTATATATACATTACTATATGGAAATTTCTTCCAACAGTGCCTTGTACAAGATAAATGCCAGATAAATGTTAGCTTAAATGAAAAAAGAAGAGAGGGAGGGAGGGAGGGAGGGAGAGAGAGAAGGAGAGGAAGGGATGGAGGGAGGGAGGGAGGGAGGAAGGAAGGAAGGAAGGAGGAAGGAGGGAGGGAGGGAAGGAGGAAGGAAGGAAGGAAGGAGGAAGGAGGGAGGGAGGGAAGGAGGAAGGAAGGAAGGAAGGAAGGAAGGAAGGAAGGAAGGAAGGAAGGCAAGCATCATAAGACCCTCACCAGAGGCCAAGTCAATAAGAATGAAGAATCTTGGCCTCCAAAATGGATTAAATGACTGTCTTTTTTAAATTAAATAACATACCTCATATATTGTAACATAGCAATGGAAAATGGACTAATACAGAGGTACTGATAAGGCACTGAGATTGACTGAGCTATTGAAAAGCCCAAGCTATTCTGACTCAGCTGTGTCAGTCTTCCTCCACAGGGCTCCAGGCAGGTGATTCAGACAAAAATCTTCCAAAGACTCTAGTACCCAACTGTGATGCAAAGATAGGAGCTGTCCCGCAGCAGAGTCTTATCATGTAAGAAAGACAAACACCATCCTAAGTCCATAAGCTTCGTGCTGTTACACTGTCACTGTAACTAAGAAAGGGACAGCCACTCTATCTATACAAGGACACTCATGTGAATAAAGATGGCAATAAACAGTGGCCACAATTACACCTTTTATCTTTTCACACAGGTCCGCCAATATTTATCACGGTCTAACCTGTGCTACAAGCTTTGCTTGTCAATGGCTACAGAGTGGTAGGCAAAACAATCTTGGTCTCTGAAATTTATTTTGTTTTGTTTTATAATGTTCTAATTATTTGTGTGTGTGCATTCACATGATATGTGGGGGGTGGACATGCCACAGCACTCATGTGGAGGTCAAAGGACAATTCTGCAGAGTCAGTAGTCACCTTTATTTTTATGTGGGTTCCAGGGAGGAACTCAGGTCACTAGACCAAGAGTCCTTATTCACTGAGCCATCGCACCTGCCCTTGATCCCTGTGAGGTGTAAAGCATTAGAATGTGCTAAGAGGCAGAGGCACATGAATAATCCAATATTCTATCCCAACGGAAATTATTAGAAAATTCAGAAAAAGTCATTAATGCAGAAAAGGTGATGGAAAGATCCAGGATGTTCCCTGAGACGTATTCCTCTACTGATCAGATCTGGCTCTGCACAGGAAGACACTAGGCTAACCCCAGTCAGAATTTGTAATGAAGGGCAGCAGGGTTATTTAAAATAAAGATTAATGAGTCAACTCATTCTAGTAACCATCTTTATTGCTTCCTAGTCACACCTTTCTTTTTATTGAACTCTATGTAATAGATACTATGTTGGGGAAATAGAACATTTTTATTTTTTGGAATTTTTTTTAGAAGAATATTTCTTTACAGCTTTAAATGATAACAATTTCCAGAGCAAAGATACACCTCTTTCAAAAGTGGCTATAAAATTTTTAAGTTCACAGTTGAACTAATACAGTTATACAAAATTGAACTCAGTATAAGCCCTGTAAGACATAAAATTGAATGAGTTTTTAACCTTTAAAAAAAAATCTCCATTTCGTTTTAAAATATACTGTTTCTTACAGAAAGACTCATTGTTTTTGCTAATAACACTTAGATGTTGGCACACGCTTCTCTAATTTGTATGTATCTGATTATTACTAGTCATGGTCGGTTGCACTCAGATCCTTGGCACCTGTGTATGGATATAAAGTCATCAGGGAGATTTCAATGGTGATGTTTATCACCTCTACTAATTAACATGACATAAATTGTTATGCTTCCTCCTCAAATATAACTCATTTTTAAATTTGTTGATTTTTTTTTTTGTGCACTGTTCCTGGAGGTACTGCAATAACAGGTTGTTTTTGTGTGTGTATATCACACAGAACATAAGACACTTAGAAACTTTTGGGTGAGATTGGTCTCAAAACTGTAATTTCAAAGTATCCTAGTATTACTGAAAGGAATAGATGGGTGTGGTTGAGAGTTTCAATGCATACTTCCAGTGTAATTTAGATTGAGTTAAACTCTCTTCATATGCGACATCCCTCTCATAAACAGCAAAGCTAAAGAAAAAACCTAAAGAAGCTTTGCAAATTCGAGTTATGTGAACTTAATCCAAAAAGAGGCTGTAACACTCTCCTCTATTCTGTGATAAACCTCCAAACAGCTAAGAATTTTTATTGGTAGATGAATCATATTATTCCATTTAGATTATTTCAGCATTAAGGGATATGGCTTATTCATGTTGCAGATGATCAAGCTGTGTGGTCAGGTTGATGCTAAAACTGACAAATGTTACGCCAGATTTGAAACTATATGGGATATTCTAATTAGAATTTTATAAAACTCAGAAAAATCTCTGAAGGGTTTATCCTTGTGAATGAATTTAAAACAAATTTAGACCTAATATATTAGCTAATGCACAGGAAATAGTTACGGGAAAGCAGGTGGTGTTCATAATTTCCACAATGGCTTCTTTTTAAGTCTGGTTATAGAAGCCAACTCCAGTTCCCCACATGAGATTGTTTGTTCTCAACAAAGAACAATCAGGCCAGCACCTCACTCTGTCAGAGGATGTGACAGGAGATCAAGCTAGATGCTACCTTCATCTGACAGACACTTGAGTCTAATGCTGCAAACTATTTTTAGGTCTGTTTATTTCCCCCACTATTAATTAATAATCATTTTACTTTTCTTACAGATCTGTCAGTGAACTTGACTGACTAGAAGATTATAGGAGAAGAAGAAGCATTGTTCAAGGAGAAAGATGGAACAAGGGAGACTAGAGACATTGATTATTGATTATACATGCAAGAGCAAATTTTCCTCTCCTTGAAAGCATCTTATAAATTGCTCTAGGATGCTAAATCCTTGCCGTAGAACCATACCCCAGCTATAAAGAGGGTTGAATAGATGCATTCAAATACTTTAAAAATATGCTCTAAAGCAAAGATAAATCCAGTGCATGAACATAAACCCTAATGCATTATGTACAGTCTTTCCTTAATAAATGCATTACTCATAAAATATACATTCATAAGTCCTTTCTTATCAGTAAAGCAATCAAGCTGAGAATAAGATTATCCAGAAACTCGGCTCCCTCCTATACAGAACTATAATCACATTATTCCCTTTTTAAATTATGCTCAGATGGAAAGAAGGAATGACAAGCTTAATATTTCATTGTATAAAGTGTTTTGTATTTAACCTCCTTAGGAGACTGCACCTATATTTGTCTTCCCCGTTTCCTAGCAGAGAAGAGAAAAACATAACTGCTTTCTGTTCTTAACCCAGGAATTAATCTTCAAATATAACACACAGCAGTAATTGACTGTTTAGATTTACCCAGAAGCATTTGGGAACTCTTCGTGTTACAAAGACAATACTGTATCAATAAATGAACATAAGGCTAGTTCCTGATCGCTAATGGAACTTGACTCTGTATTTGTTTTAATAACCTTCTCCACTCATCAGACTGAATGACTCACACCCGCTGTACAACAGAATCAGCATCTACATCTCATTTCTCTGGAAGAGACTGCCCAAAACATTTCTTAATCTGAGATCAAAACTTTATCTTCATAATGAAGAATAAAACCGGATAATGGCGATATGGTCCTCTCTGACCTACTATTTTTCATTTGGAAAAATAACTCCTTAATTTTTGTATGTTCCTTACCTTTGTACTTTCAAATCCCCTGATAATTATCAGGTTGAGTGAGGGATGATTTATTCCAGTATGCAGTGGGCATTTTCTATAGAATGCCTGGTATTGGTAGCATTCTTAGAGTAAAAATTATAGTTCATTATAGAAATAAGGTAGACTACTAAAATACAAAACAACACAACAGCAGATTTCATTTTCTCCTACCCCACCTCTGTTCAGGATTTGTATGATTGCTTGTTGCCTACCAGCAGCCTCTACAGCACTCTCCAGGACCTGTTAAGGCATCTCTGTATACTTGGCTAGCAAAAATGTCATTTGGTAGGGCAAGTACCAATTTACATGAGGCAGGACTTTGTGTATGTCTTGCATTCCTTTTTCACTCTGACAGGCAGCATACCACGGGTCTCATTTTCCAATCCTTATTAAAAAGTGTGATCCTGGTTGCCTAGAAGCCTCATTAGTGTGTTTCCCTATTATATACCACATATCTTTATAGGAAAGACAGATTGCATGGACGCCTTAGTACACCAACCAAAATGAAGCCCAAGTGCATCCCCCGCAGGGCTTGGAATTCAGGTCTTCATTTGCTTTTGTGAAAAATGAGAGTCAAGAATGTGGGCATTGAAAAACACAGCTAGCTTCTTGTTTTCCCAGTAACAAGAGAGCTTCTCCATCACATAAGTGATGTTAGGGGAAACTATGAAAAGAAGGTCACATGCATTACTGTGCAACTAGAGGACTGATACAAGACAACAGATGTGCTTAGAAGGGCATCAGGCACTCCACAGGACTCCATGAGTCCATCCAGTAAATCTGTAAACAAGGGGGAAGTGTTTTGCTTGTCCCTTGCATGGTAATGTGCAGACTGTTTCACCTAATTCTGTAGTCCTCAGTTCTCTCTTCCAAAAAGATAGTCATAAACTCTCCTTTTCTGGGTCACATACTGCTAAAAGTTATCTGAGTTAAATGCAACATTCCTTTTTCAAAATAAAAGAAGTTATAGAAATAGCCTTAAACAATAAAACAATTTTAATAGCTGAGCTCAGATTGAGGGAAAATGAAGTGTAATTGCTGTGATAGGGTGAGGGATCCAGAGTTCCTTTTGATCTTTAAATAAGTGCTTTTCCTCTACCTCTAATGAGCTATGTGTTTGTATTTCTGTTTAGATTGCTTAACAAAAGAAAACTTCATAAGTTAGAAAATGTATGGCCTTGCAGTTCTAAGACTGCAGCCCTCCCAGTCTGTTGCCTACTCTTTGGGTGACCTGGATTTATCATTTTAACCCCTTTGGGCCACAGACTTTACTTACCACATGGAGTTGCTGCTCAAAAATAAAAATAAAAACACAGGCCAGGAATGTCTAGAATTAATTGGACCTTAGAGACATTCTATAACAATCTTTTGTTGTTACTTTTATAAGTTCATTTAAGTACAAAGGAATTAAGCAACTTTATCAAGGTCACCTAGTATTTAAGTACCAAAAACAAAATTTCAGCCAAACTGTGATGGTTTAATGTGATATGTATATTACCAGCAGTATATGTGTAGCGATACTATAAACAGCAGTTATCCTAAGTAAATTGAAATCCATACATTTATTAGTATAGATAATAGTGTTTATAATATAGACCATATCTCTTCTAAAGATTAATTCAAGAAGAAATAATTACTTTTTCTGGACATACTGTACTTATTTCATCCATATATTTTAGCTATATCATTACTAGCTGTGGCAGGGCCTGAACAAAAGAAGTCTAACTCCTGGAGTTGTTTAAACCAAGAGTGAGCCCTATCTGCTCTCAGAACAGGGACTTTCTGATTTCTCTCAGAAGTATCCCTTGAACAAAAGGGCATACTCTCTCTATTGAACAGCAAACTCAAGCATGATATGAAAAAGGAGTGGGGAGCTTTTTCTTATCAGGGAAGAATTTTCCTTTTTTGACCCTGTGACCAGGATGTTCCTCTGACCCTGTGATAATGAGCCATGGACCCACCTCCTTCCCATGCTCTGCAAACCATAGCCACTTGCAGGGGAGGGGCTAAGGGTATAAAAGCTGGGAAAACCATGAGGTCAGTCATCAGTTTGTGAGACTGTCCAGAACCACAGGATTTATGTCTGGGTGTGGACTTTTGAACACAGCCATGGGGGGTGGGGAGGGCGCTGGCTCACCTGTAAGTAAACCTGCTAAGTTAGCAAGTCCAATTAACTCATTAAGATTCTTCAGAGTTTGGAGAATTCTTTTCCCAGGTTGTCACAAGGACCATGGGAGGAGGGGATTGGATGCCACGTGTGCCTCCAGCAATGAATTTGACCTAAAACTGCCACAGCCAGCTGGATATGGAGAAACTGAGAATGAGTTTTGGAAGAGCATCAGTGATGTCTCTGATATGGGGAAAGAGACCAACAACCAAAGTAGAGTGGGATGAGGAGAGTGTGGGCTGAGGAAATGTTAACCTGGTGGGTCATTCCCATGGGCTTGGTGGGGGTGGCTGCAGTGGCATGGTTAATGTGTGGACAGTGAGATGTGTAACTAGGGTGAGGCCTTCTAAACAGTCGAGGTTGATGAGACAAATCCTGAGGTGGCAGCCATCTTGTAGATGGTATGGGGTGGCATGCCTGCTTGACTGGTGGGAGCCACCACGTGAGTATGGAGAGGCCCTGAAAACAGCAGAAGGTCTGGAACAGATTCTGAAAGCTCTGGGAGTAGCACACCAGGGACAGAAATGTCAAAAAGCAGCTGCAGAGGCCACTTGGCCACTGCTATTGATCATAAGAAATCTGTTCCAGGCTGAGGTCTTTGTCAGAAGGGAAACTGAAGGTGTTAGAGAGAAATTAGAATGGGAGAGGGATATGAGGCTGGGCTCTTTGGTACTGGCCTCTGACTTTGCCAGTAAATTAGATAAGAGAGAAAAGGAGATGGAGGTGTTGGTATGTCGTTTTTTATGTCTAGGAGGTCAAAAGGGAAAAAAAAAAAAAAAAAAAGCCCAGATCAGAATGATAATAAAAGGCCCATCCTGAGATCCCAAAACCTGGAACCCCTGGGAAGAGTCAGGTAGTGAGGAAGAAGGAAGTGATCTAGAAATAGTGGGAGATGCTCCTTGGGTCCGACTTTTAATTCAAAGAAAGGGAAAAATCCATGGTCCAACATGCTGATGGAGGTCTTAACAATAGCCCAGTGCAGGAGACCACGGTAATCAGAGAATACTCAGCACCAGAACTATTAGAATTGAGAAAGACATTTAAACAAGCTATGAAGGCACCTTTGGCCACCTGGCTGGTGAGGCTATGGGATATGGGGTCAGATGGGATCATTTTAAGTTCTACAGAAGCAGAGAAGTTAAGCAATATAACCACTCATTCCTCTTTGAGACAAAGACAGACCATGACGGATTGGCCCATAGGAGTCATTAGGGACATGTGAGTATCTCCAGTTGAGATTCCCATGAATACTGGAGACTGGAAAACCATTGAGGAGGGACAGGCTCTGTTGAGGGAACTGAGTATGAAGGAAGCTGTATTTGATGCCCAGTTCACTGGCCCAGACAGGACTGTGTTTACAGGAAACTTAAGAAAGAAACTGATTCAGGAAGGGCCACGAGACTGGTATGGAGCTTTCATGGCAGTGCTAAGCCCCATGGTTGGGCGTGACCTCCACGAGGCTGGTGAGGCTCTGGTGGATTTAAATGATTTAGACCAACTGTAAACAGGGTTCAAAAGGTGCTAAAGCAAGTAGACACAAGGGAAAAGGGCTGGAATTCAGCAAAGGGGCCCTTCCATGTCTCCTGAGCACAGATGTGGATGGATCTGCACAGAGCAGGAGTTGCTAGGGACAAGACAGACAGGCAGCCAAATGCTGTGCTGGTGAGTCTGTGGAGAGCTTTAAGACCTAACCAACAATCCACCACAGAAGTAAGAGAAACTGGGAACCAGGAAGTGCGGGTAGCTCTAACTGTGCCCCCTGCTCCAGAGGAAGGCAGCCTTTTTGGATGCCCCCCCCAACCACTGCCTTGAAGGGGTGGCCAAGGTTGCCCACAGGTGAGGTCCATACTGGGTGACCAGAGGCCACATGTCAAATTGAGGATTTATTGGTCCCCCACTAATATACAAAACACATGGGCACTAATATACAAAGCACATGGATAGTGGGGCAGAGTGTACATTAATTCATGGCAATCCCCAAAAACATCAGGGCCAGTGGATAGCAGTGGATGGGTATGGGGATAAAACCATATAAGTAAAGGGGACAAGACTCATTCTGGGAGTGGGCAATTATCCCCCCCCCGCCCCCAGGAGTACAAGTTATGTATCTCTCCTCTTCAAGAGAACATTTTAGGGGTGGATGCCCTACTGAGTCACACCACACATACTACTGTGGGAGAGTTTCAGCTTAGGGTGTGAACAATAAAGGCAATAACTCAGGGGTGGGCAAGATGGAAGCCAGTCAAATTGCCCACCCCATGGAGGGTGGTGAATATCAAACTGCACCGGCTGCCTTGGGGTTGAATGAAATTACCGAAACCACCCAGGAACTAGAATGAGTAGAGGTTATCTGCCCAGCCCAGAGCCCTTTCAATAGCCCCATTTGGCCTACCAGGAAGCCAGATGGCTCCTGGAGAATGAATGTAGATTACAGGGAGTTAAATAAAGTGGTGCCTCCCATTCATGCTGTGGTGCCCAACACTGTACTGCTAACTGATAAGCTGGTGCAGGAAATGGGGTCCTTCCACGATGCAGTGGACCTTGCTAATGCATTCTTTAGTATTCCCCTAGCTGCTGAATCCCAAGATCAATTTGCATTCCATGGAATGGAAGACAATGGACTTTCAGAGTACGTCCCCAAGGTTCCCTCCACAGCCCCATGGCTTGTCACTGGATGGTGGCCCATCCTTCTGTGCCCTCCTTCTGTAGGAGGTTCCACTACATAGATGACTGGCTTCTGAATGCCTTACAGATTTGGAAGATCATTTGGGGAACATGCAAGTGTACCTGAAGGAGCGAGGATGGGAAATCAACCCACAGAAGGTACAAGGGCCACGTACAGTGGTAAAATTCTTAGGAGTTTTATTGTCAGGCAGAACTCACATGATACCCAGTGCGACAGTTGAGAAAATCTTACAACAACCCGTGCCAATAAATGCTAAGCAGTTACAGGTATTTTGGGGACTTCTTGGGTATTGGTGAATTTTTATACCTCACCTTGCTCAGGTTACCTGCCCCCTGTATAATCTAATAAAAAGAGGTGCTACATGGGATTGTGATGTAAATGCCTAAGAGGCTTTTGAGCAGGCCAAGGTACTGGTTGGGCTAGTTAAGCAGCTGTGTGCCCATATACCTCTGTGTCCCTTCCTCTTGGAAGTCACCAAGAGCCCTGAAGGTTATGGGTGGGGCTTGTGGCAACAACAGCCTGAACAGACTGTCCCAATTGGGTTCTGGTCCCAATCATGGAAAGGGGTGGAGTCCCGGTGTACAGCTCTAGAACAGCAACTGCTGGCTGTGCACAAAGCATTGTAACAGGTAGAATCCATTACAGGCCCCACATATGTGTCAAAACTACATATACCATAAAAGGAAGGGTGGAAGGCCTGTTAGCCAAGCCCCTGTCAGGGGTGGCCCAAAACCAAATGCTACAAAGATGGCATGCATATTTGCAACAGGGAAGGGTGGTATCAGCAAGCTCAATCACCAATGCGATGCAAGCAGTACTAGGACCAGTGTCCTTTCAAGGCACAGAGCCTCTCCCTCCACCTCCTATATTTGACCCTCCAGCAAGACCTGACAGAGTGCTAGAAGGGGCTCCCCCAATTCTGGCTGATGCCTGGTATACTGATGGCACTAGCAGGGGTGCCAGACAAGAATGGGTAGCAGTGGCAATACAGATGAATACTGACACTATATGGTTAGAGAGGGGAGAAGGAGAAAACAGTCTATGGGCTGAATTGAGAACTGTATGGGTAGTAACAATGAAGGGCTCAATGGGAGAAAGAAAACTGACAGGTGATGGGATAGCCGCTATGGGGCCAATAAATGTGGAAGGACATATATAATAAAATGCAGGAGGAGCTAGTGCCCCTGGTAGTTTACCATGTGGCCGCCCCCTACCTGGTGAGTCCCCCTGGGAATCAGGAAGCTGATGCCCTCACCAAGGTGAAGGCTATCTGCCTTAGGTTTCCTATAGAAGCAGGTCACTGGATTCATACCAAGTAAGGCCATAGAGGAGCCAACGCAGGATATAATAAAATGCAGGAGGAGCTAGTGCCCCTGGTTGTTTACCATGTGGCTGCCCACTGCCTGGTGAGTCCCCCTGGGAATCAGGAAGCTGATGCCCTCACCAAGGTGAGGGCTATCTGCCCTCAGGTTCCCCCAGAAGCAGCTTACTGGATTCATATCAAGTGAGGCCACAGAGGACCTGATATGGGATGGAGAATAGCCAAAGCGGTTGGCATTCCAGTAAAATATGCTGATATCCAACAGGCTGTCCAAGCCTGCGAGGCATGTTCCAGGTTATAGCTCTGGAAGATGGATGCCATGATGGGACATGTGCACAAGGCAGCTTCCCCTGTGAGAGACTGGCAAGTAGATTATATAGGGCCTTTGCCAGTCAGTGAGGGGTGTGTGAACACTGCCACAGGCCTTACACAGGCCTTTCCTTGCAAGAGAGCGATGGGCAAGGCTGCTATTAAGGGGCTTACTGAGCTCAGTGTCATGTATGGGTGCCTGAGGTGAATTGATAGTGACAGAGGCATTCATTTCACAGGTACAGATGTGCAAGCTTGGGCTGAGCATAATCAAGTTCAATGGTATTTCCACCTTCCATACAATCCTACAGGAGCAGGGTTAATTGAAAGAAAAAAACGGGTTGCTAAAAGAGCAGTTGAAAGCCTTAAGCCCAGAAGGAACCCTACGGCGCTGGAAAAAGGCCCTTCCAGAAGCCACAAAGTTGTTAAATGAAAATCCCAGTACCAGGGTGGGTTGCCTCCCTATGAGCAGTTGACCAAAGGGACCCCAGAGGTCCCCAAAACTATAAGGGCAATTGCCAATAATGTTGGTTGTATACCTGAAGTGGACAGTAAGACCTTATTGCTGAAGACCCTGCATGATGTGAGTACAGGAGAGGGAGAAATCAAGTTTGGACTAAGCTGGAAACTCCCTGCCACTGGATGGTTGTCTTTCATAGTGCCAGAAGGTGCTATGTAGACAATTGGGGAAGAATTGTCCCCCATTATCCTGTTCAACGAAGGAACCCGTGTGCTGCACTATCAACATATGAAGCAAGATGTTCCTGCTGGTGCAATAGTGGCTCATCTAGTGTATGTACAACCAGCTAATTATCGATTGGACCTAATGCCCACTCCTAGGAATGGAACACACATCTGGTATTGTAGACCAGGCCAACCCTGTGTGGCAGGAGAGGTTATGGGCCCCAGTGGAGAAGCCACTGCAACTGTATTGTTGAATGGATGTGATGCACCTACTAAAATACCATACAAGCATTTGTGCTTATGCCCATAAGCTATTATAGCAGTTACTGTTTACATGTTCTTGCTTCTTGCTGTTTGTGTTTTTATAGTAGATGGAATGCCACTGAATTGAGACATTAGCCCATGACAAACAGAGGATGCAGAGACTTGAAGAGTCCAATACTCTACTACAATGGGAGAAAGGTCGCCCCACCTCCTCTGAGGCTCAGGGATGTTCGTGGAAGAGGCAGGTGGAAAGTTTTGTAAGAGCCAGAGGAAGAGCCAGAGGAAGAGCCCTGTGATGAGAAGCCATGGACCTGCTCCTTCCCCCACTCTGCAAAGGAGCCACTCCCCTTCCCTCTTCCAGCCAATCGGTTGACCATAGCCACTTGCAGGGGAGGGACTAAGGGTATAAAAGCTGGGAAAACCACAAGACCAGTCTCTCGCCATTCTGTGGGGCTGTCTAGAACCACAGGATTTATATCTGGGTGTGGACTTTCAAACACAGCCCTGAATTGGGAGGGGGGCACCTGCACCCCAAGCTCAGTTAGCAAGTCAAATAAACTCATTAAGATTCTTCAAACTGGGGTTTGGAGAATTCATTTCTCAGGTTGTCGGAAGGACTGTGGGAGAAGGGGATTGGATGCCATGTGTGCCTCCCAGCAGTGAATTTGACTTACAGACCCCTACTGACCTAGAAAAGCACACAAATCCACAAACAGATATCATCAACCTACAACCACGTTCTGTTTCCAACATATACTGAGGATAATTCACTGTTTTCCTGACATTCCTAGGTCATGGCTTTCAGTGATGATATTTTCACAGCACACACACACACACACACACACACACTACTCTGGGCCAGGGGCAAGGAAAAGTCATGAGGGAGAAATAGGGAACACAGTTCGTGATTGAAGTTGTGTTTAACTTAACTTGTAAAAGTTAATTACAAAAAGAGCCCAAGGCCTAGTAAGATTATTTATATCATTGTCCTAAAGGCTAGTTAAGTATAAGTAAGCTTTACACAGCAGGAAGGCAGATTGAATAGACAGTGTTAAATGCTCTTGATACATAAGATTAACTTTGGTTACAAGGTTATGTAAGGTGGGGGGCATTTCCACAAAAATCATTCCTACAGTTAGGTGAGATGTGAGGTTTAGTGGAAAGAAGGAAAGGTTATTGGAAAAGTCCCCTCACTATCCTTGAAGTTTTCCTATATATATATAAAATCATTCCAAATTTGCAAGTTTCTTAAACTTTTTTATTTTTATTAAATTTTTCTGTATCTCATAGAATGCACCTTAATCATATTTAGATCCCTCCCTAACTGCAAGCCCCCATAACCCAGCCACCAGATTTTATGCCTTCTGTCATATGTTAAGGCCTATCAAGTCAACTTTGTGTACCCAGCTGTCCCTCAGTGTGAGTTCATCCACTGCAGCCTGTTCAGCCTGTCTAGCATCACTCCCTTAAGGAAGAGAAACTCTCCCTCACCCAGCAGTAATTGGCTGTCAATAGTTCCTTGGCAAAAGTTGGAGATGCTTGCCCGTTTCCCCAGTGCTATGTTGGGTTCTACGTCTGATTGAGTTTGCATGGATCTTGTGAATGCTGTGACCATTGCTGTAAGTTCATATTAGCAAGTTCCCAGGATCCAGGAGACTATCTTTCCTTATAGTGATGCACCACCCCAGCTCTTACAATCTTTCCACCCTGTCTTCCACAATGGCCCCTGAACCCTGGTGGGTGAGGCTCAATATAGGGGTCCTATACAAGGATGTGCACTCTGCAGTCTCTTAATATCTACTCAGTGACCAGTTGTGACCTCTGTGTTCACTGCCCTCTATTGCATGAGGACCAGTTCACTGGTAAGAGCTGAGATATGCACTGGTATTCTCTCTACCCCCTCTGTTCCACTATGTTTTGTGAGACTTAGGTATAGAGTTTCCATTGTAGATGTGTCACTTAGAGCTGGGCATCTCTCAGACACAGTTATTTTCTGTGTGTGACCAGTTGTGGAACTCTGTAATAATCTCCATCTGCTGCAAAAAGAGGCTTCTTTGATGAGTGGTGACTTGTATACTTGTCAGGATTCATATTTAGTGCACAGTAAGGAATTGAATTTGTTGGGGCTGGAGAGATGGTTCAATTGTTAAGAGTGCCCACAAGGCAGATACCAACCATCCTGAACTCCACTTTCTAGGGGAATTTGACACCCTCTTCTGACCTGTGCAGGCACTGCACAACACAGGTGCACTTACACACATGCAGGCCATACACTCATATGCATAATATAATAATTTTTTTAAAAAAGAAATTATAAGCCAGGCATGGTGGTGCACACCTTTAATCCTAGCACTTGGGAGGCAGAGGCAGGTGGATCTTTGTGAGTTCGAGGCCAGCCTGGTCTACATAGTGAGTTCCAGGACAGCTGGGGCTACAGCAAGACCTTGTTTCAAAAAGACAAAAGAAGAAGAAGAAGAAGAAGAAGAAGAAGAAGAGGAGGAGGAGGAGGAGGAGGAGGAGGAAGAAGAAGAAGAAGAAGAAGAAGAAAAAGGAAAAAGAAATTACATTTGTCTAGGGATGTGACAGTTGTAGGGTTTTCACTAGGATTTATGACTTACCCAGCCATGTGCATTTGGCTATGTCTACAGTGCCACCCATGAGTTCCCGCCTCTGAGTGGGCTTTAAGTCCAATTAGGTAGCTGTTGATTACCCCCAAGATAAAGCTGCCACTACTGCATCAATACAGTATGCTGTGCCAGTCACTGTTGTGGTTATTAGGCTTTGAGGATGGGGTTAAACCATTGATTGATTTTCTCCCTTAGCAGCTTGCACAGTGCCCTTCAGAACATTGAGAGTTAGCCTTCAGGAAGGAAGTTTCCCGGTCAGTTCCCACTCCATTGCTCCAAGTCCTATTTAAAAAAAAAAACATAAAATCATAAATTTAGAAATAAAATTGAGAAATGTCAGTAATATTTGGAAAGGGAGCATTCTGGAGCAATCAAAATAACCTTTACTGATCATAAAAATTCAAAAGATGGTAACTTCAAGGAAAGGAGGGGGAGGGGAGGGAAGAGAAGATGGAGAGATGGGGAGTCAGAAAGAATGATTTCAACTCCCCGTACCTATAGCAGTATGGGGCCATAGTTCCTGACCCCACCATTTGTATGCATCTTTAATTTATAAAAGAATATTAACAAAATAGTGAAGCTGTTATTCTTATTTGTACTGTCTCTACCTTGTGATGACCAAGAAGTGGTCTCAAAGTTAATTGATTGAGGTTATATGATTAGCACACTGTGGAGACAGGATTCAAACCAGGCTTCATTAAACATCAATCTGCAAAGAGAAAATGCCTTGGTTTCCTGTCTGTGAAATTCTGACAGGCTTTCGCCCTGTTAATGAGTTATCATGCCTCGAGAATGTTTTCTTCCAATTTCTCTAATGCAGGAGGCTGAGCCTAGGATTGACTTCCTTGAAAGCTTGTAAGTTATAAGTATTTACAATCTTATCTCTTCAGTAATTGTGTAAGATGAAATCAGGCAGCTTTGGCCACAAATACAAAGAATTCTTACGGATTCTGTACATTTTGCATATTTTATCTTCTGGGTTCTAGTACAGTCTCACCAAGTCACTCCTGGTAAGATCTCCTTCAGCTTTTGATCACAACTCTCTGTAAGCTTAAAATCAAGACTACATGATGGCCACTCTACCTTGTAATCCTTTTTCATTTTCTGCTTCCTCCTGTTCTATTTTCCTGTCTTGTCTGTTTTTACTCTCTGGGCTTTTATGAAGCTTATTTCTCAGAGGTTACCTTCTCTACTGCATTTAGAGTTATGTCAAATGGAACTGAAGACTTCTGGACCAACATGTCTGCTGGTCAGCAGCTCCAAGTCCAGCTTTAAGCCCAGCTGGTGCATCCCACTATATAAGCTAACATACTAGGCAAATATAACGAGCAGAAAGGCTGGCATTCTTGTGAACTTAAATACCTGTGCCTTTATGTTGACATCTTGAGGCTTTCTGAGCAAGGCTTAATATCTGTGAATTGAAGCATCATTTGTACATCTGGCAAAGCCTCGAGAAATATCCACTGCTCATTAGCAATTTCAGATTTACTAATGAAACAAGAATTATGTTTGAAAAGATGCAACATTTCCCCAAAGTTTCTCCAATGACGTATATATCTGTGTTTCCTAACCATGTCAAATCAACAGTCCCAAGAGATGCTACTCATTAAATGATTAGATATATCCACATTTCCACAACTGCACAAGAGCTCAACTCAGGGGAGCCATTGTGAGAATTAAATGAGATGATACAAAAATATCAAAAGCACTGTAGAGCCTCCCGCTGTGATTAGTGTTGCTGCCGTATGATTTTTCTCCTCTCCTAAAATTAAGTTGTGATGATTTTGTAAGATATCCATTGTCATGTTTTTCCCATCCTTCTTTTTGGTCATACATAAGGGTTAGTGGTATTATAGAAGAAAGCTCTCAACTTCTTGTGTTAAAGGGTCAAGAAGATCATGCCTTGGATAAATCTAGAAGCAATAACAGAAATATTTCAATTGTGTGGAGTGGAAGAAAGGAGACCAAGACAGGATGAAAATAGATAATGAGGAAAGATGGTGGGGGTGGAACACACAGGACATGATAAAGGAAAAGATGCTTGAGTGAGGCCATAAGGGAATCAGGACAGCAGAATGGGGAGATAAAGGGAAAAAAGAATCACTAAAACACACTTTGTTCAAAGATGTCATAATGATATGCAACACCTTACATGTTAATTTAATTATTTTCAAATAAAAATAAAGATGATATGGAAAGAAGACATGGATATGAAAAATAAAAGTATATGGAAACACTTTTTTCTGCCTCTTGCCACACTTAACCAAGATTACCTAAGCTCAGGAGAATGAAGAACTGGATGAAGGGGAAGGGGCTTTGGTGATTGACTCAAGTGGCTAGTGACCAAAATTCTGGCTTCAGAGTCCCCATGAAGGACTGACCTAAAGCAAAGAAAATTTAGGGGATCCGTTAGCAGAAAGGCATACACTGCGTTCCCTTTCTGGGGTCACAGAGAAAGACCTAGAAGGGGGCATGAAAGAAACTCAGAGACACGCAGGGAAGAGAGCCGGAGGCTTCCTCCCAGAGTTCCAGTATATCCCAAGAGGACAGTGAGAGCTGCCAAAACTTTCATTTTTTTTTTTTTATTTCTCCTATACTGTGTGCGTTTACAATAATGAGCTCCACCAAACCAAAAGATCTTCGAATTCGGATGGGAGAGTCCATCCTCAGGCTGACGTTAAACACTTGATTCCAAACTTATGCCCATGAAGGAGCAGTGTCACAGGAGGCAAAGCAGGTGTTTTGAATGTCTCCACAAAGGTGGGCACTGGGCAAGCTCCGGTGTCCTCTAATAGTTGAGTGTGGATTAGTGGCCTAGGGCAGATCATCATGACCAAAGGGAAGGAAAAAAAGGGAACATCTCAGGTCCCTGTTTGTTTAAACTTGAAACGGAAAAGAAAAAAAATCTCCGAATTTCATTAAATTTACCTGTAGAGTAAAGGGAAAAATAATGACATTTTTGCTTTCAGGAAAGGCTTCAATGAAATTAACATCAGTTTACAGTGAAATAACATATGTTTTTACAATGAATTTACTCTGTGTATATTTGCATCTGCTATACTTTCATGCTGATAGAACATTACATAAAACAGAACAAGGTGCTTCACTTGGAGATTTTATTTCACTTTTCTTTCATGCATTTGTCCTTTTTTGGATTCCCACAGAACTGCTCTAATGATTTGTTCAGTCCATAAACACTATTGAAAAAATCGACAAGTTGTTTTGTTTTTAAGAAAAAGGAACCATCAAATCAGTGAGAAATGTTTCCATGGTGTTTACTTAATTCTCACTTTGAAAACTTTGCTTTTTCCATCTCTTCTGTTATCCACCTTCTGTCTTCCACAACGTATTAGCTCCTATACTCCTCTGCAAATTTAGACATTGGTACCTTTCCCTAGAGATAGCAACATACAAAATAGAAACAAAAAATAGCTAGAGCCAAAGACTTTTTCTTCATTCCGTAATTGTCCACGCCTACTTTCTGCTTTCCCAGGCCACTCCTTCATGGAAGATGCATTCTTCCCTCTTGTCCTTTGACTTCGGGATAAGAACCAACCTCATTGTGACCAACATGTTATTAGAAGATCTGACACCAGAAGGATCACTGGCGCTCAGGTACCGTCTTGTTCTCTCATTACTGGAAGAGAATCTCTTGTAGCAGCTGCTTTCTGAGCCCCCTGGGCCCAGAATACCAGGCATGGAGCTGCGCTGAGATCATCCCTCAGGAGTGAATTCCATCTGTAAGTGCATTTGGAAGCAGAGCTCTCCAATCATGCACACCCTAGATCTGCTCATCCACAGGTGCATAGCGGGGCACTAGTCATCGCTGGGCAGCCACGTTTTGGATTGCTTTGCTAAGCAGCAGTAACATGTCATACGAGCCCTGTGTGTCACTCGAGTCTCAACCCTCAGCTTGTTGTAGTCAGCTGTTTTGTCCAGAATGCTTCATAACTGTGTTTATTGATGAGCTTATGGCAGAGCTAGAGCTAGAGCTTTCTGACAATTTAGTGCTCATGAAACCTTAATTACCATCACTAATCAGCCATGCTTTGTCTTAAAATAAATAAATGAAATAAACAAGACCATGTTTCCCTTTCCCCTAACATCATGCACAGGCTGAAACCAATTCCACTCCTGAAGATAGAACCCACAGCCAACCATGATCTCAGGGTCTCCTGTATTAGGCTGTATGCTCTCCCTTCCACAGTGAAGATAGTCTGTGCTTTAACTGATAACCAGCAAAATGAGAGCATCCAGCTTTCTAAATACCATCAAGCCCTTACCAGCATAAAAGAAAAGAAAGCCATAAGAAGTGCTCACAGGAGACCCAATGGTCTAGTCCTCCAGTCCTGGTGCTTTAATGTGGAGGGATAACAGATTAAAAGTGTGATAACCACAGGATGGTCTGCTCTGGGTAGACGTGCAATGTCCCTCAGAAGTCTATGCACTAAAGGCTGGATCCTCAGTACATCAATGTTTAGAGGTGGGACTTTGAGAAATCAACTTGATAATAAGGGTTCTGACTTCATCAATGATAGGTCCATAATTTGATGAGGTATTGAAAACTGAAGGAAATATAAGGTGTAGAACTTAGTAGAAGGAACTGCGTTCTTGTGAATGAGGCTCAGAAGTACATAGCCTTTGCCCAGCACCTGTCACGCTCTCTTCTATTTGCTTCCTGACCACCTGAAGATGACAACTTCTCTCCTCCACATGCCTCCTGCCCTTAAGATTCTGCGGCATCCCAGGCCCAGAAATGGCAGAGCCAAATGACCATGAAATGAAGCCTCCAAAACTGTCAACTAAAATAAACCTTTCCTCCCTGTAAAGTATTTCACTGGGATATTTCAAAGAGGAAAAGCTGACCACCACATAGTCATTATTGGATTACCGATACTGTGCTTACCTGACAATAAGGTTGTACCTTGATATTAAAATGGAGATGCATGTTCTGTGCGTATGAGGAGAGCTCTGAGTGAAGAGAGATGAGTGTGGATGGTAGAATACTAAGTAGATTGTTAAGGAGAAAAGGATATTTGCCTTCTTTCTAACATATATTGACATCTTGAAGTTTACAGACTTCATGTCATCAAACAAATATGCACACAAACAAAATCAACAGAAAGACCGAGCAACATGTGACATGAAATGTGGTAGGAGTTCTGTAGATTACACAGGAGGTTGTTCTCTTGAGTTGATATCAAATAAACCCTCCTGCATTATGTTTCTCTTTGGAATATGATCTATACCAAGTGTTAAATAAACATTCTAAGTAGAATTGTAATAATTTTAGGTACATTGACAGAAATAAGACACAAAGGACAAAACAAAAATTTGTATAATTGATACCCAATCACACTACATGTTATAAAGAATAAAGAATAAATTTAAGCATTTTAGATATGTTCAAGAAAACAGCAGAGGTCATATCTTGCTCTTGCTATGAATAGTCATGTGGAAGTCAACAGGGTTTCACATGGAAGCCAAAGTCAAATTATAGTGAAGAAGGAAGTGACACTCCTAGCACTGTTGAAAGCACTATAGTTAACCGCGCAATCCTTTCCATCACTTACCAGGATTTAACAGCTCGGCTGCTTTGAGTCCTACTCCGAACACTATATACAGCATATTAGTTTGCATGTAAGTAGATATTATCATTGTTTTTCCGTAAATACTTTGATCGGTAAAACATTTTTCCTTTATGTTGTTCAAAGAAAATGTTTCCTAGTGGCAGGTCCAGTGGTGGGAAAGAAGAAAGCAATGAGGAGACACGCAACTAAAAGAGGGGCAGCTGAATAAACAGAGAGCAGAGACCGCTGACGGCTCAGGATCCTGCTGCTACGTCACGGCTGCTTCTGTCTTCCAACAAAGGCTCCCGCTCGGTGCCCAGGAGGATCAACTGCTTCTGAAGCAAGTCTGTTCTTGTCTCACCCCTCAACTCATTCGTACATCGTTTTCCCTTCATCTACGTCCACCTTTCTAGAATAAAAACGAGCACAAAGCTTTATAAAAAGAGAAGAATCTCCTAGGGAGACAGCAACAGTGAAAGCTCAGGGAAGACCACACCCTTCCTCCTCTCAACCCTTCCTCTGGGATGAGGATTAATGCAGGTGCAATGCAGTTAAAGCCAACAGTCCATAGACGCCTAGAATATCTCAAACCGGCTTCATAATGCATTTGAATGAGGTGAGACAGCATCCCTTTTGGCTTATAATCAATCAATCATAACTCGCAGCCTAAGGATGTGCATATTAGATGGAAACGGATAGACCCTATATCAGAACCTTTTATAGACCCCCAAAGAGAGTTTTGATTATCTCTCAACAATCAAGGCCAATTGCCCATGATTATAGAAATAACCAATGAAAATGCAGCAGGCATAGACTATAGGAAATTGTGGACAACAGTTAGAAGACAGTCTCTTGAACGTTTTTTAGAAATCTAATGTTGATGAGGAAGGCATGGCAATCAACACTATAACTCCATTTACACAAGTTAACGACGTACACATGCATAAAGCAATACGTATTTTATAAATGTATTCTGTCAGGTTAAACATCAAGTGGTGAGTGTGGATACCTGTGGAGAAGTTGACCCGAAAGAGTAAGGAAAGGGGGGAAAATAAATACAAGAGAGAAGCCTGCAGCCTGTGCTGATGGTAAGCCAGTTTAGAACCTTCAGAAATTGACATCTGAGATAGACAAGAGAGAAGAGAAAGAGGGAAGGGGGGGTAGATAGAGAGAAAGGGAAAGAAGAGGGGAGGGACAGACAGAGAGAGGGAATAGGAAAATAATGACAATAAATATCTCTCTCGTGCCCCCAATATTCCATGGAGCTTTTATCATTTAGAAATACTTCCTGAGTGTGAACTAAAACCACAGCAGTAGCTCGGGGTGGAGGATCACAGAAGCAAACAGCATGAGCTTAAGACAGATATGGGATAGACAGGGAAATGAGGAGGAGCTGCCAAATTGTCCTTTTTTTTTTTTTTTTTTTCCCTTTCACCGAACCTCAGAATCTATCCTGACTTATTTATGCCATCTACTGGTCCTTTCAATTACTTGTCTCCTAAAATTCACTCTTGCTGTTTTATTTGGAAGATTTGGATAATTTTACAGATTAAGAATCAAATATTGAAAGTGTTTTTATTCTAGCACTCAATTTCTTACTAAAGTTATGTTCTCAGAAGCTCATAGTTTGGTACATTCCAAGCTACTTCTTGGTAGTAAAAAATGCAGAATTATTTCTTAGAAATACTCTCTTGGATAAAAAGTGAATATACGTTCTAACAGAGAGAGTTTTGGAATTTGCTGTTAACACCAGTGTGGATTGTCCTTCTCTAAAGTTGGAAACCTGTCTTAAGATGAAGATATCCTTCATCCATCTAAAACACATCTGCGGCACTTTTCCATTGGAAGTGGAAGCGTGTTCATAACTTGATTATTTCCCAGGGAAAACATTTTCTAGGCTTTCAAAAAATCCTTAATGTAAATTCTGAACTCTTACACTCACATACAACGTGTCCTTGTTTTCTGTTTTGTTTTGTTTTGTTTTGTTTTTTTCCCCTCATTTTCAAAGTATTCTCTGGCTTGACTTATCAAGAAAAATTAAAGGCAGAATTTTTGAATATTTTATTTATTTAATGGCAGGATTTTTCATGCCATTCCAGTTTCCTATTTAGTTCTTGATGATCCCCTTGAATATGTATAGAAATCAAGTCTTTCTTATATATATATCCCAAACAGGAAGCATTCATTAATAAATATAAAGTTTCAACAACGACAATCCTATCTCATACTACATTTCCATCTTGACAGGACATTGGGTCATAGTCATTCATTATTCATTGATATTTAGAATCTATCACTCTGATGGAAAAAAATCAAGTAGTTATTCTGGAGAATAAATTACTGAGAATTACCATGAAAATTACGAGCTTCTTTTTCTTGGTGATGTGGCTATTAAGCAGCTGAAGTTAATGCCAGGAACAGACCATCCAGGAATATTTCCACCAGATCCCACATGACAGCAATACCTTTGTTACAGGGAAACTGTATAGAATCTCCTGAGACCCCTGAGAACCAAGAAGGACTTGAGACCATAAGGGGAGAATCAGAAAATTATAGCAATGGCCACATTTACCCCATCATCTGTTTTTTTTACAGTCTACCAGTAACAAGTGTTTTTTACATTTAAGATTGTAAAAAATATAAAAGGAATATAATTTCATGAAGCATGAAAATGATATGAAATTAAAATTTCAGTACTCATAAGTAAGGTTCCCTTGGAACTCTGCCACGCTCACAGATTTGCTCTTTGGCAGCTGTTTCATGTTAGGATGGCAGAGCTGAGTAGTTGCAGTAAAAACTACATGACCCATAAAACCAAAAACATTTGCTAACTAGTCTGAGAGCGAGATGGAGAGATAGAGACAGAGAGACAGGGGAGAGGGAGAGAGAGAGGGAGAGAGAGAGAGAGAGAGAGAGAGAGAGAGAGAGAGAGAGAGAGAGAGAGACTGGCCTCTGCTCATATATCAAATGGATGAACCAGAGGTGAGGTGCTGATAGGTAAAGACCAGTACAAGCTGAGGCCAGATGCCCAACGCATGGGTTTCCTGGAAAAAGGAGAACTGGAACAGGTCACCCTGCAAATCCACTGATCTTTCCTCACACATCTAAACCTTTCACCACGGTAGCTGGTGGCCAGAATCTTGAAGCTCTTTCTTGTTATTCTCAAGGTTCACCTTGAACCTACAAACAGAAGGGAAGGGCTGATATTGGACACTGTCTGTACAGTGTACAGATTTGGTTAATTTTTTGTGGTCTGTGAAAATGACTTCTAAAAAAGAATGGAAAGCTCTCTCAGTCTATGCCCAGACACAAGCTATGACTCATCAAAGTAAGATCCTGATTCCATTCTTAATACAGAACAAGGGCAGAAGCCTGCCAGGAAGGGAAGTTCACTTCTCAGTAGCTCCTGTTTCTTAAGACTTTGTTTATAAAGTCACAGTTCCTGGTACCTATGAATGCCTGTTTTTGTATCACTAGCCCAGTGAGACCCTATTGAGCTTTTTAAGTGTCTTCTTTGGTTTCATTCTTGACCTGCAAAGCTGTTAGTCAGAAAGTATTTCGAGGGTCAGAGTTGCAGAAAGAGATTTCCCTGATGTATATTTTCTTATTTCTGGTTGTCTGGGTTTCTCTTCAGTGCCTCCAAATGTATGTTTTCATTTCTTCTGCTGCTAAACTGTATATAGTAGAATTGTGTGTGTGTGTGTGTGTGTGTGTGTATGTGTGTGTATTTGCTTTAAACAACATCTATAACTATGTAGTCCATGTTGGTGTGTGTGTGTGTGTGTGTGTGTGTGTGTGTGTGTACGTGTGTGTGTTTGCTTTAAACAACATCTATAACTATGTAGTCCATGTTGACCTTGAACTCAATGTCCTGAGGAATCAGTGCCCCCCTCGGTGTTGGGATTTCCAGCTGTATCACCTCATCTGTTTCTGTCTTGCTGCTGTGCAAATACCGAACTCTGGGAAGAAATACAACTCAATTACTTCCATATCTTGTGTTTTAGCTTCCATGCCTCTTAGTCACCACAGTACTCAAATTTGAGTTTTCTCAAATTTGAAAGTGGCAAACTTCAGTATGAGATCAGATGATTTTTTTCAAACAGAGTTTGTGTTATCTAGACATATGCAGTGCCATTTCTGACTCATAAATATAGTGAAAATTTTAGAAACTGTTTAATTAAACTCATATAAAAGCTTTTAACTTGAAATAGACTCTGCAATAAATAATACTTCCGCAGATCAAAGAGAGCCCATAATACTCCAATGGGGGATTATGATCCTATGAAGGAAGCTTTGTTGTTGTTTTTAAAGAAAGAAATCACAAGACAAAACACAGCTTAGAATATTTAGATCAGAGACTCACCCAGTAAAAATTGCTGATGCAACACAAAGTGAAATTTATCAAGGTCTTGGTGGCTTGAAGAGAAAAGAGAAGCAACAAACAAAACCTTGAAGAATCTGATTAAAAGATTACAAAACATGGACAAGATTCAGAGTATGAAACGAGAAAATTACACATTGAAAATGCATTTGCTATGGCTCTTCGCTCTCTGGACCAAAGCTGCCCTGTTCCTTCCTCCCCCACCACCTTCTTGATTCTCTTCCTCTCTAGATGTTACTTTTATTTAAATCATTTGAATTACTATGTTAATTTCTTGTTAAAAAAATAAACTATGTCCCATGAGATGCATTACATATTTAGGAAGACAGGGTACCATGGATAGAATGTTGTAAAGATGAATGAGGTCTCTATTTTGAATAACTTCATTAGAGCTTTTTAAATGATGAGCAGAACAATTAGGGTAAATCTGAATGTTATGTCATAAGGGGTAGGTATATGCAGTCCACAATACGGGTAGTAAAGCTTAAATGAAGGTCACACCTTGCACATTCTTACACTGTGAAATTGATGGACCCATTTGTGACGCACACTAACAAATCAACAGGAGGAGTGCAAAGGGCATATTTAACACTTAATTAAAGATAAGTGAAATAACTAAAACGATCCCCCCAAAAAGGCAAAGACAGCAGGAAACTGGGGACAAAGAACATATGGAGAAAATAAATATCAAATCGTAGGACAGTAGACTAAATATACATATAATAATTGCAGTAAATGGAAGCAGATGAAATACGTCAAATAAAAGAACAAGATTTCTTAACAGATTAAGTTCAATTATGTTGTTTATGAGAAGCATGCCTTAATCATAAACATATAAAACCTGAGCACAAAACACTCTAACACTGGCCATGATAAAGGTGGTACAGCTACATTAGCACCAGATAAAGTAAATTTTAAGTCAAGAAATAGATTAAAACTAAGGACAGACATTTCATAATGATGAGAGACTCAAATAAGATGACATTGCAATCCTAGATTTTCATTTCTCCAAGTTTCATGTTACATAAAGAAAATCTGGCAGAGAATTCCATAGATCATATGACTACTTGGGGATTTTAACACACTTTAATATGACTGAAATATTTTGAAATTGCAATGGAGTTCCAAAGCATCTGTGGTCAAAGAAGAAACCACTCTGAAGATTAGAATATATTTTAAAAATCAAGTAATACTAAAAATATAACATATTAAAATAACTTGGATGCAGCAAACATATGAGGGGAAATTATATCTTTGAATGAAAGCACTAAAAAACTTAAAAGGTTTTTTTAAAGTTTTTTAAACAATTTAATTGTTGAGTAGAGGAAGCTGGAAAGGTGGCAAGAAGTTGGTCCCCCCAAAAGTAAAATGAAAGAAATAAGAAAGAAAAAAGCCCAAGCCAGCAAAACAGAACAAAGATAAGCATGACCTAGAGAAAATGCTTTGAAATACCTAAATAGACAACATAATAAATAATTTCTTATGTGTGAATTTATTGAAAAACCAAAATCTAATGACACAAATTACATCAGTTATTGTCTTAAACAGGGAATTAAGAACATGAGACAACGTTATGGAGTGGGGCTTAAGTCTCCCCTGAGGTCCCGCATGCTGAGAGCTTGGTCTCCACTGCAGTACTATTGGGTGGTTCTGAAAGCTTTCAGAAATGGAGACTATTGGAATGTTCTAGGTCATTGGGTTGTGCCTCTAAAGGGATTGTGGGACCAAGTCTCTTCATCTTCTCTTTCACTTTCTGACCACGAAGTAAGTGAACAGTTTTATTCTACCAGGTACCACGCTGATCAGTCAGGGACAGACACCACCCAAACAGTGAGCCCCAAACAACCTTTTTTTTATAAGCAGATTTATCTCAAGTATTTGCTGTAGTGACATAAAGCTAACACCTCAGCAATACCAATTTTCATGGAAGTTGTGCAATAATATGCAAACACCAAAATGTATCATATTATTGACCTGAAATGGATAAATTATGGCAAGTGAACTACACTCTGAAAAAGCTATTAAGAATTTAAAATGGGGGGTAGGGTGGGAGGGGAACCATCCACATAGGAAATTGTATTCCCTGGTATATTTTTCCAAGCATCCTATGGACACAACAACGGACAGAACAGGGATGCTTCTACCCTTGTACTATTCAGCCGTCAAAAACTTAATATCAAAATCTTCCAAAGACAAACTAATGAAAGAAACTTAAAAGACAAGGATCTCCAGCAACCTAGAGCAAAGAGTATATACAAATAGTTAGGAAATTAAATTTGATGATTTTGTGCATGTGCGTGTGTGTGTGCGCATGTGTGTGTGTCAAACAATGCACTATGAAGACATCGAGTTTGTTTTAAGAATACAAGTTTATTTTACCATTTGAAAACCAGTCAATATAATTTAATATGCAGATGACTAGCTACATACAGTAGTCATACAGTAACTACAATACATACAGAAAAAGTAATTGCTACAATCTAATATAAAAGATGAGATTAAAGACCATCTTATTAACTAGAAACTAATATTTTTATTCTAATCAAGTAGACGTTTAAGGAAATCTATAACACATATCATACTTAATGATGAACAGAAAAGTTTTTGTCTAAAACCAGGGACAACATACAGAATGCATTATATATGAATCATGATTAACATGGCATTGAAGGTCCTGGTCAATTCCAAAAAAAAACAAAGGATAGAATGTTTGCCAATATTAATTTAAGCTAAAATCTCAATCCTGTGACTTAAAATTCTATTCTCCAGTTCTCATACCCAAGTTAGCTCATATGTGCACTCAAAGATGTGTTCCAGAGTTCTTATAGGAAACTCTCATAGTAGCCAAAATTGAGACTGCCATAGAAACAAAAGAGAAAATTAAATTGTAATGACACACATCAGTGAAGACAAAGGATTTCAAACAGTTACAAATGTCACTGATCTAACAATGGTTTTACAACTTCAAAATTAGCAAATAGGCATTTAATATAAGCCTCACCTTCAATTCTGAATCTTCTTTTTTCCTCAGATAGAAATATATGGTGTGAAATTCTCATTATCTCTCTCTCTCTCTTTCTCTCTCTTTCCCCCAACTCTGGACACTAGCAGTGCGCTGCAGTCCCACATCAGCCATACACTCAGGAGGAGAAATGACTGATATTCTATAGTGTGTTGCATTGCTCGGCTGTGACGTTCCATAGGAAACTAGGAGACTATGAGGTACATTTTTAACATGTCACTTTCAAGTTATTATATGCTTACCAGGACATAATCCCATCATCATTCAAGGAATATCTGTATACATGACATAGTCAATCTGAAAAACAGAATTTTGAGTGAAAGAAGTCAGAAATCATGATTATGTTCATACAAAATTAAAGCTTTAATAAGTTCTGGCCATAGAAGTCAACATTGTCTGGGTGTCATGATTGGGAGGGACAGGTTTCTCAGAGGTGACAGGCAGCATGAGTTCAGAAAAATCATTGCTGTGCAATCAGATTTGGATCTACTCTGTGAGTATGCCATAGTCAATATTTTTTAAAGTCAAAAGAGTGAGCATTTAAAATTATTTGAATAGTAATGGCAAACTTTGGGGAGAAAATCACTAACACTAACACATAGTACAGATGTGTACTCTGCTCCCCAGAGAAGAAACATGTCTTTTGGGAATGCTAACATCCACTGGCCGTGCATGCTGATGACTCTCATCCATCCCCTCTGTGAGCACATTTAGAGCCAGGCCATATTTCTCCTGGGGTTACCACTTCAGAGCAGAGAGCCAAGCTGAGCAAGTATCAGGCATCACCAAGTCTCACGCTTTCTTATTTTCTAGAGATATTCACGTTTCTTCATAGGAGATACCCCATCTATATTCATTTATGTGGGAGACAAGCTTGAGCCTAGGGTGATATTGCGACTGTCAGGGTCATATGGTTTCCAGGAATCCAGGCTCTGTAATCTGAAACCCAGTATGCTGATGAGGCATCCTACCCTCTATTCTGTGATAGGACGTTAAGTCTGTTATGCTAATAGGATGATGCTAATAAGGTATCCCACTTGCTGTACTGTGATAGGATGCTAAACCTGTTGTGCTAATGAGGTATCCTACTTGCTGTGCTGTGATTGGACCACTATCCCTAGATAAGCTTGTGCCTTCCTACAATCAACCAGACCTGTGTCACTGAACCTGGTCTCCTGTGTCTGAATGCGGCTCCGCTGGCACAGTCTCCTCACCAGCCTTGGGGTCCGGGGCTGGGCAGAAGCAGCGATGACAGGAGGCAGCACAGGGCAAGCAGAAGAGCTGCCTCAGCACTAGGTGAGCAGAAGAGCGGCCTCGAAGCCCATGAGAACAAAGGAGCAGCACCCATGAGAACGGAGGAGCGGCCACCACTGGCGGTGACTGCGCGTTTATACCCAAGGGAAAGGCAGAATTGATGGGTCAGACCCAGGACCTCTCATTGCAGGTATCTAGTACAATTCTAGCACATACTAACGTGTGTCTAAATGTATTACTCCAAGGCCAGGTTAACAAGAGTGAAGCACCATCACTCTGGCCACCTGCAGCATTATTCCCATCCCGGGCATTGCTCTGCAGAGCTCAGGGTGAACTGCACCAGGCAAGGCAGCTGTTCTCAATCATCCAGCAAAGTAACCTATATACCTTTGCTCTTCATGTGGGGAGACTTATTACTCTAAAGAGCAGTTTCTTGCTATCGGGTAATGAGTAAAGATGGGTTAACCTGGAGATAACATTTAGGAGTTCTGGGAAATTTTTTACTCCGATGTACACTACTATTAGAGGCATATTTTTCTCCCCTTAAGGGAATGTTTTGCTAAGTTTATTAAAATATGTGCTTGATGTAGCAGCAACAACAAAGCCTAAATCAATTCCACCTTGTACACCTGAACAAGAGTGAAGAATAGAACTGAGGCTAAAAACAGAAGCCTGTGTTCTAATCCTGGTTTTAGTGGGTACCAGCTAGTTACTCCTCAGACAAAATTATTCTCGCCTCTAATTCAGCAATGGCCCACTTTTCCATTATTTTAATGGCATACCTGAAGCAGTCTATAATGAAAAGCAATCACAGTTTTGAAGGGGAAAGTTCTAGGGGCCTTATCTGGTGATGGCTTCTGGCTACCAGAATCCTGAGGCAGTACAGAACATAGCATGATGACAGGAAAGGAACAGACAAGTATATTGATGTGGCATCTCTCCCTCCCCTCATAAATTCTACCAGAATTCTACTAGGGGCTCTACTCAGTGACTTTTTCTAACCCTAATCACTTCCCAAAGGTCCCAATTCTAAACACTGT
The DNA here is from genome assembly GCF_000622305.1 of Nannospalax galili. Classification (NCBI taxonomy): domain Eukaryota; kingdom Metazoa; phylum Chordata; class Mammalia; order Rodentia; family Spalacidae; genus Nannospalax; species Nannospalax galili. The sequence goes on along the minus strand of NW_008360332.1, from coordinate 13,176 downwards.
AGCCAGACTAAGTTTTTCTTTTTTATATCACCTCACAGCCACAACAAGGATTAAGTTTTAATACACAAAGCCTTGAGACACTCAAAACATACAGAATTCCTCATGTGAGAAGAACTGGTATCTACCTCATGAGCTGTTGGGAAGAATGAGGTAATGTTTGCTACACTATGCACTAAAAAGAAAAGTGATATCATTCACATCACTCAAGCATATAAAAGGAAAAAGGATAACAAGTGCTTGGTGCCAAAAGGTAGACGGAAAGGACATGATACAACTGAAAATATTTCAAAGAAAGTTTTCAGTTAATATACAGCTTGATTGTGTGTATGTGTGTTGCACAGGGCCGGAAATCACCCTTGCATACTGTTCCTTAAGGCATTATCTGCTTGGTGAGATGGGGTCTCTAACAGGCCCAGAATCTGACTGCATTTGATTAGCCTGTCTGGCCAGTGAGCCCTAGGGATCCTTCAGTCTCTGCATCCTCAGTCCTGGGACTACAAGGACACACCAGTATACCCAGCATTTTGCATAGGTTCTGGGATTCAAACTCAGGCCTTCATGCTTGAGTGGCAAGCACTGTGATGGCAAGCCATTTTCCCAGGCCACTGACCAGATCCTCACTGACACATTTTCACAGCTCTAAGGAAGAAGCTCTGCATTAGGACTAAGTCGCTCTTGCTAACCCATGGGGCGGGGGGTGGTTCTTAATCCTCTTAATGGGTAGTTGGTAGGAAGGATTGCCAGAGATGGAATCTGTTTTCACTCTTGACATACAAAATACTACCTGTTTGACATCCAGGTACATTTTGACAGGCAGCCGGGAAGAATGAAGTATACACTGCTTGCTTTTGCTGTTTTAGTTAGTTTTACTGTACGGTAATGGCTTTCCTTATCTTTGATTTTGGTAGGGGCATTTGATTATCTTGATGAATTATATAAATTAATAAATGAAAATCAGAAGGAATGCACATGCTATAATTAGCCTCTGAGAGTCTTTGGTCTTATAATCTTGTGTATTATTATGAATTTCTGTAATGTATTCATAATAACTGGTGTTGAGGGAAAGTACCAATAATAAATGTTGTATGGGGAAAATAGCAGCTAATATATTGTATGTTTATGAGTTATACTGGCTGTGAATGCAGTCAATTTATTTTGTGAGTAATAAAAATGGAGAAAATATGAAATTAGTAACTGAACAGAGCCACCTAGCCAGCAACCTGGCCATGATCTCTGGCTGTTTCCCAGGCTGGTACCAGAACCCTACTGCACCTGTGCCCGGGCTCATCCAGCTTTTCCTTCCACATTCTCTCCCTCTCCTTCCTTCTCTCCTTCTTCCTTTCCAGCTAAAAGTTGAAATAAAAGCCTGAGAAATTGCATTCATAAGTTATAAGCTGCTAATGTATTTTTACATGTTTATTCTACCACTAGTTTATAAAAGGTATTTTCAAAATCAAGTACAGCACTTAGAAACTCATGAGATATAAACTGCATGTTAGGGGTTTTATGCCCTACAAAGCTAACTGCACCCCTCATGTTTGTAAGTATTTGCCTTTGGATTTTTACTTCAGACCTAAAAAACTTTTATAATTAATCTTCTAACATCCAAATTCCTTATTTTACAAATTAATAAAACTAAATGCTGCACAAAGAAAGTCACTTCAAATCAGAGGTCTACTTACAATAGAACAAAATATTGAATCCAGGTTCCTAGAATCCCATTTTAATGCTACCTTGCTCAGACTGTAGAATCTGAGGGAAAATGTCCAGGGCAGAGGACAATCTTATGAATAATCATCATGAGGGATGGAAGAAATCAATTTTCTTAAGTATAAATAGAAGCCCATTCTTCTAACTTAGCATTTCTGTGATTTTCAAGATAAGCATTTTTCAGTGCACATGGAATAGAAAGAAAATGTAGCCCAGACAAGCATTAGATGTTTGAAAAACAGAATATGCACAGAGAAGAAACAAAGTGAGAACAGTGAGAGGCAAGTCTGAGACCCTAAGGCCGAGACTCCGGTTCACAGAGGCCACAGAGTAATGGTAGGTGTCTAGGTACAGATTTTGATCATGGAAGGATGAACAGAGAGAGGACTGTGTATGCTTGCATGTTCTTGGCATGGTTATGATGCAATTAGACCCAGCTGTTTTAAACCAAGCTGGATCTCCAGTAGCCTAAATGCACATTCCCAAAAGGACAGATTCACCTGATAAGTGATCATCATGTGTGACCCATCTAAATAACTGTACCTCCTAAAGTAGGAGCACAGCCCATGGCCTGGGAGGGCTCACTAGCCATTGATGTCGTACAAAATTATCTTTTTCCAGAATTCTAGAAAACATGTCATTGACTACCTGGGCAATAAGGACTTTAAAGTTATATCTGTGGATAAAGACTCCGTATCACCTGTAAATGAACAAATAAACTACACGTTCTTACCATGAGTAGCCTTATCCTAAAAACTAGGACAGAAACCTGTAAATTAGAGAGTGCGACTGTAAGGCAGACACTCGGTTCTCAGGCAATGGTCACCATCAGCCTTCTCCGCGCTGGTGGGAGCAGGAGTTCTACTTAGGATGAAGTTCCCTCAACGGCTGTGGAGAAAGAACACAGAGGTGCCCAGAGGATTTTTCAGAGATTAATTTTTTTTAAGACAGCCAGGCCTTTAATCCCAGCACATGCCTTTAATCCCAGCACCCAGGAGGTGGAGGCAGAGGTAGGCAGATCTCTGAGTTCCACACCTGCCTGGTCTACATAGTGAGTTCAGGCCAGCCAGGGCTGTACAGTGAGACACCATCTCAAAAAATATATATATGTTTTTAAAGAAAACTTAGGCTCTGTCGAGTATAAAGGCAGACAAAGATGGGTATGGGGTACGCATGAATATGTGCATTATGTGTGTTTGTGTGTGTGTTTATTATTACTTTATGTGCATAAGTACATTGCCTGTGTGTATGTAAGTGCACCTATGTCGTGCAAAGACTGCAGAAGCCAGAAGAAGGCATCACATCCCCTGGAACTGGAGTTACAGACAGTTGTTAGCTGCCATGTGGGTGCTGGGAATCAAACATAGGTCCTCTGGAAGAACAGCAAGTGCTCTTAATTGCTGAACCAGCTCTCCAGCCCCTGTGTGTTTTTTAACATTACCATTTCAACTCACATTCTTTACTTCTTTACCCACTAAAGCTAGTAGAGCCTAGAGAAATATCCATAATACTCAGATTAACTGAAAACATCTGGTAATTCACTAATCCAGCCTAAAAACAATGAATGCTTTAAAATTCACTGTCTACATAGAAAGTATGTCATCATCATGTGTAAAATTTCTTGCATGAGATAAGGCATCTTTTACTTTACCTATTACATTTAGATATATTCCCAGAGAATCCTCACCATGTTTGAGAGGTCCTGTTGTTTTAAAAATAATCTTAAACACATACCTCTCAGATCTTGTTTTCCAAGTCAAAGATGAAAAGGTAAGATTTTTTTTTAATCAGGCTAACTCATGTAAAGGGACTTGGGAAAGGCATTTCTCCAGTGTTTTAGGGACTTAAAAATAAGGAAAATGGAAGCACACATTGCAAACACCTTAAAAAATAAGATCATTGAATATGAAGACTTTATTTAAAAAACGCCAAGGAAAACATGTCCAGTTCCCCTGGTATTCCTGATGCCTCTTCCTCCTTTTGTTTTAGTGATGTGAGAGCTCACATATTTCGGCATTAAATGTGGTATTGAATTTGTGGGGATTTTTAGTCAAAGCAATAGCCAAAATATTTTTTATGTTAGCAAAGAGGACACCTGGACATAAATCTCTACACTGTGAAATAAAACAGACTGTTACAAGAGAAATACCGTCCAAGACCAACCAAGCAGAATACGGAATTGTAACTGACAGTGTCCATCAGGTTATGTGAGGAGGCACCATTCGAAATGGCGTTTGAACAAATTTAGTGAGTTCTAGTAGGGAAAAAATAGACCCTGCCTTTCTAGGCTCCAGGAGACGCCTAGGGAAGGGTTCAGAGGCCTGAGCACAGGCCCTTGTTTAGGAATGGAGAGGAGAGCAGGGGCTGGAATGGAAGATGTGGGGAAGGAAGATGTCACAGGCTGGTGAGTTCCTGCTGCTGCTGTAGCCTTTCCTCAGCCGTCCATCCAGTTCCCTCAACATCACCACAAAGTCCACCCCAGCAGGACCTCCCTGCTCCCACTTCAGCTGATGTATGCCTGGGCTTGGCCACGGAATGATAGTGGCTAGGGAATGAAGAGCAAGAAGGCAGAGAACCTAGAGTATGCCCAGGCCCCCCTCGCTCCCTGCACCCCCACGCCCTAACCCCCCACTCCCTAGT
>NW_008360332.1:1932-4000 GCF_000622305.1 Nannospalax galili | reverse complement strand
CAAGTGGCAGCTAACAACTGTCAGTAACTTCAGTTCCAGGGGATCCGACCGCCTCTTCTGTCCTCGAGGCATTGAACGACACTGGTGCACTTACATACATGCAGACAGTACACTCATACACATAAAATAAAAATAATAAATGAAATATTTTTAAAAATAAAGTAAGTGTTCTGGTTTTGAACAAGTAACAGAACTGCTTGCAGCAGTTTACCCAGCACTATTTCTGTTTCTGAGATCTCTCTCTCTCTCCCTCCCTCCCTCCGTACCCCCTCCATTCTCATTTTCCTCCTCCCTGTATCCTCACCCCTCTTTCTCTTACTTTCTATCCATCAATTCCTATACCTCTTCCTTTTTTCCTTCCTTCCTTCCTTCCTTCGACTCTTCCTTCTTTCTAAAACTGCAAATAGAATTACAATTCTCTCCAACTGGATTATGCAGCACTGACAAGATTCCTGAGACGGTATTTCCTCTCGTGACCCTACTTAACTTAAAATCTTTCTTGGAAAGGCAGCGAAGCCCCAGAAAAGGCACCGGCACTTGATTTGGCACCTCCTGTCCAGTTCCCATTCTTCAAATCCATCCTAGTATTGAGACCAGTTTTAGTTAATAAACTGTAAGTATACCTCCCACTGACTGGTTGTGCCACAGGCATCATCCAAGTGTAGACTAGGTACACAAAATCTTGGTACTCTAGGCAGTTGTCTGTCGAACAACTGATTCCTTGTGGAGTCAATGCCTTGGCTGCAGGAGCATTCCATGATCATCCTTTTCAAACTTTAAGATGGGAATCCACTGCTGATTTTTTAATCACTGTATCTGGCAGAGTTCATTGTCTTGGACATAATTCTGATGTCCTGAAGTCCTCATGGGTTTAATGTCCCATCCTTTATCACGTGCAGTTTAGTCAAAAAACTGAAAGAACTTCAACCTACTAGAAATGCATTGGCAACACATTATCCTTCAGACCGATGACCAGTCACTACACACCACACACAGGCACACACACAGAGAGAGAGAGAGAGAGAGAGAGAGAGAGAGAGAGAGAGGTTATCTTGGTTTGTCTGCCCAGTTGCTCATAATTTTAATTAAAGAGCCCTGGGAATGTGGAATTTTTCACAGAAAGACCTACCATGACCTTGCAGAAGAAACCATTAGTTTTTTTAAAAAAACATTTATTTAATTTTTGAAATTTTCATGTAGTTCAATGGTACTTAGATCCCTTCCCCTATCTGCTCCTCCCCATTACCCCCTGCCCAATGTAAAGCACTTCTTTATATTATTTAAAATATTTTCTGCACCTCTGACCTGGGTTTCTTTTCCTTCTTCAATGCCTACGATTCATAGTTTTGCTCTTTTTACAGTGTCCCAGAGGTCCTGCATATTCTGTTCCCACGTTATTTTAGGCTCGACATCTCCTCAAGCTTGTTTCAGTATCTGATATTCTCTGGTCCGTTTCCTGCACTTCCTTTCTGTCTCTCCTCAAACTTCTTATCTGAGTTCCTGAGCTTTTTGTTTCAAGTGTTATTTCAGTTTGTCCTGGTTCACAGAGTCTTCTCTCGGTACTGGATTCTGACGTTATGTTTTGAATTCCATACTCACTTCACTCAGCTGTTTGCTTGTATTTTCACAGCCAATCCAGTCCTTAATTCGTGTCCTCTTTGATTTCCTTGAACATATTTATAATTGCTATTGTGAAATTATTGTCTTAGGGCTACAGAGATGGCTCAGTGGTTAAGAACACTGACTGTTACTGCAGAAGAGCTGGGTTCAAATCCCAGCACCCACATGGCAGCTAACAACTGTCCATAACTCCAGTTCCAGGGGGTCTGATAGCCTCTTCTCTCTTCTGAGGGCATTGTATGACACAGGTGCACTTACCTACATGCAGGCAATACATGCATACACATAAAATAAAAATAATAGCCAGGCGTGGTGACGCACACCTTTAATCCCAGCACTCACGAGGCAGAGGCAGGCATATCGTTGTGAGTTCAAGGCCAGCCTGGTCTACATAGTGAGTTCAGGTCAGCTGGGGCTACAAGGAGACCTTGTCTCAAAAGGACAAAAA
>NW_008360332.1:614-1634 GCF_000622305.1 Nannospalax galili | reverse complement strand
TGCACATGCGTTTCTAATCTCTATATATCTGATTGTTACTAGTCACAGTTGGTTACTTTCTGAGCTCCTTGGCATCTGAGCATGGATATAAAGTCATCAGGTAGATTTCAGTGGTAATGTTTTTCACATCTACTAGTTATTAAGGAGCAAATTTTTATGCTTTGAAGAATTTTTTTTTATAGACCCACTTCCCAGGTAGCATCCTCCCATAGCCTCCCTCCCCCCACTAGAGCCCTTATACTCTGATATTCCTGCTACTGTCTGCTGTGTTGTCAACACCCCCAGCCATTCCCTACTACTTGTCCTTCTGGTGAATCTAATCAACCTATCTAGAGTTCTTTGTTTTAGGAGGGTCAGCTGTTCCTCATCTAGCAGTATTAAGTTGTCAATATTCCTTTGGATAAGACTGGGGTCTACTGTTCAATTTCCTAGTTCTATGCTGGATTACTATCTGGGAATCCCTTTGGCCACCCTGGACAACAAATCAGAAGGAGGTATCACTTGTCTGGCATTGTTGCTTGCTATGTAGCCTTTAGCTATACATATGGTCTCTTATGAAATTATATATAATCTTTAGTTATACTTTCCTTTTGGGTGTTTAAGGCCACACAGTTGGTCTACATAAACCAATTTATTTTTACTCTTAAGGTCATTTAAGGATTTGTTCCTCAGGGGTCACATGGGCTTGGGAGGAGGCCCTGGCTCCTTTCTTTTACCCGTTCCACCTATGCAAAGATAAGTCAAAGGTCCTGCTTCACCATGGTTGGCTTCGTTTGGAAGCATGGAGGAAATGATTCCTCTGTGTTGACCCTCCTCTTTATAGACTGGACACTGGATCAGGTCCATCCGGTGGGGTCTCCTCAGCCTCCTTGATCAAGAGGACAGGTGACCCATCACAATTACAAGACATTTTGAGAGACGATCATAGTACCCTGGAACTAGTTGACCTAGGAGGGCAAGAAGCAAAAACTGTCCTTTATGTCCCTCTGACCAAATTATTATAGGCCTCAAAGTATGTCT
>NW_008360332.1:0-466 GCF_000622305.1 Nannospalax galili | reverse complement strand
TTGTAGGAGTAGTATGGATCTCACTGGTTTTCAAAGCTAGCTAGGCATTATTTATCTCTCTCATTGTCTCACCCTCCATCATGGTTTTCCCTCTTAAGGTGCCCCCATTGCCCCCCTTTCTCCTGTAATAATACCCTTTGCCTGTGGTCCTACCTCTCTTGAGAGCCTTCTTTCCCTTTATGCCCTAGGTTCCTCATATACCCTTCCTTCCCCCCTCCCTTAAACTACCCAGTTTTTATCCATATCTCCCTTATTAAGGCCTGTTTCTGACTGTTTTTCTCTTTAAGGTTATTTCTTTTCCTTTACCTCCCTGTTTCCTTTCCATTATCCTGGCTCCTGTAATTATATCTGGTTGCACACTTATTTATCAGAGTCTAGTTCTAAGATCCACACATGAGGGAGAACACACGTCAAATGTTTTTCTGAGTCTGTGTTACTTCACTTGGTATAACAGTTTCTAGTTCCA
>NW_008360331.1:9922081-9975851 GCF_000622305.1 Nannospalax galili | reverse complement strand
CACTCATACACATAAAATAAAAATAATAAATAAAATATATTTTTAAAAAGTAAAGGTTTTTCATCAGCTCACCAGACCAGTCACTGTGATACAGAAGTCTCCTCACTGCATGCAAAAGTAAAGCTTGAAAGCACTATGCGGTCTCACAGTGCAAATGAAGGTCAGTTATATTTGTGTGCTATGTAGTGTCCTAAACACAAACAAGAGCAAATATGAACAAAACTGGTATTTACTGCAAATATTTACTTATGGTAACCAGGAATGTAGGAAACCAAGTAGGGCACCAAATGGAATAAGGAAACAGATCATGTACGTGCTTAGGAGCATCGATGGGGTTTTCAACTGAAGACACCCTGCCAAGAGTTGGAAAGTTTAAAATTAGATAAAATTGTCGTTAGTTTCATATTTGTTTACGTAAAGACATTAAAAGAAAGTAAAATGTGACCAGATGAAAGACAGCAAATGATGAAGGTAGAGATCACCACTGGCAAGGGACTGTATAGCCCAAGTGGAGAGCTGGGATACACTAATTTATCTGTGAACTGCACAGGGCTTACAGGAAATTAGGTGTGCCCAGGAGAAGATTAGATGAATTCCTAACGTGTTTCTAAAGCAGAATCCTATGAGTCACAGGCAGGAAATAAACAAGCTCTGTATATTTGATGTCTCCTTGTTCCCTCCTTTACTTCCTTGTCTTCTCTTAAGAAAATGTCATAGAAACAGTCCAACTCTCTGTCTCCTACATTGAAAATCAGAATGTATTTGAGCTATTTCTACTCAAACCACTAAAACAAGGTAATAACCTATTTTCTGTACTGGCTCTCCAACGAGTGAGGTGGAGTAAGAGTATTCTTCCTGATAGTAAATAAATAAGCCTAAAATTAGAACTTTGCTTCCAGTTGTAAAAAGCATCTTCAAAAAACACCATGATGCATACGTTTAAAAAGAAATAGGCTTTCCAAGTATATAAAAACTAAGTGAATCAGAGATGAAAAGTCTGAGAGACTTGGCACCACCATTTGCTGTTGTGCTGACAAGCTGTAGCTGCTGCCACACACTGAGGTGCAAGAAGACAATGCAGCTCTCCCCCAGCTCACCAGCGCATCTCAGAATACCTGGTATGCTGTCTCAGCGGCATCATAGCTTAGCCAGAACAGTGCAAAGTAGCTGTCAAAGAGCTCAGACTTTGACAAGCTGTGATAACTTGGAGTTTCATAAATGTCTTCTTTTGGAACTCTAAACATTTTGAATTCTAAAAACTAAGGTGACACTGTACTGTGTCCACCAGAAATTCTCTGTACCTGTGCTGCAAACAATAGTAGTTATGGTATTTATGTTTAATTATGTTTTAGTATTTCTTGCATCATAATATCTTGGCATCTGCTTTGGACAAGCTAGAAAGAAATTCATGAAAATAGTGTGTTAGCTTTTCTTGGAAATGTACTACCTGGACAGAGACCAAGGTCTTTGTTAAAATAAAATAAAATAGTGTAGGGAGAACTAAAAAGACAGGAAGTTATTAACAGAAGAGAATAAAAGCCTGAATTTAACATTCCAATTTAAACCTCAGATGAAAGAACAAAGCCTCAGGAGCAGTTTAGAAAGTGTTAAAGGACAATATGAAATTTGTGGTAAGTAGCCACATGTCATCTAGAAAAGATCATTCCAGTGTCAGAGTTTGCTATAGCTTAGGCAAATGTAAGCAGTTTTGTTGTTTTTCAATGAAGGTATTCCATTTTCGGCATTCTTTCAGTAAGGTTATTGTAGACCTGTTTATGCCAGTGAGGCTGCCAAATACTACAGACAGGAAAGTCCATGGCCTGAAGACTTCTAGATGTACTGTTTGCAAAGTCTCAACCCACAGTACTCCCATAAATTACTGTGGCAAAGCTAAACCTTACTGAATTTAGAAATGTGCAGTAAATCATAAGGCAACCTTTAGTCTCTTCCTAAACAGGACTCTGAAACTTGACTGAGTTTACAAAGTTTGAAATGGATTATACTTTTCATCCCCACAGATACTGATTCTGCAGTCTTTCATCTGTGTCTCCAGCCTATGTGTCATCTCCGGAACTGCTAAGAATCTTGAAACATTCACTTCTTATTCACCTGTTAATAGTATGTGTAGCATAGTTTTGATATATAGGTGACGTTAAAATATGCATGAAAAGAGCCTTTAAGTCAGGACAACATAATGGTCAGTAGCCAGCCACTTGCCCAGTGTATGAATTATAAAGGAAGAAGCCCTGAGGGCCAGAGTCAGCTCAGAGAGAAAAGTCTTGTGCTGCTGAGCCCCTTATTCTATCAGAAAGAAATGGAGGAGTGGAAGAAGCTTATTCTCTACAGAAGGGTTGGTGGACTTGTTTTTTTTTTTTTTTTCCCCTGTATAAACTAATGATTATTTAAATGTTAAATAGGCAAAGAGATTGCATGAAGTTTGTAGATCTGAAGGTAGATTTTTTGACTTTGCATAGAGATTTTGAAAATTAATCACTGTTCTTAGTTGCTACCTAATGCTTAATAGGAGTGTTTTTGCAGCTGAGATGACCTGCGGATATATACACACAGTTTTATTACTGAAGTTGTAAAGCAGACATTTTGATGGCTGTTTTATGTATTACTACATTTCACTATTTTCAGTCTGAGGAGTTTAAACTGGAGTAAGTCATACATTGCATCTAGGGATGCTGTTTCTTGACAGTGTAATATGTACTCAGGTATAATTTTAAACCATCTACAAGTTGCCATGCTGAGTGACTGAGAGATTTGTTAAAAAGAGGCGGTCAACATTCATGTTGAAAAATATAGGGGAAATGAAGGTATTGTTTAAAAGCTGTGTGATGAAATAGATTATATCTGAAACTTAGAGTCTTCAAGATAAAAATGAAGCTTGAATTCTATCTCATAATTGTTTTGTTTTTGTGCTTTTGAGTCTCAAAAGCCATGGCTGATCTTAAACCATCTTCCTATCTCAACCTCTCAAGTTTTGGGGTTACAGGCATGCTCCACCTTACCCAGAAAAATTCTAATTCTGTAAATATTACCTACTTAAACTTAAAAGTTCTGGAGACAGTATTGTTCTTAATGTCTGTGGGCACTTATTGACCAGTTGAATGAAAATTGAGGTAAAAATACTTTAAATTAGCAATCTTTTCTAGGTAAAAATATATTCTTATGTATAATTTCATATCAACATTTAGGCAGAGTGTGAAATTTTTCATAAGAAAAGAATATATGAGATTGAATCATGGTGAAGGAAAATATTTTCTTAAGTTTTGCTCAGAAATAGCAAGGCTTAAAAATTCTCTAAGTCTGCCCCCACTGATGTGCTTCCTCCAGCATGGCCACCCCTTTAAGACCTCCCAAAACAGCACCACCAACTGAGGACAAAATGCCCAAATACTGGAGCCTATGGGGGACATTTTCATTCACACCATTACAGACAGCTAGAAATGTAGTGAAGGTGATATACTGATTGATGTATGTGTTTTTGATGAGTTTCCTTTGTTTTAGAAAGTCCGCTTTTTATATGTGCTGTCAAATTGTTTGTCATCTATTTCTGAATACTTGTATTCTGGTGTTTCTGCGTATTACTCCCTTATTTTGTATTTTGAATCACCAAATGCACTTCTTAAAAACTGACTTCATGCTAATGATGGAAGAGATCAATGTTAAAAGGGTAAGTAAAAAAACACCTAACAGTCCATACTTTTGCTCCATGTTTTATCTGGTCTCTCATCACAAGCAATTTGGTGTTTAATATTTACAAGTAATAAACTTCAGCTAACTCTTAATAAGTTTTAGTTGTTTTCTGACTTCCTCTTTCAGTAGATGATGACTTGACCTGCTCTGGTGTTGTAGCTGGTAGAGTGCCCGCCTAGTATGTTTAGCCTTGAGTTCAGCCCCAAGCACCCGATTAAAAAAATCTTGAGCTCCATTTCTTTTCGCATCTTCTCAGTATATGATTTTGGAATGATTATTTAGTGGTGTTTTGTGTAAAGTCTACATCTATTTTCTCATTCTCATGGCAGTTTTACTACTCATTACTATGTATAATTAGGGAATTCAGCATATCTATGTATGGGGTCCACAAAGAAGACTTGTGTTATTGCAGACACTACAACAGTGTGAGCTATGTCAGTTTTGTGGACTACCTTAGCATTCTGTGCCATGGCCTAGGTTACAGATCCCCATATCCTGTGTTAGAGCTGCATGTTTATAGTCTGGTTCTTACATGTACTGAGAAAGTCAGCTTTCCACACAGCATATATATGCATGGCTTTGGAGGCTCAATAAATTCAGAAAGCTTATAGATGGCATGAAAATACTTTTGAAAATACTTTAAAAAGTAATATCTTTTTTTACATTCTTTTTTCTTTAGTTTAAGAGAAATTTTATTGAATCAAGAATTTCATATAGTGAATTTTGATTTTTTTCAGATTGCCTCCCACATCTCCACCCTCACCATCCCCACTTCATGTTTTCTATTAGCAAATGAAAAACCCCATCCATCTTACATAACACCTCTGAGCTGGGTGCCAGAGGAATCATTAAAGTGCCAGTGATCTATAATTCTTACACAGAGGTGTGCCAAAGTAAGGACCCACTGCCTTTCCTTTGTACATGGTTTTGGGTCAGAGCATGCCTAAGTTTCTTGGAAAGGGGTTTTCACTCCTAATTTCTGTTTCTCTTACACAGTGCTTAGGGATGTCAAGTAGGGATTTCTCTTTTTCTCAGCTGTCAGAAACACTTGGTTTTCCTCATCAAAGTTAGTTGTTCTCAGCCCTTGCATGCAGGTTGCTCTTTGGCTGTTTCTGGGCCTCATTCAGCACAATGACCCTGCTGTGGACCAACAGGTTTATTTATCCCACAAGGTTTTACTATGGGTAAAAGTAGAAGCTAGATCCTCACAGAAATTAGCTCACAGGCCTCCAATCCAAGATTCTCTGAGTGGCAGTTAGGAAGTTTCACAGCTTCACATCATAGCTTTACACCAGTGTCCTTTAGTTTATTTTCTGAAATATGTAGACTTCTTGGATTCCTAATGTTGTTGAGGACTGCAGCCAAGCCTTAACAAGCACTGGGTGATAATTATGGTTGGCTGACCATGGGTACTACCGGGGTTCGGTGGGCAGCCATGCTACCATGGCTCCATGGGTGTGCCTTGGCGTCCAGCAAGGTTCACCCCACTACTCTGCATGGGCGGTCAGGCAGTATGGCCCTGGTATTTTGGCTTCCCATTTATTTTCTCTCTTACTTGTTAAGTCCTGAGTCATTCAGAATTTTGAGATCAGAATAGAAGCATCAAGATTCTTAATAAAAGGAGGAGACCCGGAGTTATGTTTTAAGTCCTTGTACCAAGAGTCACTGTCACCACCATTGCTCCCGCTGTGCTGCCATCTTGGTTCTCCAATTATTTTCTTTTTTAAATATATTATTTATTATTTTTATTTAGTGTGTATACGTGTTTTGCCTACATGTAGGTAAGTGCACCCATGTCGTGCAATGCCTGCGGAGGACAGAAGAGGCTGTTGGATCCCCTGGAACTGGAATTACGGACAGTTGTTAGCTGCCATGTGGGTGCTGGGATTCAAACCCAGGTCTTCTGCAAGCACAGCCAGTGTTCTTAACCGCTGAGCCATCTCTCCAGCCCCAATTATTTTCTTTCTTACATGCAAAGTCTGAGTTCAAAATTTTGAGATCAGTATAGAAGCGCCTTTGGTCAGGCAAATATTCAGTTATTCATCTTGTGTGATAAGGTTCCTCACATTGTCCCAGGCATTTAGTCTCTTGAGAGTCTCATGCCCTGCTCAGGGCAGTTGCCCAGCTAACCTCATTCCTACCCATTTTTTTCTCTCAACACCATCACTTTGTGCTGCCTTGTCATATTCCTTCTTGTTTATATTAAAACTCTTACTGAACAATGAATTGTGGGTTGCAAAAGAGGGTTTATTTTTCTATTTGTTTCTCATGCCTTTGTCCATCAATTGAGGAAACATACACACAAAGTACTACTTTCTATACTTCTAATGTACTTCTGTTCATCCAGTGCTCTCTCCACACAGTGTCTTTGCCAGTCCCTTTGTCCTGAGAGTCATGAAACAGTCATCCTCCCTCATATTATCAGATTTATAATCTTCCTCTTGTCTTTATACAGTTTTCACAGTTTTGTCTATTAAATGAATTAATTCATTTTCTTTGTGTTATTCGTTTTCTTATACCTCTGTAAGCCCTGGATCAAAAGTAGTCTTTTATCAAAAGACTACAAAATTGCTGGGCGTGATGGCATACCTCTTTAATCCCAGGACTGGGGAGGCAGAAGCAGGCAGATTTCTGTGAATTCAAGGCCAGCCTGGTTTACATAGCAAGTTCCAGGCTAGCCAGTGTTACATAGTGAACCCCTGTCTCAAAAAACTAAAAACAAAACAAAACAAGATTGCAAAATTGTTTAGTTTAAGATAATTTACATGTCATGAGTAATTGTGTGTGTGTGTGAGTGTATGTGTGTGTGTGTGTGTGTGTGTGTGTGTGTGTATGGTATATTTTATAGTGCAAGTGTGTGAGTGTAGGGATGTGCAATCCTGTGCCTGTACATGCAGAGGCCAGAGCATGACACTGGATATTTTCCTCTTATCACTCTTCATGTTACTGCCTTGAGACAGGGTCTCACAGGGACCTGGAAGCTTGTTGTCAGCTATGCCGGCCAGCCATTGAACTCACAGGATATCTTTACCTTAGCTCTTCAATTCTGAAAGTTCCAGGCCCACCTGTCCATGCCCCTGATTTTTATGTGCATGCTGGTGATTTGAACTCATGTCCTCATGTTTGCAGACCAAGTACTGTTACCCACTGATTCATCTTCCAAACCCTTTAAAATTTTTTTAATTTAAACTTTGTAATGCCTAATTTAATTCTCTGATAATTAACATCTTTTACAGAAGGAGCCTAAAAATATTAATGGGGATTGGTTTTAAGATGGTATTAAGATCTAGATCTTGTTGAGCTCCAAATAAATCTTATGCTTTTATTTTCTTGATATTCACTTGTCTCTTTGTATGGTAGGGTAGATGAGAAAAAAATATTATACTGCTCTTTATTTTATTTTATTTTTTATTATTTTTAGAAGAAGCATTTCATTATAGCTTTAACATACTCAGTAACAGTTTCCAGAGCAAAGATAAATCCCTTTCAAAAGTGGCTATAAAATGTTTAGGTTTGCTTTGAATTAATACAGTTATAGAATACTGAACTCAGTGTAAGCCCTGTAAGACATAAAATTGAATAGGTTTTTAACCTTTAAAAAAGATCTCCATTCATTTTAAAATACACTGTTTCTTACAGAAAGACTCATTGTTTTCGCTACTAACACTGAGATGTTGGCACATGCATCTCTAATCTGTATTTATCTGATTATTACTAGTCATAAGGTACCATCTGGGAAGTGGGTATATAGACGAATAAGATGGTTTGGGACGTTCTGTGTGATATACACACACAAAAAATCAACAGCTTAAGAAAATGAATTATATTTGAGGAGGAAGCTTAAAAATTTACGTCATGTTAATTAGTAGAGGTGATAAACATTACCATTGAAATCTACGCGATGACTTTATAGACATACACAGGTCCCAAGGATTCAAGTGCAATCAATTATACTACTTTTTAAATGAGAGAGTGGAGGCATAATAAAGACAAGATTCAAATGCAGTAGGAAGGACCTCAAAATCATCTATCACCTGTTCTTTCCGAACTTCCATTTTCCTTTCTCTGTGTGAGAGTACTCAGCTATTTAAACTCTGTCCTGCAGTGTCTGAGCATGGAGGTGCCAGGAGCCAGTGGGCCTTTCTGCCTTTTCTTGTATTTCAACAAGCGATGCCATGCTTTTATTTTTCATATTGTCCCTTCATATATTTCAAGTGCAACTGGGATTATTATACTAATGTGTGGAATAAAAACAAAACAAACAAAACGACTTTCAGGCATGACTGCTGCTTTAGTTTTGTTGTAGGTGAGATAGGAAAACATCAGTTCTCTAGTCCATTTTTTTTCTGTGAAATAGTATGTCACTTCCTGAGGGATAGTAAAAAAATTAATGAATAAGTAGATTTAAAAAAATAAAACTTTAAATAAAAACTCTGCAAATAGTATAATTTTTCTTTGTCTAGAACATTCCAACTTTATAACAGTGATATTTTTAGTAGATTTGTCTGCCTGTCTTTGGTAAATTAAACATATCCTATTACAGAATGAGGTTATCGATTGTGCTACTAGAAAATTTTGATAGTTTGCTATAGACCAACTTATTTTTTCTCATTATGAAAAGTAAAAAAGATATATTGTGATTTTGATGTTCATGCTGTATAAAGGGTGTCTAGATGACTTGTTAGGGTCTCTGAGTCATTGTTTCTCAAACCATTGGTAAAGATTTTTGTCAGATTTCAGAAACTGACATCGTTTTCTTAATGTGACTATCAGATAGAGACCATAGCAAATATTTAGGCGATGACAAACATTTTGGGTGGTTCTGAAAAGAAAAGTTGTAATTATCTAAACCGGATCTTCTGCTATTGCTTTATCAGAATGCTCTACCTGCACATGTCCTAGCTGCTCGTAGCCGCACTCATGAATATCCTAATGTGCTTAATGGTCTCCTTTAGAAACCACACAAAGCACATAATTCAAAAAGAGCAGTGTTTGCTGCATCTTGTTTTCATAAGGACACAAAAGTATAAGCATATGCCAGTTTTTGCTTTGGGGGTAGTTTCCCTAGAAAATAAGAGATCAGTGAGATCCTAAATTGTGTTTTTGTGTGACAGACAGCTGAGAACAAGGCTGTGGTGAAAGCAGCCAAGCTCTTAGGTGATGTGCATGTCAAAACAGGAACAAAGATTATAGTGCAAGTTCAAGTGTCTGTAAATATGGGTCCCATCATTAATTGAGGTAATGCAGCTCACCACAGTCTTGGGTGTGGTCCATGTATACAGCTGCTACTTTGATCCTAATTGTTATATTTTATTGCCATGTATAACTGGGTCTTTGGGTTATAACTAATGATACAAATGAAAGAGAAAGGCATGTTGGACATACAGAAACATAGATGTTTTGATTTTTGTTGTTTGTACAATATGATTTTTTTTTGTTCATAAAATTTGAACAGTTGGAAGCACTTTGGAGAAAAATTTAACATTGTGGATTTCTTCAGGGAGATCAGGAACAATTTTATTTTTTCTGGCCAGTCTGTGGTAGTTTCTTATCTAGACTCAGTTCACCGCACTGCTTTTAGAAGCACCCAAGGCCCACAGTGTCCCTGAAACATTGTCTTGATGGCAAGTACAGATAACTGCATGCCACAGTGTCCTTCTTGAACCTTAGGCTCAAGGTGAAACACCCAAGGGGAAGATAGAAGAGAACCATTGAATGTTCCTTGCTCATGATAACTGCTTTTTCCTCTCCAGGCCACTATAGCAACAGACACAGCTACCACCTAGCCCTGATTATTGCTTGTTTAGAAAACAAGTGGACCTGAATTTCATTTTGGGGACTTAGAGGTGATTCTGCATGATGTAGATAATTTGGAACTGTGTTATCCCATTTTGCATCACTAATATACCTCCTCCATTGTTATAATACCCCAGACTGGTGTTTTTTGAAGTAATACTGGCGAAGTGACTTACAAAACTGTGTTGTGCTTGGTGTTAAACTCTTCTCTCATAAAAGCCAAGATCTTGGGTTTTCCAATCGTGGGGATGATGACTGTAACTGCTACTGTGATAGAGTCAGTTCATGTGGTAAGCACTGTTCTAAGCCCGTTACACTCATTTTGCATTCAGTTTTCAAAATAACACTGTACATTGGGTGACTATTGTTATTATTTCCGTCTTAAAGGGACAGAGAGAGGTTAATTTTTTTTGTCTTAGATTGATCAATTTGTAAAGGAGGATATAAACTTAGAGTCTAGGTAATTTGTTTTTTAATACAGGCAGTATCACGGGCATTTTAGGGGCTGTGTTAACTGTCTATCAGACCAACTAGCTTAAGACAGGTAATTTTAAAAAGTTATCTACTTTGCCTGTCCTTGAAGCCAGTGTTACTGTGAGGTTTATTTGGTAGTCTTGTTTTGGATCCTCCTACCCTACCATGAAAATACATAGCTGAGAAAAATAAAATGATTAATATAGACAGATTGTGAGAATGAAAAGAACATCATATGATCCAGTGTGTGGTAGAGATACTTATGTTTTTACGAGCTTGAAGAGACTGTGGGCCAGTTGAACTGCTATTATCACCTGGTGGCCACTCCAGATTCACTGGTGTTGTAGAGAAAGCTTACTGAGTTAAAAATTCACTGTCAGTATTCAACAAGAACATTTTTTTAAAAAGCATTAAAAAATTAAGAAAACAAGTTTTGAAAAAAAAATAATAAGGTACTGATTATAGAGAAATAAGGAACCCTGATGACCCAGTTTCATAAATGCACTGCTTTGTGTAAATGGTTCTTAGGCGGTCAGAGGCTGGAGGACATTGTGTTTGTTTTGCTCACTCCTTATCCTTTAAGAGGTCTGAGTTCATTCTGTGGATTTCATGAGGAGGGGGTATTAGTGTGATAGGAATCTCCCATTCCCATTCTGTTGGAGGTCTTTTCAGGAATTTTTAGAGCCCATGTTAGGAAAGCTGCAGATTCAAGTGCATGCTTTTCTCCTGTGAATGGAATCTACTACTTCACTCTTAGTAGGCCATCTTGATCATTAGTTTGTCCTATCTCCATTTTCATTCATTTTCAAACACATCTCCATTCTTTTAGTCAAGTGTTTTCTGGCACTTGCTAGAGGATTCTGTTGTAGGAACAATACATATAATCTATAGTCATCATTTGTATTCTTAGTGATTATGCCAGAAACAGAGTTGGTAAGGATGAGCTTTACAGACATTTGCTAACCTTATATTAATTTTTATGGTTTTTGCTACATCTGTTTATTTTGTGCATGTGAATATATTATTTCATACAGTTTTTTTTTTTTTTTTTAATAGAGGTGCTCTTTCAGGACAACTCTGAACATTTACGTGTGACCACAGTTAGCCCAGCCCTGTGGGCCCTGAACTAGAACTCTGACCTTCCTGTTTCTGGTCTATAGTGAGATAGATACTAACTTGGAAAAATCACAGAAGCACTCTTTATAGCAGTTGAACATTGCCAGAGCTTTCAAGAATACTTCTGGCCTATCTATAGCTACAAACATTGCATTTTTTCAATTATTTTTAAATGACTTGACTCTGAGTAACTACCTCTGTATTATAAGAAACTAAACTCTCTCAAAATTATTTTTAAATGTTAAGTAAATGGGAAAAATCAACAAGCTGAGACTATCAAGAAAAAAGTTTTCATTTTGTATGTTCTCCACAAAACACAGCGGACTGAATGTATTCCTTATAAGGCCTTGTTGAATGCTGGAATGCTTATCTCCTTAAACTGTATTGAAATACCTAAAAATACCCTCTTTACAAAAAAATTGTAATGAATATATTTTGCCTAGACAAGAATGGCAAAAAGAAATGTGTTTGGAAAAAGTGGACAACAAATTCATCCTTCTGATCTTAGGATAGGGCAGGGCGCATGTACACTTCAGTTGACTGAGGTACTAACAAAGAGACTTCAGAGAATTGAATTTCTTTCCTGGGTAGCCTAAACTTGCGACCTTCAATTCCTTATTGTTCTGCTTCTCAAAGAATTACCCTTTCTAGTAAAGAGGTTGGAAAGGACAACAAGCAAGTTGTATCTTTTTAAGGACCTAGAAGAAAGAACAAAATGAATTGTACCTGCTGTGCCATCTTTGTCTTGTGTATGGGTCTTAGCTAGCATGTGATTCTTAAGGTTTTCCTGAACCAGGAAACTATCCATTGCTTGAATTCTGTAAAATTATGGCTGTGAATATGGCTTTTTATTGGTGCTTCTTGTTCTAATATGAACCATATTCAGTTTATGATCATTGTAGCAGTATCATAATAGAGAGCAAAATGTAAGTGGATCTTCCTATGTCACAAGCAGATTACTTGCTTTACAAACCTCATTATTTTCATATTAGTAATAGATACTATGAGGAGAAAAATATGTTTCTCTACCCTAAAACTAGAGCAGAAGATAAATGCAACTATTATTAATTGTTGTGTCAATAGTAGAGATAAACTTAGTAGCTGTTCAGAGAATACAACAACCAGTTTGTTCTTGTTTTTCTGTTTTTAATAAACTATAAAAGTATTATATACTGTGTGCCTAATAGGAAATAAAGTGTAGAGTTTTGGTGGGAAACATAGGAATTATACTCATCAGGCTCTTTCATGATAGAACACAGTATATCCTTTCACAATAATAAACATATGTTACCAGTAGTTTCCTTTGTAGTGTGTAGATTCAGAAGACAAGTGATACCAGTAGTGCATTTGGAAGTGAACGGAGGTTCAGAACAGCACAGTTGAAAGTAGGACTTAAACTGTGATCCTGGTGTAGTGATCCTCAACCTGTCTCTTCATCAGCCTTCTGGAATCAGTGCCTGGTCCTGTGGATTCATTTGAATGGTGGTCTGGAAGGTATGGGAGTAGGATTAAAATGGTAGTGCCTTACAATTACGGAAAGAATAACAAAAATTTCTCATTTTCTTGCTTATCAGTTGCTGAATATTACTGAAATTAAAGATTTTATCATTATGCAGAATGAATCAGGGTGTAGAGATCCAAGCCGCCATAGTCACATAGGATTACTTCTTTGAAGGTTTGTTAAAATCAGAACTACAAAGTAAACCAGGTGTGGTCATGCATATCTGTAACCCCAGAACTTGAAAGGATGAAGCATGAGGATTACTGGTTCAAGGCCAGCCAGTGAGACCCTGCACCAAAACAAACAAACAAAAAACTAATAACAGTCCAAAACTAAAATATTAAAACCTCCTGTGGCAGACTGTGTCTTAAAATCCAACTGCAATCCACACTCTGCTTATATGAATGAAGTTCTTTTGAAGCACAGCATCCTTATTGGTCTATGTTTTGCCATTTCTATCTACAGTGACAAAGCTGGATAGCTGAATTAGATATCTTGTGACTAACGAAACCTAAAATAGTTACTGCCTGGACATTTGCAACAAATTTTGCTGCTTCCTAATAATTGGGCATACATTTTATTTTTTATAGAAAACCATATATTACAATGATATTTTCACTTTAATGAACATCATAGTACAACTGAATTATTGTGAACTTTAACTACTTTTATTTAACCCTGAGTACATCTGTGATATTATGTACATTATCTATTCCTTTAGACATTAAATGTTTTGTAAATCACAATTATAAAAGTTCAGCTTTCCAGTAGAAAATAGGTGTTAACAAGGGCGATATGGCTAATAATGGGGTTATTTTAAGGGGAGAGGGGAGGGAAGGTTATACAAGGAACCTGGGGGATAAAGGGAAAGAAGGAGCTCAAGAGAGGTGGGACCATAGGAGAAGGCTATTTTTGAGGGAGAAATGGAAAAAATGGGGGCACCTTGAATGGGGAAACCATGGTGGAAAAGGTCTGTGTAGGGTTGTTACAATATAACAAGCATGAGACAAGGATAACGTGTAGACAATCTTAAAATTTCTAAGGTCACAGCTTAGTCAACTAGTCTGAAGATGTTGCCCAAGCTCTATCTACATAGCACATGGTAATTGATGCACCAGACTGGTGTAATGTACCATCTACGAACATTGTTGAATGTTTAATAGCCAGACTCTAAGGCCTATATTAATCTGGTCAGAGTGACTTAAAGGGACAAATTTTTGTTCCTGGCCCTCCAAGGTCAAACAAGTTTCAGGGGCTATGGCGCATCTCTCGAAATGTCCTGTAACTTTGGTGAGTCATCTGTCCTCTTGTTCAGGGGGGCCATGGAGACCCCAGAAGATGGACCTGAACCAGTGTCCAGTCTACAAAGAGGAGGATCAACACAGAGGAAACATTTCCTCCATGCTTCCAAGCGAAACCAGCTGTGGTTGAGCAGGAGCTTTGACTTATCTTCACATAGATGGAACTGGTAAAAGAAAGGAGCCAGGGGCTCCTCCTAAGCCCATGTTACCCCTAAGGAACAGATCCTCAACCAACCTTAAAAGTAAAAATAAATTGTTTTATCGGGGCCAACTGTAGGGTTTTAAACACTCCAAAAGAAAGTATAACCAAAGATCAATGGGATCAATATAATTTTTGAGAGTCCGTATGTATAGCTAAAGGCTACATAGCAAGAAACAATGCCAGACAGGAGATACCTTCCTTTGAGTTGTTGGCTAAGGTGGCCCAAGAGACTCCCAGACAGTAACCTGGCATAGAACTGGGAAAATGAACAGCAGACCCCAATCTTATCTAAAGGAATATTGACAACTGATTGCTGCTAGATGAGAAACAGCTGATGTTCCTAAAACAAGGATCTCTAGATAGGCTGACTAGATTCAGCAGACAGACAAGCACTGGAGAATGGCTGGGTGTGTTGACAACATAGAGGACAGTAACAGGGATGACAGAGTATATGGGCTCCAGTATGTGGGAGGGGGGAGGCTATGGAAGCGTGCCATTTGGGAAGTGGGTATATAGATGAATAAGATTGTGTGGGATGTTCTATATGATATACACACAGAAAAATCAACAAATTTAAAAAAAGACTTGAATTTGAGAAGGAAGCATAAAAATTTACTTCATGTTAAATAGTAGAGGTGATAAACATTACCAGTGAAATGTACCTGATGACTTTATCTCCATACTCAGGTACTAAGGATCCGAGCGTAACCAACTGTGACTAGTAATCATCAGATGCATAGAGATTAAAGACACATGTGCAAGCATCTAAGCGTTAGTAGCATTAAAAATGTAGGAAACAACATATTTTAAAATGAAATGGAGATCTTCTTTAAAGGGTAAAAACTCATTCAATTTTATATCTTACAGGGTTTATACTGAGTTCCATATTGTATAATTGTATTAATTCAACTGTGAACCTAAAATTTTACAGCCACTGTTGAAAGAGAGGTGCCCTTGCTCTGGAGTGTGTTACTGACTATGTTAAAGCTGTAATGAAATGCTTCTTCTAATCATGTGGTTTCTAAATTAAAAAAAAAAAAAATTTTAGAAGTTCAGCTTTCCCTTTAAGTCATCCTGAAGTTGTTTAGACAAAAGGTACAGTGGGCAGATGGAATTTTGTTTTTCCTCAGAAAATATTATTGTGGAAATAAGTGTAAAGTCAAATTTTCTTTCCCCTGAAATAAAGTAAAATCTTGGGAAATTTTGCACATAATTTAAAAATAAGATGCATGGAAATAAATTATAGAATATAGAAATACACTTTTAAAAGTAATTTGTATACATAGCATATTAATAAGTTTTATAAATGAATCCAAGGACAACAAATTGTTGCATCTTTTTTTTGAATACTCTAGAAGATTTAGTCTTTGACCAAACCTGTTTCTGTGAAATGTCACCACACCAGTTCAGGCATGTGTCAATTAATTTTGTTTTAAACTTTTTTTTTCCCTCTTCTTAATTGAGTAGAATGACATTTGCATTGATGTCCATTTCTTTCCTGGCACTTTATTATAATTTTAGATTCTGCTTATGTTTAGAGGTGACCTGTGCCATGTACATAGTGTCTCTCCCATGCAGTCATGAGCTCTCTCGAAGGGCTGGAGCAGGAGGAACTTTTGGAACATTATGCCTGCGGTTTGTTCTGATTTTAGAGTTGCTAGTAGCAAAGCCTGCTATCAGAATAACGACTCTCCTAGTCCTAACTAAATTGCTGGCAATTTCTTTGTGTTTCAGTTTCTTCTCTATGAAACCAGAAAGTAAAATCTAGTGAATACAATTGTTATTTTATTAAAAAGCAAAACAAAAAAAAAACCCCTGAGTTGCTGCTAGTTTATGGCTACAGTTCCTCTAATAGTATTCAAATTTCTGAATTGCCACCTTACAAAATATCTTCTTTCTTAGGGGTTTTCAGGCCTGTAGCTATTAACTGTTTAAACTTTGAACAAAAAATTGGGGGTGATGTTACTCAACACTGTCACACTGTTCTTGTTTTCACAGTATAGGCGTGGACGCGCTGGGCTCTCAGGGTCCCAGCGTGCACTCCTGGGCAGTGAAAGCTCCTCTTCTACTGAGGTCTTCGGAATCCCGCCTCTATTACACCCTTGTACCCTTCCTCAGGATTGCGGAGTTCCTGGCCAGTGAACTCCACAGGGAAGAGGCACGAAGGCGGCGAAAGCTGGGGTATCCGTGGGCCGATAACGGAGGAATAGCGCCCCCCGGGGAGACTGGATCACAGGATTTAGTGTTACAGCTCAAGACAAGTGACTCAGCTCAGATCTCAGTGATTCAGCTCCAGCTCCAAGTCTAAGTGATCCAGCTCTAAGTGATCCAGCTCCGAGTCTGAGTGAGGTGATCCAGGCTCCGAGTCTGAGTGAGGTGATCCAGGCTCCAACTTTATTCGGGTAAAACTAGGACTATTTATAGTGTAGAGACAGTAGAATAAGTCTTAGCTGATTGGTACTTTTAGGATGCCTCATTTACATAGGGCGGTGGGCTTCTATCAGGCTATCAGACAACACCTGATTAAAAACCTGGCAGCTCCTGTGCCGGAGGGCATGTATTTGTGGCGAGCACTTTAAAAGAAGAGTCAGGGAGGATGCCAGGAAGGCACTCTGCTATGAAGGAGTCTGCAGCACATGGTTTTCCGAGCTCGTAAGCTATCCGGATGTGAAGAGACTTCTACTTGCATAACAGAGGACCCCAACACACAGCATGAATACTATGCAAAGGTGTCTTATTTATCATCTTGTTTATGATCTGCCTCCATTATTCAAATGTACATTCTAAGCAGAGACCTTCTTTGGCTTATTTCTAAACCCTGGAACAGTGCCTAAATCTCAATAAATATTTGATTGATTGACAAATGAACACCATTTGAACTGAGAGATACCAAGTGACATATAAAGCGACCCAAACTAGTTAAATTGATCAACAAATAGACTGAATCATGACATTTCACAGAATAGATTTGACCAAAGTCTAAATCTTCTAGAGCATTCTAAAAAAATACAATGATTTGTCTTCAGACTCATTTTTAAAACTTACTAAATTAAACTTCAATCATAGAAAGTAAGAGAGGAAGAAATATTAATTAAGGACCCATTGTTTGTTGTGAGATGAATGTAAAATGAAAATATTGGTGTTAAGCTTATTAATGGTCCAAATTGTTAGATATTTCTAGACTTTCTAAAAATTAAATACTACATTATATAAAAAGTCCTTATTAAGATTGCTCAAAGTAATGCTAACCTTGATGCCTGCATTATATGTAATACGGACAAGTATTTATTTAGTTTTGAAATTTTTAACCTGATACACCACTCATCATGACATTTTTTGTTTGTGAAAATGGCAAAACCATTTGGTTGGGGAACTCAGTAGAAATAGCTTCTTTCTTCCCTCCCTTCCTCCCTCTGTCTTCCTGTCTGGATTTGTAACTAGTTGGTGAAAATTTCTTTTCAAAACTTTTTCAATAGCTATTGCCACCTGAAAAGGGTCATTACAACAAAAGCACTGAGAGCAGAAGAAGTTAGCAAGTGACAACTGCCTGTACTGGATGTCTCAGAGCCACACTGGATTTAAAGCCAAGCACAAGGACAGGGGCCCTAGATACTCCCATCGACCAGAGCAGTTCTGTACCTGTCTTGTCTCTTTCATCCAAATTTGAGTCCCCTCCAGGGGGAAGCCATGTGCTGTGTTAGATCCTTAGTTAAAAGAAAGATGTAAAAGAGAGAAAGTGAGTATGTGCTTGATATATGTGTGGGTGGTTATGATGGTCTTTGATAAGCTGAAACTTTTTTTTGATTCATGACTATTTTGTTATTTTATTCATAGGAAATATTATCAAATCATTTAGAAAAATCCAGGGAAGCACTGCTACAAGGTCAAAGTGCTCAAGGTTTGCATTTAGGGGACAGTGGATTGAATGAAAGTACATCAAGTATGAGAGAGCTATTTAAGTGGCATCCCTCTACTCTCTTGCATGCTTGCCTTCTTGGGCTTGCTTTGTTACCACAAATTGACAACTTTGCAATTAAAGTGATTAATGATGTACCCTAGTGTTTATGGGTCCTAAGGTCAAGGGGTCCCAAAATGGCCATACTGTGGGAAATTTAGAGCTCATCTCATAGAACGTGAACCAGAACCTTCCTCCTTTTTGTATGGCTGTTTACGAGTTAAATATATTAGATAGGGTTAAAGAAGTCAGTGAGCCATATTACAATAATGTAAACTAATCTTTATCCACATAGTTCTGTTGCTTAATTCTTTTTTCTTAAACACTATCATGAAATTCACTGCTACTTTGTTATATAAATAAATATTTTGTAAAGCTGTATTAGAAAAATGAATTAGTTAAAAACATGATCTTAAGTGTAACTGCAGTCATTGGGTATTAGTAAGTTGCTGTTTTGCTTAATTCTTTTAATCTCATCCATAATAGAGCTGTTGCTAATTTGTGATTAATTTCTATTCACTTTTCTAACTAAGACATCACAATTCTAGTTTTTTAATAAGTCTGTTATAACTCAGAACTATTTTCATCTGTTAAATTAGAAGCTCTGAAACTGGTTGTAATGATTCAGGGATTTTTTGCTTTGAATATCACCTTTATAAAAATCAGTCAACTTTCAAAAGATTGTTCTAGCTACAAGGACAGCTTTGTTCTTTGCATTCCACACGATGGGGATAGGACTGAACTAAGGCACTGGTATGTCACCATCCAGGCATATTCTTGTGCAATGTGCAAGGCTTCCCGCTAAGGAGAGAACAATAAGACAATTGTTTGGCCATGGCACTAAGCCATTGCCAGGACCTAAGCTGGTTGGGAAATTCACACATTACATAGGAGTAATTTGTGGGGAGCCCTGTAATTCAAAGGAAGATGCAATATCACATTGTGATTTAAAGACGAAGTACAGGAATCATTTTTTATCATTATACTGCAGTTTTAAAATATTCATTTATTTAGATGTCTTTTAAAATTATTCTTTCTCGGGTAATCTGTGACATTGCTAAAAGAGCAAATGTTTACTATTTGTCCAACCAAAAGAAAGATAATTATAACAAGTTTAATGTCAAGAATTTTTTCCTTATTCATATATTAGAATAATTTTATTCTTTAAATATTGATTAAATGATGCTTCAAGTATTTGAATGTCTTATTAAACATAAAGTTCAGGAGAGCACAATTTGGTAAGGAAGATAATTTGTATAACCAAAGATTTTAAGAATTTTAAGGACTGTAATATTTCTTTCCCTTAATTTTATCTACTTGTGGGAGACTTAACTAAACAATTCAGACATTACTAAGATCTCTTCATTCTTTAAATATTTATTTTAAATAATGTTTCCCAAACCCCATCCTCAACTCTACTCTTGAGAAATGCTTCCTAAGGAATGAGGTTGCCTTCAAATGTGTGTGGACAGCAATCCAAAGTATTTTCTTAAGTCCTTTAAAGGCCTGTGGTTAAGATGTTCTATAACTGGGACACCCATGTTGCTTTCATAGCAGAATGCTTTGTTTAGTTTTGTAGAAAATAGATTTCTATGAAATAGCACTTTGTGAATGCATTCCTTATAATAATAAGAAAATAATAATAAATAATAAAAAGAAATATATATTGTATAAATTAAGGAATACAAATACAAAAGAGAAGAGGATGAGTATCATTTAAAGAGAACCTCTTCTTCTAAGATATTGGTGAAAATATTGGTGGTTTTCAAGTATACCAATCATGTTGTAGGAAGCATTTTATCATGCAGTGCCAAAATGCAGAATTCTGTGAATGATTTTAAAAATGAAAAAAAGAAACTGTTCTGGCTTTGAACTCAGTTTTTGTCTCTCAGCTTCCAAGTTTATACCAAAAGGCAAAATAACATACTAACATGAAAATTGTTTTAACAGAATAGTTCATAATTTTGCTGAAATTGTGAACTTCTATAAATATTCAGACAGATTAAGGATTCAGACAATTCTACTTGGCATATAAGGAAAAATTTCCTTTCAAAATTTAGTGATTCTGTACCTCATTTTGTGGTTAGCATTTAAAATCAAGGGAACTAATTTTTATTGTACCTCCTATCAACTATTTTATTTGACAAGTAATTACAAGCCAATTGGTTTTTCACTGCAAAAGAATATTTATAATGGACTCAACTCCTGAATTTTGAGGGCAGGTTGCCACTCTTCTGAAATGCTTTTTTAAATCCTTAGGAATTTGTCAGAAGGCAAATAAGGTATGTTCAGATTCATTTTTTTTTCTGTAAAATCACATTTTAAGCAGTATAAATATAGAATTTCCAATTAATGAAGTATGCTAGGTCTCATTCTCAACCTGATAAGTTGATGGAACTCTAAAATGTGTGACAATACTGGCTGTTCTGGGCTTTTGTTGATGCTAAAACCTAAGGGATTTGTTTTCATACATATCCATATCTAGATATAAATATATATGCTTTTATGTTAAGTGTGGCAGCCTAGTAACTATTAATTGATTTTTGTTCCTTTATCTTGGTCCTGAGAATTGAGCTCAGGGCCTTGCACATGGCAGGCAAGCTGAGCTACATCCCCAGCCAAATTATGTTGCTAGAAATGCTCCATTTACCTTAACGTGTCCAGATGAAAAAGGGTACTAGCTTCTCAACAATTTGGCAACCTTTCAATAATGTCTTGGGTGGTTTTAATGAGTAGATTCTTTGTAATTAAATCCTCCTGTGGAAATTTCAATGAAAGGAAGATTCCATTGTTCCTAATTTGAACTTGTTTCTTTGTTGTAATTGCTCTGTAAGCTAAACGAGAAATTGTTTGTGAGAACACATGGAAAGTTATGCAACTGCATAGAGGATAACCTGTACTGCAATACCCGAATGTTAGCCTTTGCGGACTTTTGTTAGGCTGGCCAATTAATTGTTATCTTGGTGCCTGCTTAGCTAAATGAGTTGTTACTGGAAAATTCAGTTACTAAAAGTGTTGATCACAGTTCATTGGGATACTCACTGTCCATGTTATTTGTGATCTCTCAATATTTATCTACTATGCTCACATTTCTGTAATTCACCCTTGATTTCTTATCCTTGGGCTTGTGTAATATGAGAGGAATTATTTTGTTTCCGGTATATTAAAAAAGAACGTATTAAAGTAGGGCTAAGGAAAGAGCTGCTGGGGATGGATTTGATCAAAACACATTTATATGATGTATGCAATTCTCAAACAATTTTTAAATGTAATTTGATATTGTGTAAATATTCTATAAAATATCAGTAACTTCCTCAGTTATTTTGTTAATATCCTTGAATACAGTCATTATATTGTAATATATATCAACAGACTGGGAGTTCAGCTCTAATCCTATGCAATTTATGTGAACTTTGAAGCTCCTCATTTGATAATAATTATTTTATATGAGATGATTGCTTCAAGCCAGTTATTATTTAATCCATAGTAACCAAAAGGCACAGAATGCAAAGTATGTTAAAAATAAAAATCTGCTTGAATATGTGAATAGTCACCCTTGCATGTTCATTACTGGTAACATTACATGCTAGGTGATATACTAAAATATGGATACATTTGGGACACGGTCAGCTACCTTTACTGAAAGTATAGACTAGTAGATGAATTCAGGTCTGCTTTTAGCATAGTATACTAGTTGCTTTTCTCATTGCTGTGAAATGCTACCCTGCAAAGGCAACATAAGGGAGCAGGAGTTTATTTTGTCTCACAGTTTGAGGGAACATCTTAATGGGGAAGGCGTGGCAGCAGGAACTTGAGGCAGTTAATCACATTGCATTTACAGTCAGGAAGCAGGAGTTTAATTCCTACACTCAGCTCATTTTCTCCTTTTTATTCGGTCTCTGACCCCTGCCCATGGGATTGGTACCTCTCACAGCTGAGGTGTCTCTTCACATTTCAGTTAACCTAATCTAGATAATCTATCACACATAAGCTCAGAGGCTCATTTCTTAGGCAATTGTAGATACTCTCACTTTGACAATTAATTTTAACCATAGCCATATATGTTTAACCATAAATACACTGACTTGTATAAGCATTTAAAAATACAAATACAAATAAATTACTCAGTGACTCAGCTCAACCAGAATATAGTTGTCACCTTCAAAAAGAGAATTAACACCCTATGGATATGTTCATGGATGTTAGGAGAAAAGGCAAATACTACTCTGAGATTCAGGTTGATTCATTGAATATCTCTCAAGGATCAGAAAGCCATATTTATGGTACTTTTTAAAAATGGGAAATAGCCTTAATTAGGATTGGTTAGTTAGGACTAAAAAACAAATAGGATTGGTGTTTTGTCTCTTCTCATTGGAGTTTGTAGAGATGTAGACACTGATGAAGAGAATTTATTATAGTATGCGAGGATATTGGCTCTTGTAACATTTGACTTACATGAACTTATTAGAAGATTGTGGATAATGAGAACTAGCAATTATGCAGGTATTATTCTGGTGATTTAGCATCTTAAGATACATTAATAGTAAAATTCTGTTAATATGAAGTTTTTGAGTTACCAAAGGTTTCATGTTTTTTTTCTTTTTTTCCCTTCCAGAGCATCTGCTGCATCCAAGCCTGAGCCAGTCACTGTTCAGAAGGTGCGCTTCTAGTCACTAGGTTACCATTCAGGTTTTCTGCCTGAGCTGCTGAACCTTTGTTTTTATATTAGAATGCCATACTGACTTTTAATTTATAATCTCAGTTTTGATCATGGTTCTTTTCCTTAAAAGATAAAGAGGAAACTAGAAATCAACACTTCTGACATTATCATATGTAATCATATTATAAAACATTATTTCTAAAGCCATGCATTGTTAATAGTGCATGCCCAAATTTCTTTTATATTTCCTTTTAATCTTTCTATCTTCATACTTATATTTTCTAAAAAGAATAATTAAGTAATTACCCAAAATGAATGTTATGATATGCCTTTAGTAGTACCCACAAATAACATTTCAGAGTATTCTTGGAGTCGGTTATTAGCAAGTATCCCACTTTTTCTATATACATCTTCACATTGTCCCAAACCAGTATTTGAATTCATTTCATTTATGCTTTTTGACGTTTTTCTCCATCAATTTCTTGGCAGTTCATTGAATTAATTTGTTTTGGGGGCTGGAGAGATGACTCAGCAGTTAAGAGCACTGCCTGCTCTTACAGAGGACCTGGGTTCATTTCCCAGGATCCACATGGCGGCTAACAACTGTCAGTAATTCCAGTTCTGGGGGATCCAATGCCCTCTTCTGACCTCCATGGACATTGCATGACATGGGTGCACTTAAATGCAGGCAAAACACTCATATACATAAACTAAAAATAATAAATTAAAATATTTGTAAAATTTGACTTGTTTTGACCTTATGCTACTTAATTTTCTTAATTTTTAGTAAGGTTTATTTAGATTACCACTTTTTCTTAAAATTAAGCATACTAGAATTACCAAAATATAGATTCTTCAAGGTTTTGTTTTCTTTTGGAATGGTTGAATGAATAGGGATTTGTTCTGCAATGTCATAGGGATAACTTTGTGCTTTCAGATGATTTACAAACTCAGGTGATTTTAGAAGGAATTGATCTTTCTTACTAGTCTTTGGCTCCTAAAATGAGGAAATATATAAAATCTTGTTTCTCCTTATGAAACTATTTGAAAAAAGAGAAATAATTTTATTCTGTCTCTTAATCATATCTTCAAACAGTCACAGAGAACAGTGGATTACAGGAGAAACACAGGACTGACTGCGTTTTGTTCATCCAGTCTGAGTTTTTTTCTTTTTCAGATTCTTTATTCAAGATGATCATAGAATATGTGCACTAAGTTAGATGAATTTTTCATTTTTTTATTGAAGAGTTTAAAGCTTATTGGTGCTTTTTCATGAATCAAGTAATGGTACTATGGAAAGAAAGAAAAAAAAGTTTTGAAAGATGGAATTATAATTGAGGCTTTGGATATTTTAAAGTAAGAAATGTTTCAGTAGCAATATTTTGTTTATGTGGTGTATTAAAAACCTTTCCTCTGGAATATATCTAAATTGATATTTAATGATAGCCTTTAGACTTTTTGTTTTGCTTGGCATTGGGCTGGTTTTCCTGCTCTGTGTGCTAAATATTTTGAAACTGCTTTCATTTTCATAAATGAAAATGTACTTACTGTATACAGTTGTGTTGTGCATGTTGAGACCAGTTAGCATGCATGGTGTGCTATATCAAGTCATTGTTTTTCCTAAACGTGATATTTGAGCTGCTAACATGATGTATTTGTCTCTTTTAAATCAGCTATGTGTTTTTACTCAGTATATCATGCATGTATTTGGTGTGTTTTGTATATGTTTATTTTTATTTCACATAGGGTGAACCTAAAGAAGTAGTTAAACCTGTGCCCATTACATCTCCTGCTGTCTCCAAAGTCACTTCCACAACCAACATGGCCTACAATAAAGCAGCACGGCCCTTTGGTTCTGTGTCTTCACCAAAAATCACATCCATCCCATCACCATCGTCTGCCTTCACCCCAGCCCATGCAAGCACTTCATCACATGCTTCCCCTCCACCTGTGGCCGCTGTCACTTCTCCCCCATTCTCTGCATCTGGACTGCATGTTAATGCCAATCTTAGTGCTGACCAGTGTTCCACTGCACTGAACACTGGTAAATCTGCAGTTAATGTCCCACGGCAGCCCACAATCACCAGCGTGTGTTCCGAGACTACTCAGGAGCTAGCAGAGGGACAGAGAAGAGGATCCCAGGGTGACATTAAACAGCAAAATGGGTAGGTGGCAAAGGGTGTTTTCTGCTTTTATCAAAACCCTTCTTTCAGGTAATTTTCAGGAAACACTATCTACATTCCCTTCAGCTGTTCTTTGAAGGAAGATGAAGATATATTTTCTGCATTAACAGTGGCCATTATTTTATATAGACAGAGACTTTTTGCAAAGCAATTATAGGTAAATCAAAACCTAATTATGTTCTGAGCCATGTAATATATTCTGTCACTTCTTCCTCCAATTCCAGACAGAATATTGAGCAGCTGGCACTTATAATGCAAGGCAGATCCTATATCTATCTTCCTCAAAATTGCAATCCTTTTATTGGCTACCACAAGTTTACACAGTGTGGTTGTAATTGTTCTCAGCTTATGAATGCCACCCTAAGAAGAAAGAACATGAGTTTGTAAGGACCCCCTGCCCGACACACACACCTCCTGTGCCTCTGCCTCAGAAGGAATCTAGGAAACACAAAAGCAATTAACTTCTGACCCATGTCTATGTATGAAGCATTAACTCAGAGCAAAAAGCAAGCATTCTTTTCAGATAAAGTTTAGCAAGAATTTATTCTATAAATATAATCAGTAATTTTAAAATGTGAAGGGATATTTAGCATCAGAAGCTCTGTATAGATTTTTCTAGGATTAATGCATTTAAATGAGTAGATGTTATATATATTAGCAGCGGCTTTTGAAAATTGATTCATTTTTCTGTTGGAGCATATATTTAGGAATTTGTTGAACTTACTAAATTATTTAAATACCCAAATTATAAGATTGCACATCTATTTTTGAAGCCTTTATTTCTAGGCGGTTATTTTATTTGTTTTAGCACTTAATGAAGATACTTGAAAGCAAAGTGATCTACATGAATTTTGGATTAGATTTATTGGGGCAAAATTGTATTTTAAGTGGAAAACAAAGGGGAATAATGTACACACACACATGATGCCTGTGTCCAGGAAACTTATAATTTTGTAGATAGGTCCTTTTTACGAGATCTCATCCCTCCCGGATGCTAATTCATTTAATGAGAAGAGGTTGTGCATTTCTGTAGCACTGCTGTCTTGGCAACGTAGGTCCTTGAAAAAGAAGGTGGATCTGTAGGCTGCTGCACAGAGCAGGCAAAGCTGTTGGGCTGTGCATGTATGGCTCTGTGGTTTGGATGCCTTTTTAAAGTTTTCATGTATATGTTGAAATAAATTTGTGTCATTCAAAGAATATTATTTCTTCTTTAATCTGAGGAAGAGAAATGATAGTGTTGAGGTCTGATTGGCTGTGCTATTCTTTTTTTCCCATGTGACTATTATATGACAATAGATGATAGAGTAACCAAACTAGGAAACCAGAAAAGAAAGATGCCACCTTTCAAATGCCAGCCCACAGAAAACTGAAACACAAATTTACTATGTTTATTAAATTCGAGCTTCAGAAGAAAATCCACTGAAGGTAATCATGTCTTATTCAAATTTGGTAGTTTATAAGCATAGCTTTGATAATTAAGCTTGAGATGATTTAAAGTTTGATATAGGCTAAAAAGACAGCACTGTAGTTCCAGGGCCTTTATGGTCACTTCTTAATTAGTCTGCAAGTATTTGTTAAGCTCATGCCTGGTGTTCAGCACTGTACAAAATTTGGGATAAAAGCAATTACTACATGTTTTGCATCTTTAATAATCAAGCTACTGCTTTGCATTTGAAGATTGAATGTGTTTGAAAATAGCTTGATTTCAAATGTTGTCCAGATGTTAGGAAAGTAA
Source organism: Nannospalax galili (assembly GCF_000622305.1). NCBI lineage: Eukaryota > Metazoa > Chordata > Mammalia > Rodentia > Spalacidae > Nannospalax > Nannospalax galili. The sequence continues at coordinate 9,949,226 of NW_008360331.1, read as the reverse complement.
AAACACAGGGCCTGTCAGATTCTAAGACAAATCTGTCTCTTTCTGTCACTACATTTAATTAGAGAAATAAAAAGTAAGTCAGACATTTTATTAGTCAGCTATGTGTCTTCTTGAAGAGTTAGTGTTTTAAGAGTTTGGAAGGATGTAAAATTAAATGTCTGAGTTGCCTTTACCTCAGAGCATCATGACTGTTAGTTTTTAAGTGATTTTAAATGGTTAGACATTTTGCCACTTTCATACACATCTCACCTAGGTTTGTGTTGGATCAATAAACATATGACCAAACAAGTGCTAGGCTCATTACTAAGATATAATTAGCTGTTTCTTCTAATAATTAGAAGACTAGATAGTATATTGATATTTTTTAGAATATCTGTAAATAATACCATGTAAGCATTCTTTTCCTTCTTTAAGAAATTTGAATCTTTCTTGTGCATGTAAATTATTGCTCTTGGCAGGCTGTTCTCTCTGCTTCTTACACCATGATGAACAGTATAGGGCTTTACATTCCAGGCTTGAGGAAGCTTTTTTACATCAAGTTGTTTAGCTGATTTGTATTGCACTCACCACATGTCCTTGCATTATAATGTGCCACTGCTTTTAATAGGTAAGTCCTTTGAGTATCTTATATTAATTTCAACTTTTTTTGGCTGTGACGTCTTCTAACAATTTGTATGTGGTATACTGAAGAATCTATCATTGGAAGATGCAAAAATTAATAATACGGTCAAGTAATGGTTTAAATTGCTTTTCTCTTTACAGAAAACACACGTGACAAAGTTAGTATCAGCATTACTGGAGAGGAAATATGGTGATTTATATATGAGTAAACAGCATGAATGCTCGGTTTTTGCAAAATTAAATTTTGCAAAAGAATTATAATTTAGGAAAACCATAGTATTTTCAACAAGTTTGGTTTGCATTGCTATGCTATGTTGAATTGCTTTGTAGTAATTAGTGTTTAATTATGTCATAAAATAAGTGTGGAGTTTGCTGTGTAATGGCTAAAAAGAGGAAGTCCTTGAGAGAATTAGTTCTTATCAGTCAAGAGTGTTACAAGAAAAAGATAAGAAATTATAAAATGTGTACCTTTAGTAAATAACATATAAAACTGATTTCCAAATTAATATTAACAGTCAGCATTCCCTAGATAAAATTTCCTAGAAAAACAAATTTTTCTAATTTTTCTGAAGAGTTTTAATTCAGACAGTGTTACGGGCAGGTTTAGACTTCTGTGTGCTGTGTGTATGTGTGTATTAGAAAGTCTGTATGCCTTTTTTTTTTTTTTTTTTTTTGAGATAGGGTATCCCTGTAGCCCCAGATGGCCTAGAACTCACTGTGTAGACCAAACCTCTATCTCAGTCTCACAGAGATCATTCTGCCTGAGACTTTTGAGTGTTGTAAAGGCATGTGCCCCCCCTCCCTGCTGAAAGTTCATACTTTTAAATTCATCAAAGGAGATACTATCAGTTAAATGTCTCCGTCATTGGGCATAGATCTTAAAAACCATTGTGACATTTTTGCTTTTCTAATCATACATTAAACTGGCTACTGATGACTAGCTTTAAAACTAGGTAAAAATCAGACAACTTAGAGTAATTTTTTATTAATTAAACTAGGATTATTTTGAACAGATGCAGAAAAATCTTTTATCAGCACACCATAAAGTCTAATTGGAAATGTGTAGTATCTATCTTGGGACATACTCAAGAAAATTAACTATTAAATTATTAGAGTGCCTTCTTTCTAATTGCCTGTAGAGTCTACTGATTGACTCCAACATATTGGTAAGCTAATAACTATGATTTATTATTAAACTGGCCAGTTGCTATGGCAGTATAACAGACTGTTTGACAAAGGGAATATATAGCACTTGAAATAAAATTGAAGATTTTAGATTAAATTGATAGCCTCAGAATATAGGATTCAGATCCATTAATTTATTAGGTATTACTATGCACTTTTGTAATGCATAATTTTCTCGTTATGCTTCTTGTAAGGAGCTAAGATTTGATTTTGAGTCTTACAAAGCCAAATTTGGATGTACTCTCTACCATGTGCTTGTTGTCATTTTTAAATTGTTCTATTATTTTTGACTTAGTACCTACTTTTAGAGACTACCAAGCCAAGTTATGCCTATGCGAATATGTATAAGCTACAGTTGGAAAGCACCTTTCTTGAATAATTGTAGAATCTTTCCCGACCATAAATCAGTATTTGTATAGATTTTAAATACTTAAAAGGTAAGCCCTTATAAGAAGTAGGAAAGGTTAGAAAAACTGTAGCCTATTTTACTGTTGAAAAATCGAACCTTCTGTAGGAATATTTTGCACAGGACACAGAAATTGGGCAACATAGCTAGACCAGATTATATGTTACCACATTAACATATTTTGTCCCGTGAATGAGGCTAATCCATTTGAGCATATTTTCTAATATATGGAAAATGTTTGTTGGTCATATTCAAATAGAGTTTTTAGGTTAAAATCAGCCCACTCAGGGTTGGGGTGATGACTATGCAAATGAATTATGTTCTGAAGTTTTCCCTCTTCACGCATTATTAACCAAGTTCCTTTGCTGTATAAAATGTCAGTTATACCTTTCTGAACAAAATCATGTCATCAGTAATATAGAACTATGTAGTTATCACATACTAGTTCTAAAGTTCCTGGGATTTGGTCATGAAAGAAAGTGATGATCACGAGAGAAAGAGAAGAGTGTGAACTTTTGAGATAGCCCACAATTTTTGGTCTACAGTGTTTGTTTCCTGCATTTTCATCAGTCACTACATTAAAAAAAATTCAAGTAGTGTAACATTCTCTTGTGTGAAGAGTTGACAGATGCTATTAGTATTATGCTTCTATGAAGTCAGACAGAAACATTTTTCTGATTTTTAAAACAAACTCTTAAGATGGAGGGGGTCTGACTATGATCAAAATACATTGTATGAAATTCTCCAATCAATAATTTTTTTAAAAAATCAATATTTTTAAGGCCCAGAATAAACTGCTCTATTTCTGCATGTTCTATAACATCATTCTTTGTTCTGTGTCTTTTGTTAAGAAAATAATGAGAGTTTGGGTTTATATTAAAATCAATTTTCTAAAGACGTAGACATTAAAAAAATATGTGGCTCTTGATATTTAGTAGCTTAGTATTTGAACTTGCATTAATAAAGTAGCTGTGTTTTGTGGGCTAGAAACAATAGCTAAATTGTCTTCATAGTAGCAGTGCGGCTGAATTTTGACTAATGTTCTATATTTTTGTGTTTCCATGATTACTTTGAAGCATGGTGTTTGTGTAAATCTCTTTAAATTCATTATTTTGGGGTTCTGCTGTTTCATTTTTTCTTTTTTCCTTTTTGTTTCCTCTCATCTCTCTCTGTTTTCCATCATCCTGGGAACATCTTTCTTGTGTATCGCATCTTTCTTGTGTGTATTGTACCTCCCTCAGTAACCCTGGCACTGTGTAAGTACCTAACTAACGGTTTGTCTTGTACTTTTCATCATGATCTCACTGTAACTTTTCATTTTGTTTTCAACTTACCAACAACAGCAAACTTTCTTAGTATCATCTCAGCACAAGAATTCTCAAAAATATTAAGGAGCACCAGAAAGGTGCTTTTATAGTAGAAATCTTTCTATGAAACAGTGGAATATGTTGGAATTTTTGTGCAGTGGAAATAAACTATCTTATGGGGGCGGATAAGCATTAGAGACAGTGCACTGCAGAGATGCAGTTTAAGTATTTAGTATTTGTTTTAAAGATAAATGTGGATGAGCTAAAGTAATTTGAAGTAAATTCCTTGCTTGAGAATTAAGTTTACATTCTATTTTAAACATATTTTAAAAAATAAAATCGTTAAAATTATTCTGTTCTTGAACATATTTATCATAATCAAAGTTTCAGAATGATAAAACACTAGGTAAATGCTTAGCAAATTCCTATAATTTAATCCAAGACTTTAAGCTGTGGTGGTAAATGCTATAAGGTCTAAGGTAAACTACACTTTCTGTGAGCATGTCATAGTAATGACTACTTAGATGTGATCATTTTATTATTCTTCATATCGTAGTTTGAAACCATTGTTTCATGTTTTTATAGATGAAACTTTTATAGAGGCTGAACCAAATCTTATATGTGGGCTGGGGAATGTAGCCCAGTTGGTAGAGTACTTGCTTAACATTTGTGAGGCTATGGATTTTATCTTTAGCATGGCATAAATCAGGTGTGGTAGCACATACTGGAATCTTAGTACTTGGAAGGTGGACACAGAAGGATCAGGAGTTCATGGCCAAGCTGGATTATGTAGCAAGTTTGAGGTCAGCTTGGGTTCTGTGGAACCCTGTCTAAAAAAAAAATCTTAAACTTGAGTTTGGCATAATTTAAGAAGAAATGATGCTTACTGACCAAAGAGAAATTTAAAACTTGATTTTTTTGTTAGCTGGGTATAAAATTTTTCAAATACTTACATATGAACTGTTTTCTATATGATAAAGGCAGTGTTTTTTAGTATTTTTATCTGTTTCTTAGTTTCAGAAATTTTTTTGTCTGTTTTTTTTAAAGAACTAGATTTTTCTCAATATTCGTAACTGTCTGTTAGATAGTTCACTTCCATAATCATGAAATATTACTATAAATCATGTATCTTACTATATTGTACACAGATGCTGATTTCTATTTTTTAATGTTACATCTATGAAGTGTAGTCTTAGGTCATGCATTGCAGTTAGTTTTTTGGTCACCCTGAAAGAACATAGTGTGATGATTTCTATGGACCATGACCTGTGGAAAGCTATTTACATACATCGTCTGTTAGATAGCTCACTTCCATAATCATGAAATATTACTATAAATTATGTATCTTACTATATTGTACACAGATACATCATTGTCTGTTAGTTCACTTCCATAATCATGAAATATTACTATAAATCATGTATCTTACTATATTGTACACAGATGCTGATTTCTATTTTTTAATGTTACGTCTATGAAGTGTAGTCTTAGGTCATGCATTGCAGTTAGTGTTTTGGTCACCCTGAAAGAACATAGTGTGATGATTTCTATGGACCATGACCTGTGGAAAGCTATTTACATACATCATTCATCTTATTTTTTCTCAGAATTACCTTTAAGATGCAATTCCTGTTTTTAAAATGGGAAAGCTGACTAGGAGATATTAAGTGACTTCTGTAAAATGTACACTGAGTGGAAGACACAGTGCTCCAAATTGTCTGTGTATATCTTTGTAAAGCCAGTGTTATTAACTTGGAAAAACTCCAGGGTACTGAGACAGTTTGGATGGTGTAACCATTAGAATGATGACAGCTCTGTGGCATGGTGATAAGCACTATAATTTTTTAGTAGTGACTTAACCTACCAGGCCTTGTATCTGCATCTGGCTACATTTAGAATATTTTCTCTACTCAGATCTTAGGACAGAATTCTGCTAGTCAAGACTTGCATTCCTTTTTCTTTTCCAAAAGTAAACCTTTAGTAGTTGTCACTTGTCTTTTAAGAAAAGTGTGAGCTGTTTATTTTGTTCAGTAGATCTTGAGGTACCAAGTATAGTGTATTTTGTAAACTGCTTGGTATTTGTTGCTGTATTAGTAGAAATATGAATTTTCTTGTCAAACTTTAAGTGTTTACGTCCCATACTTACATGTCTTTGACATATGCTATCACACTTAGTCCTCATAACAGCACTACTTTATGTGATCCTTTTTGTTTATAAAGGAGAAAACTAAGGCTGAGTGAGATGGACTTGTCTAAAACCACACTTGGGAAGAGTGGTAGTGGCAATATTTCAGTCATGGTCTCTTTCTCTATGACCCCACAGATCTTCACAGTGCTGACCTGTACACACACAGTTCTAATAGGATTCAAGATCCTGTACAGACAACTGAGGACGTTGTAGACTGCAGCAGTTCTGGTTCTGTTCCAGCTTGCTTTGGGAGTTGCTAGTTTAACCATATAAACCATTTGTTCCTGGGCCTAGTGAAGATATGATCACTTAGTTTTGTGAGAGCCAGTCTATTTTAGTTACAGATTCATAGTTAACTGGTTAAATCATAGTTCATACATGTCATAGGGTGAACAACACAAGTAATTTTGAATTGTTTGGGTTTGACTGCTGTAGACTTCTCCTTTTCTAGATTTCATTTTTCCTTATTCTTTTCCTTTTCTTCATGTCGCGAATCTTTCTTCTGCTACCTTCTTCTGTCAATTAAAAGGAAAATCCCACCTAAACGGTAATCTTTGTGTTCAATCACCTTTTAAAAGTTTACACTTACTAATACAAAGTCTACTTAGATATTTTTTGATTAAGCATATATGCACAAGCAAACTGTATATAAAAGGAACATTGAGGAGTAAATGCATAAATTATAAATAGTTCACTAGAGGATATTTTATCCTCAATGTCATTTAAATTGTAATTCTTTTTATTTTTTCCTCTCTTTTTCCTAGCCCACCGAGAAAACACATTGTGGAGCGCAACACAGAGTTTTATCACATCCCCACTCACAGTGATGCGAGTAAGAAGAGGCTGATTGAGGACACTGAAGACTGGCGCCCACGGACTGGAACAACTCAGTCTCGTTCTTTCCGGATCCTTGCCCAGATTACTGGGACTGAACATCGTGAGTGAGCCTCCAGAGATCTTAGGAGATGAACATTCTTTTGCCCAGAGAGTAACATCTAGACTTTGGCACTTATGGAAAGCAAACCTGGAAGAGTTTGCTTTGAAATTGTGCTGTATATAGCAATATTCCAGCCCAGGGGCGTTACAGGGAGGAGGAGGGAGAGGAGAATGCCAGCCGGGTTATGTAGCCAGTGATAACAGTGTGGATTGTTGTAGTTGTTCTATGAGGCTTGAACATTGGTTATTGATTTATACAGATAATTTATTAAGGGGGTTTGAAGTTAAAAATGAAAATAAACTAATATTGGATGTTATTATATTGCAGTGAAAGAATCTGAAAGTGACAATACAAAGAAGGCAAAGTAAGTTCTCTGCCTTTTTATATATTGAATGCTTAGTTTTTGTGAATGGTCTCAATTTGCCTTTTTTTTTTTTTTTTTCAAATTCTCAACTATAATGGTATGGTATTTTGTCTTTGCAATAGAAGCTAAGCATTTAACTATGATGCCTTTAGAGCGACCTAAGTTTGCAACCTGTGGGTTTTCAAATTAGTCAGTATTGTCTGGATTTTATGTCTAAGGCATATTCCCTTTAGTACTGAAATAACGAGGCAAAAAGGTATATGGGGATGCATTGCTAACAGTATGTATGTTAGTGAGTTAGTTCCTGTGCTGTCTTGTATTCACTTTATTTGAGACATAAAAATTTATTTTCAGGAGGTCTCTGTGTACTAATTTCTATATTTCCAACATTCTCTACTCTTAAACTCTTTGCTATTTAACCGCTATGTGAAATTAAGCTTTTATAAGGCATGTTTTCTGCATGATGGAATTAGTATAGAATCTTCTGCTTTCTCTTTCTTATGACTCTTCTATCACTCTTTTTTTTTTATTTCCACAGGGAAAAGATACCCCTTCACGTCTTTAGTCCCAAATACACAAAATTACGTGACTGGCACCATGAAGTTTCAGCACGTGCTCTTAATGTACAGTGATCTGAGCCTTGCTTCCCCAACCCAGGCAGCCAGCACGTGCCTTTCACTCACTTTTTGTTTTTTGAACTTGATAGAAAAATCTGTATTACATTTGACTATGAGAACTAGAGCCTTTTCTATACCTTCTTAGCAATTTCCTATTGTGAAAATGAGAAGGTTGAATATGTTTTGTGCTAGTCGGTAGGTCACAGAGTACAACCAAAGACAAAATGAAGGGACTTGTCCATTTAGTGTATTTACATCTATCTTCATTGTTATAGTCATGATCTTGGAAAAGGAATTATTTTTGTAAGGTTGATCTGATTTGTTGGTTAAAGCAGAGGCAGATGAGCAAATAATGTTCTTGTCTAATTTGGAAAACATTTTTTTGTCTTACTACATTTCTCAAGATAATGTTCACATTCATTATTACAGAATGTTCAAAGTTGATTGTAAATTATTCTAAGTAAGCACATGTGAGGAAGCAAAATTAACAGAGAAGACTGTTAAGAGTTCATTGTAGGTTTAGGTGTCCTTTAAAGCAGGTTCTTATTCAGGTGACTAGATAAAGAAGGAAGGGGGCCAAGATTTGGCTCCTGAAAAAGGAAGAAGGAGAATTCGGCTCCCGCTTACAATGGAGAAATACAGTATTCTTTTGCTTTGGTTACTTTCAAAAATCCTATTTTCTACCAAAGGAACTGTATCTAAGCTAGTGAATGTTTTTATGGTATACTGAATTTCTAGGCATTAATCAGTAAGATTTGTAGAAAATGGCTTTGTTTCATCTTTAAATTGGAGGAAAATAGCATAAGTTTCCATTTAAATAATTCTAATACTAGAGATATATTTTAGTCAGTGTTATAAACTACTGTGTATTGCAGCTATTCCTAGGAAGCTATGTTTTAGGCAGTTCAGGGAAGCACAATATCTGACTATGAATGCTTTCTGAGCTGTAATATAATGTATTATATATTAGATTCAGTGATAAATGCATTCTGAAGTTTTGAGACGATTGTAATAAAGTTGCCTTTACCTTAGCTTTGTACTTGTTGTTTCCTTGAGGCTAGTAACCTGCTATTCTAGACTTGTTACAATATCACTTTGGTAAATAACTCATTTTGACATTTCATTTGGAAAATATTTTAATTGTATGAAGTTACTAAAATGTGAATGTAAAAGTGGCAAAGATGCATTATCACCTTTTCCCCTTCCTGAAGTGTTTCAATAGTTAATATAACATCCTATGTGAACAATGTACAATTGGTTATACTGTGACACAACAAGGAATCATTCTTTTTATAAAGATCATTACTTGGTGGCTTGCCTGCACTCAAAGATCAGTTTTTATCTTTCCAGGTGTTACATAGACTAGGGGGACTCTTGATAAGTTGGAGCAACTAACTGATTAATTTCAGGTAGCTATTTGCTGCTATATAACATTTGGCCTGTCAAATGCATTTAAAAATACTCGTAGAACTGGGCGTGGTGGCTCACGCCTTTAATCCCAGCACTTGGGAGGTAGAGGCAAGCAGATCTCTGTGAGTTCAAGGCGGCTTGGTCTACATAGTAAGTTCCAGAACAGCTGGGGCTACAGGGAGACCCTGTCTCAAAAAGACCCCCTCCCCCAAAAAATACTCGTAGAATTTATGTGTTGCTCACTTCCACTGTATTCCATGAGGTATAGTGTCCTTGGTGTTTTTATGCACCTGGCATCAATCACAGTTACAACTGCACCTCTAGCCTCTGGAAGAACATCTTTTCTATACCTGAATAGTCTTCCTTGTTCTGAAAAGATATGTCTGAAGGAAGACTGAATTGTGACTCAGAAATGATGTAGTAGAGTAAAAACGCTATTTTCATCCAAAATCGATCTTTCTTAAAAATAACTAGTTGCTGGAACTATTAGAAAGAATTTTAGATAAATAAAGTACTTGTCCTAATACAGACGAAAGAACACTTGTAGAACTTTTTAAACTTGAAATAGGTGCTGTTGAAAATAAGGAGTGGTATCCTGCCTATTTCAGTCCTGTTCAGTGTTTTACTGAGTGTGCAGATGACTGAAATGATTCGCGTGGGAGTGAGACTTGAACGTCCAGCCAGGATCGCAGAAGACGCTCCATTTCATTCTGCCAGAACTCAGCCTGAGCCCAGGGAATCTTCTGGGACATTGTATATTCCTGCTTAAAGTCAAGCTTAAAATTATAAAGTTTATGCAACATGTTATTTTGTACTGAACTAATTTATGACTTGTTTCTGTTTGTCTCTTATACAGACCATCACAGGCTTGTTTTTAACATGAAGTTGGGAAATTACTCTTAGAAAATTTCAGCATTTTTCTCATGATTTACAAGTCAGAAGATGGAATGTGTTTTGCACAGCCAAATATATTTTTCTTACTATAAAATACGTTACTCATATAAGCAGAAACATCCTCATTTTATTTATTATGATGCCCTTTAGGAAAACCCAGATATATGTACATTTGAGCTTTTACTTTAGTAAAAGTTAAGATATTAGAATACAGAATAGCAGTCCTGTCCTTTTTTAACTTAAAAATATAGAATGAATTGAATTTTCTCTAGACAAATAATTGTTTTTCACTTACTGTGTTTCTGATATGTGTTTAAAATTATGTGAATCAGGAACATTCATTCATTCTAATTCATTCTTTCCAATGAGTAATTATATGAATGTCATGGACCAATCTATGTGCTATGGATACTGTAGTGAATAACAGATAAATATATAAACAAGATGATCCAGGATAATTTTATTACCAGTATAATAAGGTAGGCTAATATGGAACATTTGGCTTAGGCAGAGCAGGATTGCTGTAGATTCTGTAATGGCCCTTTGGGAATTCGTCCCTCTGGGTGCTGACACGAGAGGGGAAAGGAAGCAGACTGTGATGATCTCAGGCAGTGTTCAAAGCAAAGGAGATGGGGAGGAAGACAGTGTGGCAAGTACGTGGAATCGAGAAAGTAGTGCAGCTGAAACAGAAGAAGAAGCAGAAATGAAAGCGTAATTCTTAAGCGTGTTGGCAAACAGTTTATATTCCAAATTTAAATACTTCAGTAAAATTCAAAATGAGGAACCAGGGAGGTTTGCCAGCAGCCCTGACTACTTCCAATTTAATCTTTCCTATTGAGATCCAGTGAAGATTTAGAAAATGAAGACTTAAGTGTACTGTGTCTTTGTAACATCTAGGGAACAAAACATACATAAAGCCATATGAAAACAAAACTTGAGGGGCTGGAGAGATGGCTCAGCAGTTAAGAACACTGGCTACTCTTCCAGAGGACACGGGTTCGATTCCCAGCTCCCACATGGCAGCTCATAACTCCAGTTCCAGGGGAATCCGACGCCCTCTTCTGACCTCCCTGGTCATTGCATGACACAGGTGCACTTATATGCATGCAGACAATATACTCATACACATAAAAAAATAAAAATAACCAATAAATATTTAAAAAACATAAAAATCAAAACTTGAATCTCTGACATCTTGACCTATAATGCAGGATTCATAGTTTAGTAATATGTTTAATAATTTTGTCCTCTCTGTAAAAAGCTGCCTCAAATTACTCTTTTTGTTTATCCCATCCAAGAATACTTCATAATGAAATGAAATTCCTTGATGATTCTTTGCAAAATAGCCATCCTAGCTTTTATTGCTATTAAAAATATGAGAAACAGAGTAATCAGTTCTTGGTTTTCTGCTCAGATCTGTAACTGACTGGCTGCTTTCTGCCCCTGAGTTTCCACTTCAGAGGAGGACCTGGTAACTGTTGCTAGGTGTGTATCCGGCAGGCAACCTTCCTGTGTGATTCACATCAGCACCCACAGTCAGTGAGCTGACTTGATTGGATATGGGGGAAGTGGAGATAAAAAGCGTCATCACTTCAGCCAGCTTAGGAACAGCCTATAATAGCTTTTCTGTTTTCAGAGCTGCTGTGGGGTGGGGGCGGGGGTGGGGTCAACTGAGGCTGTCCTTGTCCTGAATGGCAGTTCACCTTCTGTCCAGCGCTGCTGCCTGGCCCCTCTCTTTCATAGCTCTTGACTCGAGGCAGTTCTTAGTATGCACCCTCCATGCTGAACTCGGAAACCTGATCAGGAGATGCTAGTTCCACAGCTTCTGTTTAGCACGGTCCTTTCATTCATCTTTTCATTTTCTGTCTTCCATTTCCCATCCTTTCCCCTTGAATCTTCAACACAAACCACATATCATTGAAGTTAAAGATCAGCTAAAGTGTAAGAAGTTAAAAAGAAGAGGCATTTACTATTGTGCCTCGAATTAAAAAGTGTTTCTTTGTTTACTTCTGAGACCATCAAGGCCTAATGAAAGGTAAAGGTGTTTAGAAATTGACTACAGTTAGAACTGTGCCAGTGAAGCACGGAAGGAAGAACTTTCAAAAGGAAAACGATTGAGTACATATAGTGTACACAAAATATTAGTCTTAAAATATTGTAAATTTGAATGTTGTAATTTTCAGTATGCAGCATTTTAGAATCATGTATTTATTATTTAGCCATTTAAATAAATTTTATTTTAGTACATGTTTTCTGTACATTGTTGAGTTCACCTCCTGGTTTCTCCTAGGGGAGACACTACTGCTGAGTAACTTTTGAAAGTGTGTTTGGTAATACACAGATACACAAGGCTAGGAAGGTGCTGCTGGGGAGAAGTTACTCAGTGTCTTACAATTCACTGAGTAATTGCACAGAATGAAGACTTGTCTAGACCAAATGCCAGTGATGTCCTCCTCAGAATGACTGGGCTAGCTGCTGCTGTCCCTCTTCCAGGGTTTTCCCATTCCTTCTCACAATTCTACCTGTACATTTTTTCATGAGATTTATTCTTATTATTTTTATTTACATATGTGTGTGTGCCTGTGTGAATGTATGCTGTGTATGCATGCCTGTGGAGGCCAGAAGAGCATATTGGATCCTCTGGAGCTAAAATTATAGGTGGTCACATGACATGGGTGTTGAGAATTGAATTCCAGTCCTCTGGGAGAGCAGCTAGGACTCTTTAACCACCAAGCCATCTCTCCAGCCCCGGACCCACATAGTTTTGTCTACAGTGTACCCTCTGTACCCATACTCAACAGTGGAAATAAGCTCACTTCTGAATTAATGTACTATACAACTTTTACCTCTTTGATACCTCCTTTTCTAATTTGATTTGTGAATATTTGTCTATGTGTCCTGAACTTTCTAACTAGAATATGAGCTCTTGGAAGACAAGATTCTTCAGAGAATAATAGGAATTGAAAGAGAAGACACTCACAGAACTGTAGTATTTCCTTGTGAATACAATGGTGACTGTGAGTAAAGGTCTATAAAGTTAAGTAGAATGATTCATTTTGAAGATGTATGCTAGGAATGCATGGTTCTTCCCCGTCTACTTCTTAAACTAGAAATATTCTGTATTAGGCAGCTCTGGCATGATACACAGGTTAGGTGGTTTAAATTGATGAATGAATTTTCTCATAATTCTAGAGTCTAGATTCCTAGATTATAGTACTGGCAGGGCTGGCTTCTGCTGAAGCCTGTCTTTCTGACTTGCAGGCGGCCATCATCTCACTGTGTCTTCAGGAAGCTGCAAGCTCATTGGATAGCATAATGTAAAACTTGACAGGTGAGAGTAGTTAGCATTTTAATTTTCCTTTTTTCTTCCTTTTACAAGGTTTCTAGTCATACTGAATTTGGATTTCACTGTGATCCCTGTTCTAGTTTGTTTCTTCATTGCTGTGACAAAATACTCTGAACAATACCTACTTAGGGAGGAAAGGGTTTATTTGTCTTACATCTCCCAGGTTACACTTCATCAGGAAGCTCAAGGTAGGAACTTGGGACAGGAACCTGGAGGCAGGAGCTGGAGCACAGGCCATGGAGGAACGCCCCTTACTGGCTTCCTCTCCTGGCCCATACCAAACCTGCTTGCTTATACAACATAGTCCCAAAGTGCCTAGGCCCTCCCACATCACTCAACAGTCAAGAAAAGTCCCCCACAGACATGGCCACAGGCCAATCCAATGGAGGAAATTTCCCAGTTGAGGCTCCCTCAACCCAGGTGTGTCAAGTTGACAATAAAGCTATCCAGCACAATCCCATTTACCCTTAATTATCAATTTAGAGGACATGTGACCAAATTCAGTCACACTGAAAATTTAGACTGACTATATGAATCAAGATTGTGATGCTAGTTAGTCCTTAACCATGCCACTGCCTTTCCACACAGTCACTTGACAGATTAGCACTTAAGAATCAGTCTGTAGGCACTGTCATGTTCTCCGGGTGCTTTTCCACTTTGAATGACAGTTACTTGTCTCTAAGTTCTGTTTCCCCAACTAGAGTATAAACTCTGAATGTAGGCCTTTTATTCCGTATCATATTTGGCACTAATAGTTACTAATTGTATAGAATTACCTATTTTTTCCCTCTGTTAAATTATTAGGAAAATTGGGTTATAGACTGGTACAATATTTCAATTTAAGATTCAGTATGAGGTCAGTTTTTCCTAAAAATATCAAAAGTGAAGATGGGAGCGATCTAAGTTTCTTGAAGGACAATTCGGCACCCCTGGCAGTGCACTTGCCAGAAGCGGACACCGTTTCTCCTACTGTTAACTGTTTATGAAGTAGGTGTGGAAGAGATTTTTTCCCTTAAACGAGCCTTTGTTTCTTCATTCTTCCTTTGTGTTTATGGAATGTCTCAGCATGAACAGCATAGCGTGATGACTCCTGGTGGAGACAATAACTGACCTTAGATATATGTACACTTAGTGCTCTTATTGGAAAAAAATGAAAAGAAATCAATTTTTTATTTACATTACAAGTTAAGAATCCAGTCTACAACATGGATTTAAAAGAGGCAGGAGCAGAGTTAAATTGTAGTTAGAACCCATGCTTAGTGAATATGAAGTCCTGAGTTTGGTGCCTGGAACTGCAAATATATGTAAATGAGATAGGAGTCATCAAGTAGTAACATAATAGCAACAGAAATAATAATAATATGTGGCATACAAGAATAAAAATTATGGGAAGTCAGAAAATTTCATTTAAAAAATGTGGCCCACACCTTTAATCCCAGCACTTGGGAGGCAGAGGCAGGTGGATCTCTGTAAGTTCCAGGCCAGCAGGGGCTACATGGAGACCCTGTCTCAATAAAGGAAAAAAAAAAAAAAGGCTTTCTTAAAAACATATGTATGCCGCTGGGTGTGGTAGGTGTGGTGGTGCGTGCCTTTAATCCCAGCTTTCTGGAGGCAGAGCAGGTAGATCTCTGAGATTGAGACCAGCTGGGGTCACAGAGAGACCGTGTCTCAAAAAACAAAACAAGACAAACATATATATACCTAAAACATAATTTTGTCATATATGATACAATTTATTTAAAACTAAAAGATGCTTTTCTTGACTTAATTTTAGTTTCTAATACTGCTATTTGGAGTATTAATATTTTATTCTATTTTAAAATATTTTATTATTTTTATTTTATGTGTATGAGTATATCACCTACATGTATGTAAGTGCTACACCTGTGTTGTGTAATCCCCATGGAGGTCAGAAGGGAGTGTTAGGTCCTCTGAAACTGGAATTATGGATGGTTGTTAGCTGCCATAGGGTGCTGGGAATCAAACCTGGGTCCTGTATAAGAGCAGCTAGTACTTTTATCCACTAAATGATCTCTCCAGTCCTTGGAATATTAATATTTTAATGTGAATTTTATATGTAGATAAATATAAAGTAGCATTTTACTTGAAAAAAGAAAATGCCTGTATTTATTAGGGACCAAGCATACTTTATCAGTCTTTTATCTCCTTTGTTTAAAGAATGATGGATTTTTCATCTATTGTGGTGAAGAATTACACATAGTACTGGAGAGACAGTTCACTGATCAAGAGCACTTGCTATGGAAGCATGAGGACTTGAGCTTGAATTTCCAGCACTTGTGTAAAAATGTCAGCCATGGCTGCATGTATCTGTAAC
This sequence comes from Nannospalax galili, assembly GCF_000622305.1. NCBI lineage: Eukaryota > Metazoa > Chordata > Mammalia > Rodentia > Spalacidae > Nannospalax > Nannospalax galili. The sequence goes on along the minus strand of NW_008360331.1, from coordinate 9,933,616 downwards.
CCCGCATTGGGTGGCAGAGACATGCCTAACTAGCTGCTAAGCTTTTAGTTTAGTTAGAGACCCTTTCTCAAGGCAATAGGTGGAGCTTGATGGTGGAGGATACCCAACATCTTCCCATATACATACTCACACACATGGTATAACACCCCCCACACACACACACATCACACATACAAAGAAATATAAATGCACACACAAATTATAACACATGATATGGCTTTCCAGTTTTCAAAGAATTAAAATAATCGGAGTGAGGAGTGACTGTGTTTCCCTTTAGTGTAAAAGGTTTCAAACTAGGGTTCCCCATTATATCACATGAAGCTGAAACAGTTATGGAGAAAAGAGTACCTTCTTCAGAACTGCCTGCGGCACTAAGTAATACCTGTGTGATTTCTAGCTTATGGCCATCAGAATGGGGTTTTGCACTGGAATAACTGATCCTAAGTTCTTTTTACTCCTGAACAGAAACCTATCATGTTTACAATATGCATTCACAATTTAGATAGTTAAACTTGCAGAACAAGTCCCAAATACATTCTTTTGTAATTTAAAAAAATACAGATTTTTTTGTTTCTTCAAGATTAATAAATAGGATCCAGTAAAAAAAGATGGAAAAAATGTACTGTCTTTATGCTGTCCGCATTGAAGTATCCTAGAAACTCACTGGCCTCTTCTTAACTATTCTTATTCAGATGGTTGCTAGAGACTGGGAAGATAGTTCAGTAAGTAAAGTGCTTGTTGAGCAAGCATGAGGACCTGAGTTCAACCCTAAAACTTTATAGGAAGCCTGCTTGGTGGTATGTTCTGGTGACGTGGAGACAGAAGGAGCCCAGGGGCTTGCTGCCATTTGATCTTGCCAAATTGGTGAGCTGCAGGTTCAATGAGAGACCCTGTCTCAAAAATTAAGGTGGAAAGTGATAGAGGAAGATACAAGATCAGATGCTGACCTTTGGCCTATATATGCACAAGTGAGCATGTACCTGCATACATATGTGCACACATCCAAACACTTACATAACCATACATACACAAAGAATATATGCCAGTTGAGTAACTTATTTACCCCAAACTTTTTTATAAGCTCTTTCAGAGGAAATGAGAAGCGTTTCATAATCTTATATTTTCACATATTTTCATGAGGTCAGAGTTAATGATCACACTTAAACTCCCCAAACAGAATACCAGTACTTCTACAGCACTTAAATTTTTAAAAATATGTTTTAAATGACCAGATATAATCCCTTAGTTGGTAGTATCTCTAAGCATCCCTACAGTATGGAAAAAAATTATAGGTCAAAATAAGTACATGAGCAAGTCATTTTTGTGGGTTGAAAGATATGGAGTATTTGTACTTGATCAGTTTTCATATTCTGCTGGTAGGTTATACTGTTTTATCAAAACAGTAGGTTGGTGACTAATGTAGTTGGCGCCATCTGTTGACGATAAGTGATCATTACACTGGAGTTCCTTGTGATAGCAGAACTTCAAAAATACCCATTTCTGACAGGCTTGGTAGCTCATACCTTTAGTCTAGCACTCAGGAGGCCGGAGCAGGCAGCTCTCTGTGAGATCGAGGCCAGCCTCATCTCCATAGTGAGTTCCAGGCCAGTTGTGACTATACAGAGACTCTCAATCAAAAACCTAAACAAATAAATAAAATCAAGTTCCTAGCTGCTCAATATTTTCACATACATATTGTTCTCTGTTTAATTCTGAAATGTCTGCATCACTTTATCAGATTATAAAGTTCTTTTGTTCTTAAAAATCAGTATTTGTAGTATGTGGACCTGACTCCTACCTACCTAGTCAAGAATATGTATCAATTTCCTTAGAACTTACAGAATTTTATCAGATGAGTAATATTTATCTTAGGAAATAAAAAGAAATTTTGCTAAATAAAAGAAAAAGAAACTTATCTGTTCTGAAATACAGTATCAAACAAGACTCCTACAGTGAATTTTTGTAACCTCAAATCACAGCTTGGAAAGTTGAATTAGGAACGTTGGTAATAGCCAGTTTTGCTTCCAGTTGATTTCATGTATTCATTTCAGTTACACTGACAATTTCAGAAGGCCGATTTCTTCTGCTTTTCTGTTTGTGATTTATTATCGTAATATGGTTTTATTAATCAAATTATGCTAATACATTTCATGGCATAAAAGTAAATGGAAAGGATATTTTAGCAATTTAATTTTCCTTTTGAAAGAGAATTTAATTTTCAGATTATGTGTATCTCAATATCTGTGTCAAGTGTCCATGCCTTCTCTTGAGTTTCTCCCTTTTTTGCCTATTGAAAGGTATTTGTTGAGTGCTACCTCTTTCTGCCTTAGTGATAGGCAGGCACTAAGTCATTGCTCTGCACAGAATGTATTAAAGACAGGATACCCTTGGGGAGTTTTTGAGGTAGTGTTGCACACTTGTCAGTTCACATACTTTATTCATGATATTCTAATAATTCATAAAAAGAGAATTGAGCATGAATTTCTGAAAGATTTTATAACTTCAGGTACCTGTGCATCTTGATTAGTTTTAATACAGAAGAGAACACTTTTAACCAAACTTGGTGAAATCAGAACAATCAAGTTGCGTACAAAGAGTTCAGTACTTGTAGCTCTTAGCAAGGATATTGGAAACACATCAAGGAAAATGTACCCTTGTTCTAGTTTTCTTTCTGTTCTTGTGTTGAATCAAAAGCAATTTAGGATAAAAGAGTTTGTTTGGCTTATACTTCAAGGTCATGATCCTTCATTGAGGGAAGTCAGCTAGGAGCTTGAAGCAGAAACTATAAGGAACTCTCCTTATTAGCTTGCTCAGTGGTTTGTGCTTAGCTAGCTTTCTTAATCAACCCAGACACACCTGCCTAGGGATGGTGTCACCCACCTACAGTGGTCTGGGCCCTCCCACATCAATCATCAATCAAGACAGTTACTCGCAGATATGGCCACAGGCCAGTTTGATCTGGGAAATTCCACCATTGAGGTTTCCTCTTCCCAAGTGATACTAGGTTTTGTCAAGTTGGCAAACAAAACTAACCAGCACATACCTCTACCAGTATAAATAAATGGATTAATTAATTAATTTAAACTACCAGACAACATGAATTTGAGAGATTTTTAAAAGCAAAAAATAGAAACAGAAGTGATATTGTCTGGTGATTTTAAATTAGTGTTGTTGTTAAAAAACACAGGAAACAAAAATAAGCAGACTCAAGCAAATACTGAGAAAGTTTTGGTTGCCATACCTCTGGAAGGGATTGGTGCCCAGCTATGAGCTGATTCTAAACAATTTTCTCCAGTCGTTTTTTTTCAGTGGTTTACTTAGAAGAGGTTTGCTAAGTAGCATTGTCTGCGTTTTTTTGAAGTTGGAGACTGGGAGGGGCAAATATAGTACTGTTTTTCAAAAGGAAAGGGTAGCTTCTAAACCATAAACTAGCTTAAATTTGAGATCACTTGGGAAGAAGATTCTAGATGGCATTCTAAAATGAGAGAGAGAGAGAGAGAGAGAGAGAGAGAGACTGAGACTCTGTGTGATATCTACACATATTTGCACCAGGCCTTGAGTGTTGATGATTGTATTCTACCTTCTGTGAGACAAGGTCTCTTTGTTGTGTTTCTGTTGCATGTTCTGGCTAGCTGGTCCACGGATGCTCCTGCCTCTGCCTCCCATCTCCCTGTAGAAGTACAGAGATTACAGACTCATTCTGTGGCATCCAGCTTTTACACCTATCCTGGAGATTCCTGGAATACACATTTACCCAGTAAACCATCCCTCTAGTCCCTAGATGGCATTCTTAAACACACCGCTGCTAAAAGCTAAGAAAAAGTGGGCAGAATTGCCAAGGTCCAGGATAAGTTCTCAAGAAGTAGAGCACATGCAACAATAATATGTATATTGGGGATGACAGAGTGAAATGGTAAATTTCAAGAAGCCATCGAATAAAGGGTCTTAAGACCTCTATGTATTTAACAGGACCAGTGATCGTATTTAGATTCATAACAGGTGGATGGAGTTTAGTCAAAGGATATTGGTTGAAGGATGAATCAGAGACTTGAATGAAGGACCTCTGCACCCTACTGCCTAAATCTGCAGGTATTGTGAAGATTCGTGTCTATAACCAGTTCATCCTTCACAAATATACTTGGAATTTAGGATAGTGGACCAATTCTAGTGAATAGGAAAAAATGAAATTTATTGTAACTATGTGCAGTTGAAACTGATACATTTTGCTCTTCTGTGACACCTGATTCAGGGAAAGATAATCTTACCAGAGCTGCTTTTTTTGAAAAAAAGCGCAAGAAGTTTGAAAATAAACCTGATGAGTTATGTAGCTCCTAAATGTATTTATTCAATAGAATATCTTTTATTTATTCTTTGGCAATTTCATGCATTTAAACAATGTATCATAATCATGTCTATCGTCAGTTTCCCGTTTCAATCTCTCAGGCACCCTCTCTTGGTCTCTCCTGTCTTCATGTTTTTTCATTTTTCTTTTAAAAACAAGAGTTCAGTTAGTGCTACCTCTTGAAGTATTTACAGGTCTTGTGGCTTGATCTTGTGCAGTAGCCACAGCTGAGGGAGTTCACGAGGTCAGTGGCTACAGCATGCCCAGAAAACAGCATTTCCACTGATTCACCTCCTCCAGCGCTTACGTTCTTTCTGTCTCATTCCATCATGTTCCCTGTGGCTCCTAAATTTATAAGGCATACAAATAACCCTATTCTGTAGTAGTAAATGCTACCTGGCTAATTAATTACCTTAAGTTCTTGTCACCAGTCTCTGAAAGTTTCATAGACAATCCCCCCCAAAAAAATAAGCAGCTAAGAAGTTATTGTGGCAATTCAGATATCTTGGGGTCAGAGGCTGTTATATGAATGACTGATATTAATATTACAGTCTGGTTCTTCAACCTAAATCCACATCTTAACTAAACATTCTGCCTTAATCTCAGACTCCATAGATTAGCAATGGGCCTACCTCGTGCTTACTTCATGTGGACCTCCATGTCTGTGGATTCCTTGTCCGTAGAGTTAACCAACTATGACTCTAATTTTTTTTTTCATCTGAACTGTACGTATAGACTTTTACCTTACCCATTCCTTGAACAATACAATATGACAACTATTTCCATAGCATCTACACTGTATTATGTTTTATAAGTATTTAGATCAAGGGATAGTATCATGTACATATAGTTCCGGGTACATGGGAGGGTGAGGCAAGAGGGTTGAAAGTTCAGGGTCATCCAGGACAGTAAAACAAGACCCTTTTTCAAGAAAGAAAAAAAATATAGTATGCATCTGTTGTATAAATGCTACCCCATTTTATATGAGTCTTAAGGGTCTTCAGATACTAGTGTCCACGAGTATCCTGGAATCAACACCGTATGGATACCAGAAGAAAACAGTGTAAATTGTGTATAATCCAACAAATTCTTTTGAAGTGTTTATATTGTGCCATTCAGTGTTGTAGAAGCTAGATCATAGTAAAGTAAAAGCACTGTCTCAAACTCAGTCTAGAGGAGAATGCAGTGTGATGAAAATGCAAAGACAGTTTTAGATTACAGTGTGTTTACAAATAATTTAGGACAATATGATGGCTACAGTGAGGGGAGGAGAAGACTGAGATCATTAGACACTAGTAAGGGAAAGAGACCTGAGCTGAGCCAAGACTTGGATACCCTGAAAGAGTCAGTCCTGAGGAAATGGAGGAGATAGCTCTACAGACAGAGGGAACAGGAATTGCCAGGTCCTGAGACAGATCAGCTCAATAAGCTCCAGGAGCATAAGACTGTTATGAATGAAGCTTAGTAAAGAAAGGAAAAGATTGGTTTTTGAATGAAATAGGTTGTGTTAAGGAGTGTAGATTCTTCTCCAGAATAAATGAGAAGTCCAAGAGAGGATTATAATCATAGGAGTAACATCTGGTGGACATCTTTTTTCTTTTTAAAAAATATTTTATTTTATGTGTATGAGTGTTTTGCCTGCATGTGTGTAAGTACACCTGGTCATGCAATGCCCACAGAAGTCAGAAGAAAGCATCAGATCCCCTGGAGCTGGAGTTCCATGTCCTCTATTTTTTTCAAAGTCCATCAAGTCCAATTTGTTTTGCTCAAACACTTTTGGGTATTGGCCCATCTCATGGAACATGACAGATTTACCAGGAGTCACACCCTTAAAGAAAACTGGTTTTCCTCTCCCAGCAGCTATCAGTTGCTAATAACTTTAGCTAGGGGTGGTACTTCATGCCCACCTTTCCCACCATGCTGGGATTTTATCTCTCTTGATCTTCCCTAGGTCTTGTGAATGCTATCACTACTGCTGTTTTGTTTGGAAAGCACTACATCATTGTAATCATCCACTGTCTCTGGTTCTTACAATCATTCTGCCCCCTCATTAGTGACAGTTCTGGAGTCTTGGACAAAGGGATAGGATATAGGTGTCCCATTTAGGACCAAGCACTCTGTAGGCTCATATTCTCTGCATGTTGACCAGGTGTGGGTTTCTGGGTTAATCACCATCTGCTTCATGAAGAAGTTTCTCTCATGAGAAATGCACTAATCTCATTAGGAATCAGTTTAATACTGTGTCCATTTAGCAGAAAAAAAATAGTAGTAGGTTCTTTCTCAGGATTTATGACTTATATGGTCTCAATAACAGATCTAGGTATGGATTCCATCTGGTGGACTTAAGGCCTCAGTGGGAGGGAACTCATGTGTGGTTCTGTAAACATAGCCAACTGCACATGCTGGAGATGAAATATCTAAAGAAATGTTACTTCCCTACACCAAGGTAATTTCTTACTCTATTCTAAGTACGTATCCTTATATTTACAGACAAGTGTACCTCTCTCCATTCATCAAAGAAGCTTCTGTTTTGCAACAGATGGAGACTAGTACAAAGTTCCACAACTATTCAAATGCAGAGAATAAGTTTCTGTGAGGTGCCCAGCCCTAAGTGACACAAATATAACCTCTATACCTAAGGCTCAGGGAACGTTGAAGAAGAGGGGCAGAAAGAACGTAAAAACCAGAGGGATAAGATGCCTGCTGCTACTTAAGTCATGCCAGACATGATAGGGAATGTGACCAATGAAATCTCTGCAACATGGTAGTCTAGATCTGCATGTAATAACAAAACCAGTTGGCATACCAAGTTGGATGGGGGAAATTCAAGGGGTCTCACTTCAAGATAAAGAGCCACAGGCAATCAGTGGTTACTGAGGGAGAATCAGTTTTCTTCAAGAGCTAGCACCCTTAGAGGTTATTTAATCCCAAGTGGACAGCCTTAAACACAGGTACACAGGAGCAACACTGAATGGACCTAGTCTCTCTCTCACACACACATGCACATATAAGTGTATGCACATATATGTAACAATAATAAAAGAACAAGAAATTGAGAGGGAGTTGGAGGGGAACTGGGAGGGATGGAAATAATGCAAAGACTATACTCAGGTATGATATTAATGAATTTTTTAAATTAAAGGCTAAATTAGAAACATTATATAAACAAAATAGGGGCTGGAAAGATGGCTCAGCAGTTAAGAGCACTGTCTGCTCTTGCAGAGGACTCAGGTTCAATCCCCAGCACCCACATGGTGGCTAACAACCAGCCGTAACTTCAGTTCCAGGGGATCCAGTGCTCTCCTCTGACCTCTGCGGGCATTGTACGACATGGGTATACTTATACACATGCAGGCAATACACTCATACACATAAAATAAAAAAATGAATAAAATTTAAAAAGTAAAATAAATTATATTGAAAGCTAATACTGTAGAAGTTTCTTAAAATATATACATACGTAGGGGCTGGAGAGATGGCTCAGCGGTTAAGAACATTGGTTGTTCTTACAGAAGACCTGGGTTTGAATCCCAGCACCCACATGGCAGCTAACAACTGTCCATAACTCCAGTCCCAGGGGATCTGACAGCCTCTTCTGACCTCCATGGGCATTGCACGACACGGGTGCACTTACATGCAGGCAATACACACATACACATAAAATAAAAATTAATATATATATGTAGAAAAGAGTTTAAATGGAGTTACCTATAACAGAGGATAATGTCTCTACTAAACATTACAGCCTAGCAAATAAATAGCGTATACAAGGAAATGAGTTATCTCTTGAAGCTGTTGGCTAGTAGGATCCTATGGGCTGCCAAACATTACTGGCTATTGCTCTTGTGCTGGGCTGCCCTCCAGTTCTTGATGGTAACTACTGAACATGCCTGAGTCATTGGACATGGAGAAAGCAAGCTAGTACTGACCTGGAAGCTTCATCCCTACTGGCTAGCTTTCATAGTGATGGAAAGTGCTGTGCATAGTACCACAGGAGAAAAGTAATCATCAGTATTATCCAATTTTGAATCCTGGAAACTACAATAATGTCCAGCCAGAGAAGTTATACCCATTGGTAAAATAGTAGCATAAATGTTGTAGGAATAACTTTCTGATTGGATTTGATGGGCCTTTTCAGAAATAACTCTGGCTTCTATGGAAAATTAAATGAAGTGAGCGATAAATCAAGCAACAGTCAATTATAAGATGTGTTATAATTTGGTGAGATATGGCAATGACTTCAGCTGTGGAGTTACTAATCGAGATGGAGAGGGTTGACTAGGTTTGTATTTTAGAGGAAGGGCTAACTGGGCTGTAGAAATACTGGAGGATGATGGAGAGACATAAATGATAGTATTTAGGAGCAGTCCAGTTTAGGTGAGTGAAAAAGCTGATAAAATCGAGAGTGAGAGGAGAAAAGTCTGCTGAAAAATCTAGACTTCAGGCAGACTACATGGAACTTGGAAGTACATCATGCTGTCATACTCCAAGCCTAAGACTTCGTTTCCAAGAAGTATATCACAGAAGTGAAAAAGTCAAAGAATTAAGTAGTCCAATTACTCTGATTCAACATGTTGACACTGGGGTCATTAGGAAAGACTGATAATTGAAGTATCCATTAGTATCCTCTTTACCCCTTGTTCTACGTTTCGTGAGCCTTAGGTATAGAGGTTGCATTGTAGGTGTGTCACTTAGATTTGGGAAATTCATAGACAATGTCTGTGTGTGACCAGTTGTGGTACTCTGTAATAGTATCTGGTGCAAAATAAGCTTCTTTGATGAGTGGTGACTGGGATATTTGTCTATAAATATAAGGATAAATATTTTGCACGTAGTAAGAAATTATACTAGCCTGGGGATGTGACAGTCTTGGGGTTTTCTCTAAAATCTCTGACCTCTCCAGCCATGTATATTTGACCATGTATACCATACCACCCCCAAGGTAGAGAGGAAAGCAGTAAACAGGTGTGAAAGCCTGTGAAGGGGTGGAGGAGACAGGTAAGACAATTGGAGGTTGTCAGTGAGTAGTTTGGCATGAGCTCAAGGGCTGTGGGATTTTGGAGGACCAATAATGACCTACAATATTTGAAACTAATGAGTAGGACACTTGCTATATCTCCAGGTTGATAAGGATACAGGGCATGGGAGAAAGGCAGTTACTGCTGAAGGGGACTGCAGAATGGTAGTGAAAAGCTGGGCCTGGTAGTGCAGGCCTGTAATCCCAGCTACTACAGAGGCTGAGGCAGGAGGATCAAAAAATTCAAGGCATGCCTGGCTATAGAGTAAACTGAAGGCCATCTTGGTAACTAAGTGAAAGATTGTCTTAAAAGCACTAGGTCCAGTAGCAAACAACATCCAAAAGAGTAGAGGGCATGGTAAAATGATACAGAGTCTGTAAGGGCTGAGAGCAATAGGGTTATGTAGTAGGTGGCTGTTGAATGTAAGATGTTCAAACAGATGTACTTATATTTTCAAATGGATAACAGGTTAATTACACTCTGTTGAATAAGCCATGCATTCAGCTGACTTAGATAAATCATTTTTATAAATTATTAAAACTACAAAATAAAATTTTGCCCCACAAGAAAGAAGCTGTTTCTGACTACTAAAAATCTCTGAAGTCACTGGTGGAAAAAATCCAGTGAATAAACTGATGATCAAGCTTTAGAAGAGCTAAGATTGTAGTAACTGCTATGTAGTTACTGGCATCCAGCCTGCACCAGAGCATTGTTCCACACGATTGTTAGTCACTGTTATATCTTAAAGTCTTCATATTGTGTTTTGAACATGTAGTATTACACATACTCGTCTTTACCTGTCCTGTGTCTAGACCCCAGAGAACATTTTCTCTATAAAAATCAGAGAATGATGGAGGTATCACCAGAGTTCTCAAATTGGACGTTTAATAATGGTAAATTCCTTTGAGGAAATAAAACAGCACATAAATGTGTAAAATAACACAGACTCTCAAAAATCATAAGAAAATGAAATGTGTGTCTTAGTTCAGGTTACTGTAGCAAAAATACCACGGACTGAGGGATTTAAATTTAGCATTTATTTTGCATAGTAGGAGGTTCAGAAGTCCTAGATCTGGTCTGGTAGATTCATTGTCTGGTGAGGGTCTGCTTTATCCTTCATAAACCACTATCTTCCTGCGTTTTTATATCATACAAGGGGTGGGGGAGTCCCCTGTGATCTTTTTTTACAACTCATTTTTTTAATTTGTTGATTTTTTTTAATGTGTATATCATACAGAATATCCCAAACAATCTTATTCATCTATATACCCACTTCCCAAATGGCACCCTCCCATAGCCTCCCCACCCCAACCCCCATGCACTGGAGCCCATGTATGCTGTGCTGTCATCCCTGTTACTGTCCACTGTATTGTCGGTGCCCCCAGACATTCCCCAGTGCTTGTCCATCCACTGAATCTAGTCAGCCTATCTAGAGTGCCCTGTTTTAGGAAGATCAGCTGTTCCTTGTCTAGCAGCAAGCAGTTGTCAATATTCCTTTAGATAAGTTTGGGGTCTGCTGTTCATTTTCTCAGTTCTATGCTGGGTTACTGTCAGGGAGTCTCTTGGGCCACCCTGGCCAACAACTCAGAGGAAGGTACCTCCTGTCTGGCATTGTTTCATGTTATGTAGCTTTTAGCTATACGCATGGACTCTTTATTAAAAATTATATTGATTCCTTTAATCTTTGGTTATACTTTCCTTTTGGGTGTTTAAGACCCTACAGTTGGCCCAGATAAACCAATTTATTTTCACTCTTAAGGCCATTTGAGGATTTGTTCCTCAGGCATAACATGGGCTTGGGAGGAGCCCCTGGCTCCTTCTTTTACCAGTTTCGTCTATGTGAAGATAAGTCAAAGGGCCTGCTCAACCATGGCTGGCTTCCTGGAAACATGGAGGAAATGTTACTTCTGTGTTGACTCTCCTCTTTGTAGACTGGACAGTGGTTCAAGTCTATCTCATGGGGTCTCCATGGCCTCCTTGATCAAGAGGACAGGTGACCCATGACAATTACAGGACATTTTGAGAGATGCTCATAGTCCCCTGGAACTAGTCGACCTAGGAGGGCAAGAAGTAAAAACTTTTATGTCCCCCTGACTAAATTAGTATAGGCCTCAAAGTATGGCTGTTAAACATCCAAGAGATTAGTTCCACCAGTCTGGTACTTTTAATTACCGT